>NW_006790911.1:948291-980935 GCF_000442215.2 Lipotes vexillifer | reverse complement strand
TTCCGATGTTTATATCCCACCATTCTGGTGGCAAGGGCCAATCGTGTGGCCTTAGAGATTTCGCATCCAGAAATGCTGCTTTCCTCAGACAGCCTTCAACTTCAACTTCACCTTCTCCTGCCTTCCTCAAGGTGTTCATTTTTTTCCCCCTTTTTTTTTTTTTTTTTTGGTTTGTGCCACAAGGCATGTGGGCTTAGTTTGGAACCCATGCCCCCTGCATTTGAAGCACAGAATCTCATCCACTGGACTGCCAGGGAAGTCCTCAAGATGTTCATTTTTAACTCCTTCATTCCTAGTCCCACACCCTCATTTTCTAACTACTATTAGGGGCAAAGATTTTAGAATCTTTTTTCTAGCCACAAAATAAGCACATCATATAAGATACAGTCAGCGACTCTGCTCCTGGTGTGCTGTGTGATAAACAGCAAGTCACCTAACCTTTCTGTGTTGAAGAAATCATTTAAAGAAAAGCAATGTGATTTGCCTCTTTCCCACCTTTTCAATCAAGTTCCTGGTGGAAAATCAGTGAGGCAGCCCCAAAACATTTGGCGATATTTTAGCAAAATATTTTATGAAAATGTGCAGTCTTTTTATAAGAAAATAACAGAGTTGAATTGGATTTGTTATATATTCTCTCTTCTTGAGAGAGTTAATAGCCCTTTGGTTGGAAAATCCAATTACCAAAGTTTATACAATTTCTCTTGGTCATCGGAGAAGTCAGTAATGCTATGAATCCAATTAAGAAAAAAAAAATGTTCACACCCTTAAATGAATTACAGTCAGCACGACTAAGACCTAATTAGAAGGCTATTGCCATCTGAGATTACTTATGAGCCAAAGCCAAACTGCTTAAACCAAAACAACGTGACTCCCAACGGCCCTGGAATAGTATTTGGGTTGAAAATTTGGTTAATATTTTCCCTCCAGACTTAGCACCCAGATCTGGATCTACTATTATCCCACAGAGGTTCTTTTTAAATCATTGAATGCTATTCAGGACTTTCCACAGGAAGTAGACCCTTAGTAACAGGAAGACTTTGTGAAATTTTCTCCTTTGAGGAAGAAGAATAGAAGTCAGGAAAAGGGGGATGCACTCTGGAGAAGGAATTTACATCTACCAGACTGCATTATTTCCAGATGAGCTGAAAACCACTTCCTGTGTAAAGCCTTCCTTGATCCCATAAATTAGTAATTAACTTCCCTGTGATGGTGACTACCAGGGCTGATCATTTTCATCTCTTCCTAGCATTTATTTGAACGGCTTATACCACCGTTAGTTATTTCCCCATGAATCTTCCTCACCAAAGTTCTAAGTTCTTGGGGAAACAACCAGTTCTTCCACATTTTGGACTCCTTCTCACCCCTACCAGTGTCTGGAATAGTTAGTTATTATTATGTTTTTACTTTTTTATTATTTATTTACTTTTTTAAATTGAAGTATACTTGATGTATAATACTATATGTTACAGGTGTACAATATAGTGATTCACAATTTTTAAAGGTTATACTCCATTTAAGGGTCTTATAAAATATTTGCTATATTCCCTGTGCTGTACAGTGCATCATTGTAGCTTATTTTATACCTAATAGTTTGTTTGTTTATGGCCTATCTTTCCCACTAGAAAGTAAGCTTCGTAAGAGAAGGAACTTGGTTTACTCACTATTAGAAGAGTACACCGTAGAGAACCCACAGTGGAATAGTTAATTATTAAATAAGAACACCCACTGTGTGTTAGGCATTGTGTTAGCTACTGGAGAGAAAATGGATAGCAAAATTAGCACAGTTCTCTTCACCCATTGCTTAGAGTCTAGATGGATATGAGATATGATTGAATAGCAATAACAGCAAAATGCCATGCATCCTGTGACTGGACTTGAGGTGTCCAGAGAGGGTTCATTTCGATGCCTGCATCACGAATGCCCCAAGGGTGGTATTCCACAGGTAAAATGAAGTGTGGTTTGTTCAGTAGCATTGCATTGGAGGTTGAATATGAATTCTTGGGAAGTTGAGTAAGTTCAGATGTCAGATCCTAGTCACTGAGAAGAATCACGTGAGCCTCGCATCCAGACTATACATGTACTAAACTGAAGGGGCCTCTGAAGACATCTCAAGGCTTTGGGGTGAGGAGGAGGGAACTCTAGCTCCCCAACTCCCCACCTTTGCTGATTGTTCCTTTTAATGAATGTCTTTCTACATATTCCTAAAGTCAATTGTTTGCTTATGTGAACACGAGCATAAGCTCCAACATTCATGAGGAGCTCGATGAACCGGACCAGAAGATACCTCTTGCATGAAGGGGAGTGCAGGAAACTATGGAAACACACGACCAGAGCATTCAACCTACTTTTAAGACACATTCAATCAAATTATGAATAAATGATTATCTTAAGAAAAATGGGGATTCAGATGAGAATCTAAGAAAATAAACATGTAAATTGAAATTATGAATCATTCATTCAGCTGATAGTTATTGGGTGACCTATTACATGTATATTATCTTATAACTATGAGATCTGTAGTTACTTCAGAGTTTGGGGACAGTTAAATCTGGTAAGTACTGAGATTGCTGTTGCTTCCTAGAAACTTTGTCTGCAGCTTGGATAAAGGTAAAGTTGGACAAGGCAGAAAGACAAATTCTCCCTGCTCAGCATATCCTGTCGTTTTCTAGGATATTGTGAGCAGAAAGAGTATGCTGCCAGTTGTACAAACCTAGGCAAGGACAAAAAAAAAGGTTGCTTGGAGAAAATAATGTTTTGAGGCAAATGAAGGGACAATCTTCGGGAAATAAATTTATAAGAATTATTAAATTCTAAGCCAATGAGAAGTAAGTCTTCCCTTACTTTAATTAATGTGTGTTTGCTGCATCAAACAGCTTTCTTCCCCCCATACCCCAGCCTAGCATCTTGAAGGAAGACAACAGAAGTCATAAAACACACATACACGGACCTCCAGTCTGGACCCAATGGCATAGAGTCATTTATTTCCTGGTCAACTACACTCTGGAAACGGCATGCAAGGCATCCAGAGGAGAACTCTGAGAAGTGGAGAGAAAAAGGCAAGCTGGTCTGGGACCCCAGAAGGAGAGGAATGGCACAGTGGCAGGGCATCTTGTACCAGCCATCTACCCAACAGAAGGTCACCAGACATGTTGCTTCCCAGCTCCCCACCTAGGAAAGGAAGGCAGCACAGGTGGGCTCACTCCTCTTCCATATTGAACAGGAGTCTCTCTGACAGCATCAGGCAAACCCAACTCCACAGGCAAGGGGGATGAACTGGGAGCCCTGAGCTAGGGGACGCAGGACACACTTTCCTTCCTGCAGGGCCTGAGACATCTTTTCTGCCAAGGGAAACTGAGGTGAGTGGGCAGAAATAGGAGAAAAGACCCGGCAACAGCAAGCTGCCTGGTCCAAGAAGCCTCTTCGTTCCCATGGGCCCAAAACTCTCCTTTGCCCAGAAGCAGCCAGGGGACACTGACAGGGGCATCCTACCACACCCCTCCTCACCAAGTCTCGCCCAAGCACCCAGGCCTGGGGACCAGCCTCCACCCGCTTAGCCAGCACCAGCAGGGAGCACAGGGAGCCCCAGGCACTGATAAACCAAACCCACTAACATGACACCACAAAGGCTCTAGGAATTAAACTGCCATTGGAATCACAGCCACAAAAGTAGGTCAGGAGCTGCATGCCAAACCTGTAGAGGGTGAACTCCTGCTAAAATATATGCTTTAAATGGGACCCAGAGTATTGCCAACATAATTGGCAAAATGTCCAGAATACAGTTGAGAATCACCATCATACCAAGAACGAAGGAAGTTACAACTAGAATAAGAAAAGCCAATCAGCTGATGCCAGCACCAAGACAAATCAAAGGTAGGAATTATCTGACAAGGATTTTAAAACAGAATCATAAAAGTGCTTCATCAATAACGAATTCTCTTGAAATAAATGGAAAAAAAAAGAGAAAAGCTCAGCAAAGAAACAGAAGTTATTTAAAAAAAAACAAATAGAAATTATAGAACTGAAAAATACAAATTTAAAAACCCACTGTATGTGCTCAATAGTAGAATAAAGATGACAAAGGACAGAAGCAGTGAACTTGAGATAACTGCCTGTGGGACAATAACAAAAAAATCAACATTCTTACTATTGTAGTTGCATAGGGACCAGAGAAGACTGTAGAGCTGAAAGAGCATTTGAAGAAATAATGGCTGAAAAAGTCCCATATTTGGTGAAAAATGCAAGTCTGCCCAGAGGAAAATCCTCAGGATGTAGGGCTAAGCCAACTTAGACTTGACACCAAAAGCACAATCCAACATAGAAAAAAACTGGTAAGCTGGACCTCATGAAAAATTTTTTTAACATCTTTATTGGAATATAACTGCTTTACACTGTTGTGTTAATTTCTGCTGTATAACAAAGTGAATCAGCTGTATGTATACATATATCCCCATATCCCCTCCCTCTTGCATCTCCCTCCCACCCTCCTATCCCACCCCTCTAGGTGGTCACAAAGCACCAAGCTGATCTGCGCTATGCAGCTGCTTCCCGCTAACTATTTTACATTTGGTAGTGTATATATGTCAATGTTACTCTCTCACTTCGTCCCAGCTTACCCTTCCCCCTCCCCATGTCCTCAAGTCCATTCTCTACGTCGGCATCTTTATTCCTGTTCTGGCCTAGGTTCATCAGAACCTTTTTTTTTTTTTTTAGATTCCATATATATGTGTTAGCATATGGTATTTGTTTTTCTCTTTCTGACTTACTTCACTCTGTATGACAGACTCTAGGTCCATCCACCTCACTACAAATAACTCAGTTTCATTTCTTTTTATGGCTGAGTAATATTCCACCGTATATATGTGCCACATCTTCTTTACCCATTCATCTGTCGATGGACACTTAGGTTGCTTCCATGTCCTGGCTATTGTAAATAGTGCTGCAGTGAACATTGTGGTACATGACTCTTTTTGAATTATGGTTTTCTCAGGGTATATGCCCAGTAGTGGGATTGCTGGGTCGTATGGTAGTTCTATTTGTAGTTTTTTAAGGAACCTCCATACTGTTCTCCATAGTGGCTGTATCAATTTGCATTCCCACCAACAGTGCAAGAGGGTTCCCTTTTCCCCACACCCTCGCCAGCATTTATTGTTTGCAGATTTTTTGATGATGGCCATTCTGACTGGTGTGAAGTGATACCTCATTGTAGTTTTGATTTGCATTTCTCTAATGATTAGTGATGTTGAGCATCCTTTCATGTGTTTGTTGGCAATCTGTATACCTTCTTTGCAGAAATGTCTGTTTAGGTCTTCTGCCCTTTTTTGGATTGGGTTGTTTGTTTTTGTGATATTGAGCTGCATGAGCTGCTTGTAAATTTTGGAGATTAATCCTTTGTTCAGTTGCTTCGTTTGCAAATATTTTCTCCCATTCTGAGCATTGTCTTTTCACCTTGTTTTTGGTTTACTTTGCTGTGCAAAAGCTTTTCAGTTTCATTAGGTCCCATTTGTTTATGATATTAGGTGGTAGTTTTTAAACCTATACAAATCAATAAAAAGCACAAAAAAAATTTTTAAACGGTCAATATAAAGAGACTTTATCTTATTTGTAAGCTCTTTTTAAAAAAGAAAAAAACCTGACTATCTAAGGCAAAAATGATGATGTATTGTGCATTTTATAACATGTAGAATTAAAATGTATGACCAACATCCTACCAAAAAGTGGGAGGAAAGAATTTGAAGTATAAGAATGAAATAATACCCTTTGCAGCAACATGGATGTACCTGGAGATTATCATACTAAGTGTAGTAAGTCAGAGAAAGACAAATACCTTATGATACCACTCATATGTGAAATCTAATTTTTTTAAAAAAACGATACAAATGAACTTATTTACAAAACAGAAACAGACTTACAGATATCAAAAACAAGCTTATGGTTACCAAAGGGGAAATGTGGAGGGGAAGGATAAATCAGGAGCTTGGTATTAACATACACACACCACTATATATAAGACAGATAACCAACAAGGACCTACTGTATAGCACAGGGAACTCTACTCAATATTCTGTTATAACCTATATGAGAAAAGAATCTGAAAAAGAATGAAAAAAAATATATGTATATAACCGAATCACTTTTCTGTACACCCTGAAACTAACACAACATTGTAAACCAACTGTACTCCAATAAAAAATTTTTTAAAAAATTGATTCTAAAAGAAAAAAAATTTTTGAAGCATAGCACTGTAAGATTATTACACTATACAGGAAGTAATATAATCTTACTTGAAGGTAAACTGCAATAAGTTAAAGATGGATATTGTAAAGCCTAGAGCAACCACTAAAAAAATTAAAGAGATGCAACTAATAACACAAATGGTAGTAATAAAATGAAATCAGAAATATGTGACACAATCCAAAAGAAGGTGGTAAAAGAGGGGAAAGAGAACAAGGAACTGATGGAAAACAGTAGCAAGATGTTAGATTTAAATTCAATCATACTACTAGCTACATTAAATATAAATAATCTAAACAACACAGAAGTCAGAGATTGACAGATTGAAGAAGCAGCAAGATCCAACTGTAGGTTGTCTATTTCTTCAAATAAAAAAAAAAAACACAAGGCAACTATGAAAATATGTGCATGGAAAGAGAAACTCTTTAAGAGGAATAAGCATATTTCAAAGTGAATAAATAGGCCTTCTAAAAATTAAGAATATAATATTGTTTTAAGATTTTTTTTTTGATGTGGATCATTTTTAAAGTCTTTATTGAATTTGTTACAATATTGCTTCTGTTTTATGTTTTGGCTTTTTGGCCATGAGGCATGTGGGATCCCAGCTCCCCAGCCAGGGATCAAATCCGCACCGCCTGCATTGGAAGGCTAAGTCTCAACCAATGGACCACCAGGGAAGTTCCAAGAATATAATATTCTTTAGAAAACAAAATGGATAGATTTTCACATATAATCAAAAAGAGAATTAGTGAACAGGAATAGATTGGAAAAATTATTCAGGAGTCATCATAAAGAAACAGGATAACTGTGAAAGTGAATTTATGAGAAGTTATAAGAATAGAGTGAGAAAGACTAACATAAATCTAATTTGATTTCCAGAAAGAGATAAGAGAGAGAATTTGGCAGAGAAAATATTTGATGACAGAACAGTTAAAATTTTCTTAAAATACAGCACTCAGAGATTCAATAAGTCTTACAAATCCAAGCAGCATAAATCAAAAGAAATCTACAACCAGATGCTTCATAGTAAAACTGCAGAAGACTAAAGTCAGAGAGGATTTTAATAGTGGTCAGAGGATTGAAAAATAAGACAGACACATAACTGTTCATCTTTCAAAAAAAAGCCAGGGGCTTCCCTGGTGGCACAGTGGTTAAGAATCCACCTGCCAATGCAGGGGATACGGGTTTGAGCCCTGGTCCAGGAAGATTCCCACATGCCACAGAGCAGCCAAGCCCATGCCCCACAACTACTAAGCCTGCGCTCTAAAGCCCACGAGGCATGACTACTGAGCCCGAGTACCACAACTACTGAAGCCCGCGCTTGTGCTCTGCAGCAAAAGAAGCCACCGCAATGAGAAGCCTGCGCACCGCAACGGAGAGTAGCCCCTGCTCGCCGCAACTAGAGGAAGCCCGCGTGCAGCAACAAAGACCCAACACAGCCAGAAATAAAAATAAATAAATAAATTTATTTTTTAAAAAAGCCAGATGACAGTCAAATAATAGTCAAAGTACTGAAGAACCAATGTCTCCAAAAATTCTTCGGTTAATATATTTAACAGTGAAATGTTGTAAATATTTTCTTTCAGACTGGGAATTGAGATAAGGGTGCTCATTTTCACCACTTGTGTTCAATATTAAGCTGAAAATTCTAGTCAGTGCAGTAATTCAAGAGGAAAAGTAAAAGCATAGAGTTTCAAAGGGAGAAACAAAACTATCATTATTACAGATGGCATGGATGTACACACAGAAAATGCAAAAGAATCTATGGGTAAATTATTAAAATTAACGAGGGCTTAGCAGTGCAGCTGAATATACAGTTAACATACAAAAATGAGTTGCATTTTCATAAACCTGCAACAAATAGATAAAATGAACTTTAAAAAATGTCATTTCCAGTAATATTTTGAAAATGTACCTAAGATAAATCTAACAGAAGATGTGGAAAACTTTTATGGAGAAAGCCATAAACATTTTGCTACATATTAAAGATGGCCTAAATAAACTGACATGTACATCATATTCCCGGATTAGAGGACTTATTATTGTGAAAGTGTCAATTCTTGAGAAACAAGAAGGTAGGGAATTGCCCTACCAATTATCAAGTTTACTGTAAAGTTATTGTAATTAAGACAATGTGGTTTGGGCACAGGAATAGACAAACTGTGGAAGAGAATGGAGACATAGACAATCATTTGATAAATGATAGAGTCGCTATTGCAGTTTAGTGCAGAGTGATTGTGCAGTTCAACGTACCACTGAACCAGTTTCAAGTGGAGAACAGATCTAAATGTGAAAGGTAAAAAATAAAGCTTTAAGAATATCACAAAGGAGAATATCTCTGTGACCTTGAGGGTATTAAAGGATTTTTTAAAAGATTTTCTTTAATGGACAATTTTAAAGGAAAAGTTAATAAATCCAGTTACACTGAAATTAAGAATTCCTCAAATGCTATCATGAAAGGGAGTAAAAAAAGCAAACTGTAAAGAGGTATTTGCAACACATATTAGCACAAAAGATTAGCATTCAGAATATACTAAGAACACTACTGAATTGATAAATAAAATGGGAAAAAAACAAGATAAAGCTGAGCAAAGATAGATAGGTAGATAGATAGATGATAGATATTACTAAAGAAGAAACTCAAATGACAAACACATTAAAAGTAATCAACTTCGGGCTTCCCTGGTGGCTCAGTGGTTGAGAGTCCACCTGCCAATGCAGGGGACACGGGTTCGTGCCCCGGTCCGGGAAGATCCCACATGCCGCGTAGCAGCTGGGCCCGTGAGCCATGGCCACTGAGCCTGCGTGTCCGGAGCCTGTGCTCCGCGATGGGAGAGGCCACAACAGTGAGAGGCCCGTGTACCGCAAAAAAAAAAAAAAAAAAAAAATCAACTTCATTAGTAATTAGAGAAATGAAAATGAAAATCATAATAAGATACCATTAAACACCCACCTGTTTTGCAAAATTTAAGAACTGTGGCAATATAAAGTGTAGAAGTGAATCAGTGAGAATTCTTATATACTTTGTTGGGGGTATAAATGGGAATGACTGCTTTGGAAAACAATGTTTCATCACTATTAAACTTGTACATACACTGCAATTTCAGTAATTACTCTCCAACATATATATCCTCAATCAACTCATGTTCCTGAGCACCTGGGTACAAATATAAGAATAATCAAAGCAGATTGTTCTCACTAGCTCCAAACTTAAAACAACCCCAAAGTATATAAACCACAGAACAGTAAATAAAACATGAATACAACCAATGAAAATGAAAGAACTATATCTACACGAGTGAATAGCAAAATTATAATGTAGAATAAAAGAAGCAAGTCATAAAAGTATACATACGCTATGGTTTCATTGATAGAAAATACAAAAACAGGCAAGACTAAAAAATATTATTTAATCATGCACACATGGGTGGCAAAGATATTTTTTTAAAAGTGAATAATAGACATAAAATTCAGAGGAATTTTTTTCTTTGGGGAGAAAAGAAGGGAACAGAATTGGGAAGAGGCCTAGAGAAAAATTCTAATATACTCTTAATGTTCTAATTAATAACTTGGTTGACATATGAACGGGTGTTTTATTATTAAAAATGTACATATGTATTTTATATGAAAGATTTCAAAAGAAAGAAGGAAAAACAAATTTAAAAAAATAATGAATCCTTACTTCCAGCCAAGATGGAGTAACAGAGACAAGACACTCTACTGCCTGAAACAATGGACCAAAAATGGACAAAATATATGAAACAGTGGTTTCAAGACACTGAACACCAGGCATTGAAGGAAAGTGACCCCTGAGAGGAGAGCCCAACAACTGGCCCAGCTTACTGCTTTGAGAGAATTTCTAGCTGGAGAAATAGAGGGGGGACTCAAGCAGAGCCCAGGAGACTCCCCGAGTTGAGATGTAAGAAAGTCCTGAGAGACAAAAGTGGCCAGGGTTCACAGGACCAAATACCAGAGAGAGGACAGCTGCATGGAGAGAGAACTCCAGAGATCTTCAGAGTCCCCTTTGAGAATTCAGTAGAATTCTGATAAATGCATGCAAGTGAGGAAACCACCCAAGTATGGGCAAAGTACCACCTAAAAGAATCAAATGGTGTAACACTGAGTGTGGGAAAATTTACACCCTGTAGGATATTTATTGAGGCTCCTCTATGCTAGGCAAGTTAACAAGTATATCTTAGCTTCACAAAAACCTGTGAGATAGATAAAACACTCATTTTACAGAAAAGGAAGCTGAGGTTCCAGAAAGGAATAGCTTTTGCAGGATTACCGAACTAGTAAATGTCAGTGCCTCGATCCTAGATTAAGTCTTCTGACCAAAAAACACATGTCTTTTTGCAGTTTGCTGTGCTCTCTCTCCTTGCACCATGGTCTGTGGTTGACAAAATTCAGAATTATCTTTCCTTTATCTTACTTACTGGAAATCTCTCTTCCTTCAGTAATTACTTGAAACTGGCACTCAACACTAACAATGCACGTACTCAACATTTTTCATAAATGCTGCAGTTTTTCTTCATCCTTTCAAGATCGACTTTCTTTAGAGGAGGGTTACAGTTTTATTCAAATTATTTTAAAAATGAATTGAGTACCTTCAGGGCACCAGAACAAACTTTGTAAAAACATTTACACAGAGTCTTAAATATTGGGGTTTTTGGAAATGACTTTTTTCTACAAAACCCTTTCTGTCTTCAAGAATGTTAGTTAAATCCAGAGGCTTTAATTAAGTCATCCCTAAAGTCAGCATCACATCACATCTTGCAAGGTTTGGTGGAATGGATGAATGAAATCCCTAATTGAAGAATCATGGAGTTAGGGATAGTGTGGGCCATCTCAAATGGAGCAATACTGTGAATACAAAATGTCGCCTGCCATATCAGTAAACAAAGGCTGTTGCAGCCATCAAGCCATCACATTACAGCTGCCCAGATGATGAGCCCTGAGGGAACTCAGGATGAAAGAACATAGGATACGGGCCCCAGATAGGTGAGGTGCATATCAAAGGAATGATGGCAGTGAGCCCAAGTTTTGCATCTTTCCATACAAAGAAAAGCGCTAAATTCCCTAACTTGATATATCTGGTTTTCTTTAATTGACAGTAATCTTTTGATTCCAACTACCTGGTCTTTTGCTGCAAAAACTCTTATATATCCTGGCTCCCCCCTTGCCTCTTCGGAACAGTCTCTCAGAATTACCTGAGATGCTGTGTCCCAGGCTTAAGTCCTGAGTTTTGTCTGCCAAGTAAAACATGACCCTCAACTTTTAGGTTGTGCATTTTTTTTCAGACAATACCTAAGGGGTATCCTTAATCTGGATCACTGAATCCTGAAACTAGACCCCAAATTTCACATTTTTGTTTGTGCAATTTTCCAGGGGGACTCTAACAGCTTTCTTCAGATTCCCAGTGGAGTCTATGATCCAGTTAAGATAAACTTTTACTCAATACTAGTCGTTCTCAAAGTGTGGTCCCTGGACCAGCAGCAACAGCATCACCTGGGATCTTGTTAAAACTGCAAGTGCTCGAGCTTCACCTGGACCTGCTGAATCAGAAACTCCGAGGGTGGGGCCCAGTGATGCATGTTTTAAGGATCCCTCCAGGCAACTCTGATGCGCGCTTAAGTTCAAGTTTAAGAACACAACTCTCTACTTCCCTTGGATTGGCCTCTGTTCTCATCCAGCTGAAAAGGCTTCCCTTATCTCCTCAGAGAACTCCCTTTTTTTTGACCTTGTTCAAGCTCATCTCTAATTCTACTGAATGGCGGAAGCTTTCCAAGCCCGGAGGAACTAAATTCAATTTCTCCCATCATCTGGAAAAAGTCACCTCCCCCAACTCCCACCCTAACACAGGATATTCACATTGTTTCTTAAAAGAAAAATAAATAAATACAGAAACCCAGAATCAAAACTTCAAACCAACCACAAAAAGTACTTGGTGTATGTTTGGATAATATGTGCATAAATATGTGACATGTTTATTTTATTTTTTTAGAGCTTAAACTTCTGGACTAAAGGAACTATCACTTATATATACTCTTGGGCAACAGAGGAGCTAAAGCATTTTTTAAACACTGGGGAATAGCAAAAATATCCCCAAATCATGATTCTGTCTGATAATCTGCTATAAACTCACAGGGCTAGGTTTAATCGGTGTCCCTGTAATTGCCTGCATTTAAAATGTTCATCAGAGGTTGTGTCCCCGTGGTCCTCTAGCTACTGCATGGAATATATGACAACTCTGACCCCTCTTCCCATGGTCGCCTCCCTGTGGCATTCTGTGCATCTGGCTTAGCTTTCCTGGGAAGAAAAACTGAAAACTTTCTTGGTCCTGAGCCATGCTCTCATCTGGGATAAAGATTAAGAAAGAGGAAGGGAGCTTTTGCTCAGATTATAAATGCCAGATGCTGCCAAATTAATGGTCCAACACAGCCACGTGGAGCTTACTTCAAACTTTTGGTTCTCAAACCTCCTCTCTAAAGAATGTGCTGGATACTGTCAGGAATCACGGAGGAGTGGCCCCCTGCATTCGTGAACACTCACTCTAAGATTGCCACCGATAGAATAAAGGGAAATCCTCGGACCTTATTGTGGTTTATCAGCTTTTATGCAGCTCAGAGTTTCCCAGATTGGACTTCCATACCCCAGGGAACCATGAGAATTGTTAAAGAGGTCACCATGGTGGCTTCAAGCCAAGAGGACATATACCACCATCAACGAAAGGCATTTTGCCTGAGACTTAGTATTGACTGATAGGAAACCACTCAGTTATTATAAATGAAAGAGCTCTTTGATCGTTTTCCTTGCAAAAACTGAGGAAGAGTAAATGGGTCAAAGCTAATGTGTATAAAGAAAGTAGCAAAAAGAAATGTGAGTGATAACAAAATAAAAAGGAGAGAAAAAACAGTCCGAGAAGAGAATGTAGAGAGAGAGATTAAGCAGTGAAGAAAGGAAAACAGTGCAACAGAACCAACTGTTTCTAAGCGAATATTTTTAATTACAGTAATAACTTTGAGCACAGCCTCCAGGGGAGAAATAGTTATGAAAGGGTCTAAATAAGATTTATTGGATCAGTATTACTGAATTTTTCTTTTGCCTTAAGCTCAAATATGTTTTGGCCAGCACTGTTCCTGAGCCTGTCTTTAGGTAAAAATTTTTTTTTTTTTTTTTCGGTACGCGGGCCTCTCACTGTTGTGGCCTCTCCCGTTGCAGAGCACAGGCTCCGGATGCACAGGCTTAGCGGCCATGGCTCACGGGCCCAGCCACTCCGCGGCATGTGGGATCTTCCTGGACCAGGGCACGAACCCGCGTCCCCTGCATCGGCAGGTGGACTCTCAACCACTGTGCCGCCAGGGAAGCCCTAGGTAAAATTTTGAAATTTTGTTCAGTTGGATTTTGTTCAAATGGATTTTAATTTTTTTTAAATACTGCATTAAAATATCATTTATCTTGATGACTAAGTTTTTTTGGCACCCCTTAAATTTTGCCCCCAAGGCGAGTGCCCTATTTGTCTTACCCTAATGCTGGCCCCATAGGGTCATAGGATTGGGTACTGTCAGAAGAGATGGAGAAACAAAGGTACTTCTTTCAAATGGAAGGTCTACTTAAGTGTCTGTGTTCAGCCGAATGTAGACTTTGAGGCTGGAAGTTCTCTTGGGAAGTTATTTTCCCAAATTATGGGGTTGGAGAAATGCTTGTACCTTGAATTAGATGTGAAGACTTATTCTGAATAAAGTTTCTTCCATTTACATCATCTAGCAAAAGCCAGGCAAACACTCTTCCCATGGTTATCTCTTGCTCTGTCACAAACATACGGCACTAAAGTGAAACCAAACACTTGTCCTGCCAAGTCTGATGAGAAAGGCAAACCAGAAACATAGCAACTCCCAAGTTTAAACTGCAGTGTGAACCTGACAAGATTCTCCCTGGAGTAATTTAAGAAGGTTCAAGAAACACATGCTTTGAATACTTATCTGTTCATGTGGGAAAGGATATATAGATCTGGGTTCATACGTATTAAGTCTGGATCTGTAGACTCCATCAGGAGACCACAGAAATGCATTTGGATGAAGAAAATCCTTGTAGAATAAAAGTAAAGTAACTGACTTGAGAAAATCGGATCTCATGCTACCTTTAAAGAAAACTACAATGGTATGTTCATATTGCAAAGGTGGGTGACTGTGAATTTTGGTACATGCAGTTAACAATAATAGTTTTTATTATCTTGTTATCATTTGTGAAGGGAGAGCAGAATATTAGGCATTTTACTTATGTTGTTATTTTTATACTCATAATAACCATGAATGGGAGACTGTACTATCTGCATTTTCCATGTGAGGAAACTGAAGCTTAGAAAAGTGATCTGCCCACAGCCAAACCAAGCAGTTTGTGAGATGTGGGTGGAGCCAGATTTTTAACCTGAGCATCTAATTCCAAAGTCACCGCATTTCCCTCTAAACCAGGGGTATACAGACTACAGACCACATGCCAAGTCTGCTGTGCCACCTCAGTCTGCAAACTAAGAATGGTTTTTATATCTTTAAATGGTTGACAAAAATCAAAAGAAGAATGTTATTTTGTAAAATGTGAAAATTACATGAAATTCAAATTTCAGTGTCCATAAGTAAGATTTTATTGGAACACTGCCACACCCATTCATCTCCTTGCTATCTGTGCTGCATTCACACTACAATGGCAGAGTTAAGTAGTTGCTACAGAGCCTGTACAGCCTACAGCCTAAAATATTTACTATCGGGTCCTTTAAGATGACGTTATCCTAAGTTGGTAGTAACACTTTTTTTAAAGGTCATTTTTTTAAATCCCAGCAAAAAATTAAGTAACCCAATCGAAAAATGGGCAGAAGAACTAAATAGACATTTCTTCAAAGAAGACATACAGATAGCCAACAGGCACATGAAAAGGTGCTCAACATCGCTAGTTATTGGAGAAATGAAAATCGAAACTACAATGAGATACCACCTTGCACCCGTTGGAATGATCATCATTAAAAAGTCTACAAATAACAAATGCTGGAGAGGGTGTGGAGAAAAGGGAATCCTCCTACACTGCTGGTGATGTAAGTTGGTACAGCCACTATGGAAAACACTATGGAGGTTCCTCAAAAAAATAAAAATAGAATTACCATATGACCCAGCAATCCCACTCCTGGGCATATATCTGGACAGAACACTGATTCAAAAAGATACATGCAACCCTATGTTCACAGCAGCACTATTCTCAATAGCCAAGACATGGAAACAACCTAAATGTCCATCAGCAGATGAATGGATAAAGAAGATGTGGTGTATTTACACACACACACACAATGAAATACTACTCAGCCATAAAAAAAGAATGAAATAATGCCATTTGCAGCAACATGGATGCAACTAGAGATTATCATACTTAGTGAAGTAAGTCAGAAAGAGAAAGACAAACGCCATATCACATAGGTGGAATCTAAAATATAACAGAAATGAACTTATCTATGAAACAGAAACAGACTCACAGACATAGAGAACAGACTTGTGGTTGCCGAGGGGGAGGGGGGATGGTGGAAGGAAGGATTGCGAGTTTGGGATTAGCAGATGCAGACTATTATATATAGGATGGATAAACAACAAGGTCCTACTGCATAGCACAGGGAACTATATTCAATATCCTGTGATAAACCATAATGGAAAAGAATATTTTTAAAAAAGCATGTATATGTGAGTGTGTGTGTGTGTGTGTGTGTGTGTGTGTATAACTGAATCACTTTGCTGTACAGCAGAAATTAACACAACATTGTAAATCAACTATACTTCAATAAAAAAAAAAAATCCCAGCATTAGCAGGTTTTTTCCCCACTATAGATATAACCAGTACTCCTGAACCACATCTCTGCTCTGCTCCTACAAGAGTTAAACCTCCTGCTCACACCTCCAGCCTACAAGGGAAAGCTCGTTCCTACCTTAACATTCTACCAATCAGATCAAGTTACTTTCTTCTTTAATTTAATTCCCATCTACACGGAACAGAACAATCTAAACAAGCACATAGATGTGACTGCTGGTTTCTTGGTAAGTCATGAATTTTTGCCAATCCCATGGCTGATTACAGGAATTACAACGAAGCCAAGAGAGATCACATTTAAGTAGCAGCAAGAGAATATTTTTTCAAGCTGTATAATTCTACGAATAAAGAATAACAAAATTATGGCAAGGTAAACACCACCACACCACAATGCAAACACGACGAAGATACTACAGCAAAATTCTCTGTCTACATATCTAGTTTTTAACGCCTTCTTCCAAAGGATTCCTGCGGCCTACATTTCCTCTGACAGTCACTCTGCTGACTTGGCATCCCAGACATCATTGTGCAAAATGTTCCGGGAATCCAACAGTCAGTTCTCAGCATCCTAGATCTAGCCCCTGGGCGTTATTCATAATGCTAGTGTCATCGCCAGGAGCAAATTGTACACCCATAATCCCCTTCAAACAGTGGGAGGAAGAAAAGTAAAGAAATGTCAGTCCCAGGCACGTCAAATGTAAAGCTAAGAGGGATGCTGTAGTTCACAGCAATGATGGGTAGGGAGCCTGTTTCTCTAGCTCTTGTCCTGACTCAGAGAAGCTTCCGTGGGTTCTCCATGAGTGCTTTCCAGTGGTGCCCTCCAGCTCACAGTATTTTTTTAATGACTCTTGCCATCCACTAAAGGAATTCATTGAACAGTAATGAAGTATTATTAACAGGGCTGGTAGAATGCTCTTCCTTGGATAATGAAATACAGGTTTCTAGGCCAATATAAATTTTCTTAGGTAGAAATTCTATTTCTTTGCCTGATCGTCAGTGGTTTAAGTTTTCCCCCCTCATCTTCAGCCTTTGTTAAATCATCTTTTCATAGGGAAAATATTCTCAGCGACCTAAGCACACAACCAACTTTCCATGAAAATGAAGTCCATTTCTCCATTCCCCCCACTCCCAGATTTCTGACACGTTTAATATTTTCTAGAGTCTGCCAAAGTCCAGGGAGTGCCAAAAATACCTCATGCACCAATCTGGTTTTCAGAACGACCTGATATGACGCAGTTGAATTTTGACAGGCTAGCAGAAAGGAAATGACTTAAATCAGAAGCAGGCTTGGTTTAAAACTGTCTTGTCTGGTTGTTTTCTTTTTTTCCTAGATGGTTCCAGAAAAAATAAATATGATTCTTGTGAGCGCCTACTTTGGAAATTGTTTTTTCCCTTCTTTGTCATTCTTTGTGTGAATCTCAATGGACCGCTGAAGAGAATTTTCCAGGAGCAAAGGAAAGAGAAGAGCCAATGAAAAGACTCAGTTTGCTCTTACTAACCTAACTCTCTCTCACTTGTGGGTGAGCTGTTGAGTCAGCCAGTAATAGGATCATTGTTAAAGACTTACCGGGTTCCTTGACCTCAGGAAAATAATCTCCTTTAGTCTAGAACAAAGACCAGTTTGCAAAGTTCTCCTTAGGACTCTTGAGAACTAAGCCAAAAATAACTTAAGATAACTAAGTGGTTCTGGACCAAACCTTTAAAATTTAAAGTACTTAGGAAGGGCTTCCCTGGCGGCGCAGCGGTTAAGAACCCGCCTGCCAATGCAGGGGACACGGGTTTGAGCTCTGGTCCGGGAAGATGCCACATGCTGCGGAGCAACTAAGCCCATGCACCACAACTACTGAGCCTGCACTCTAGAGCCCTCGAGCCACAACTACTGAGCCCACGTGCCACAACTACTGAAGCCCGCTCACGTAGAACCTGTGCTCGGCAACAAGAGAAGCCACCGCAACGAGAAGACTGCGCACCACAACGAAGAGTAGCCCCTGCTCGTGGCAACTAGAGAAAGCCCGTGCGCAGCAACGAAGACCCAACGCAGCCAAAAATAAATAATTTATTAATTAAAAAAAAATAAAGTACTTAGGAAGAAAAACAAGCTTTAAATAAAAGACAAATCCCAAGGAGAGCAAAGATAACCCTTTAAAATGTGGGAAGGAGCTGAGTCAGACCCTGTCAGCAAGCTTCACTGAGGCCTGGGGACTTGTAGCAACACGATTTTTTTTTTTTAACTTACACAGCAACTTTGATCCAAGGATCTCAAAGTCTTCTACAAAAGTCAAATCTCCTAATGTTCTATTCAAGGGGGGGGGGCCGGTGGTGATTCGAGGGGGTTGTTTCCCTGAAGCGGGGTTTCTCCTCCTTGGCACTACTGACATTTTGAACTGGATAATTCTTTGTTGTGGGCCCACCCTGTGCTATCTGGGACGTTCAGCAGCCTCCCTGACCTCTACCCACTAGATGCCAGTAGCACCACCATCCCTTCCTCTGCTGGTGACAACCAAATATGTCTCCGGTCCTTGCCATGTGGTCCTTTGGGGGACAAAATGGCCCCCAGTTGAGAAGCACTGTTCGAAATGAAAAAAATCAAGGCACGGAGCAGTCAATGAACTTAATAGCGTCCAGCCAAAAAGCAGTCACTTAACTGGAAAAAGAAAATGATGACTCCCAAGTCCCAAGCATAAGACCCTGACAGCCACTTTACCCCACACCCCACAGGAAACTCACTGAGACCCTAATTTATTCCTTGAGTTGGTTAGTTCTGAAAACACATCCACTAAGACTGAGCTGTCAGTATAAATTTGCCCTCTTGCTGCAATGAATCCTTGGCTGGGTTGAATACGTCTGATTGGTTTTCTCCTCCTGGGGAGTCACTAAGTCAGTTCTGAGACCAATTGCACTCTCAAGGAGAGCAAGTCCGTATAGCATGAAATGGACCAGAAGCAACCCTGTAACTGTACGTGTGGAATCGTTTATAGCTTAAAGCCTTTACTAAGAGCAGAGCTGCTTGTGTGCAGGATCGGGTGGGATGAGACCACAGGATGACGGAGCCGAGCAGACAAATGCTTTCAGATGTTGTTATCTGATAAGTCCCTCAACTACATTAATTCTCGTGAGAGCGATGCTTGGAAATGATTGCAACATGGACTTCCGTTAATTGATTTACTTAAACGGAGCATTTCATTTGCATACACGTTTTTTTGATATGTCAGTGCCCGTCTCTTGTTAAATTATAAGAAGCCTGTCCCCTCCCTCCTCTTCATTCACATCAGTGTGCGAACTTGTTGCTCTCCCCAGGTGAGTCAGCGAAGTCAGGTACAGATTAATTTGAACAATAAACCACCTCAAGCATTTTGGGACTAGAGACAGGTGTAAGAAATTATTTTTAAAACAAACTCTGCAAGACACACAAGAGAAACGGGCTGGCATGCTGGTGTAACTATTACACGAAGCTGGGTATAAGTCTCCACCACTCAGCTCTATATCATTCAATGAGTATATGTTGAGAGCCCACTGGCTCCAAGCCCTGTGCTGATGCTATGGAGAATACAAGAACGCCCACAGTCAGGCTCTGATTTGATTTTTTTTTTTTTTTGCATAGGCTAACAGATAAGCTATTGCATATGCATAAGTAATTATCCTGTGAGGCAGAAGGTAATCAGTGCCTTAAAGAGGAACAGGCAAAGTGTCTGTTTTCGGCATTCACAATTTTGGGTCTCATTATACCACAGAGAATTAAGTTTTCATCATGAGAGGGCAGCTGGGATAGAGTAAAAGAAGCCCTAAATTTAGGGTCCCAAAAACTCTGGGCTGAATCCTGGTTTTTTCATTCTCTAGAAGCACACCTCTGAGCGTGTTATTGTACATCACCTCTCCGTGTCTCCATTCCTTGTCTATAAAAAGAGAACAAGAGTGTCTCAAAGGGTTACTGTGAAGAGCACAACTTCTGTTAAACTTTCAGATGAATATTATAATTTCTAGGGCTAGGATTTAATCACAGCTATTATTTGTTTACTACTTACTTTGTGCAAAGTGCCTTCATATATTATCTTTACCCTAGACAACAGTCCTATGAGATAGCATCATTCATTTTCCTTTTATAGATAAGGAAATTGAAGGTCAGAGAGGTTAAGTGATTTATCTGAAGTCACACAGCTGGCATCCAACAGACTCTTGAGTCAATTGAACCTAGGTCTATTGAACTTGAGAGCGTGCATAATTTCCACATCACGATGCTGCCATTTCACCATAGTCCCTATTTTGCATGAAATAACAGAAAGTATAAATAAATGAGTTAATATGGCACTTGATAAAATATGCGAATTGATAAAATAACCATCAAGGAAAATCTTGATTTACCATATTTCAAGAAAACAAACAAATACAAGTTACCCTCAACAAGATTCTTAAGAAAATGAGACAAAACACATGTCCTTTCCCTGTTTCATCGCAGGAGCAGAATGAGGGCCTGAAAACATCAGGAGATTTTCTGGGTTCATGATTGAACTCAGAACCTAGCATGCCTCTCTCACCCAAAAAGAAAGAAAGGACCAGCCTGTCACTCTGTTCTCCTCAAGAAACAAAGACATTTTCTTCTTGGCAGATTGCAGTAGGACATATCAGGTAGAAATTATCTATTCTTATGCTTTTCAGATTGAGAATGGTGCTTTTCTGGGAGAAAACAGGGAGACACAGAAACATGAAAAATAATGAAGGCCAATAGGATTTAGAGAGACTCCTCCAGTAGAAAGTAGTCTATTATGGGCTGGCTACATAGAGCCATCTCATTTAATCCTTGGGACCACGAGATGTGAGGCACAGGCTATATCACTATTTTGCAGACGAGAAAACTGAGGTGTAATGACCCTTGTGTTTTGCCCAAGGTGTCTCTGGAGTAATCGTTGGTGTTGCTTTATGAGAACCGGCCACCATCAACACGGAAGTGTGTCCTCTCTGCCCAACCCCTGCCCCCAACCTGGGCCGGCCTTATTCCCTGAGCACAGGCTCACTTCCCAATCCCCTGCTCTGCTCACCCTCCATCAGGCACACGGGGGTCACCAGCTGGAATGTAAACAAGCACAGACAGTATTTCCAATGACCTATGACCTTTGAACTGACATAATTTGACAGCCAACTCTCAGTTATCTGCAAAAGGTTTGCATGTCTCCTTGGCAAACTCCAGCCACAAATGTGTTCCCCCAATACAAGGGAATCATTCCCACCATGGAAGGGAATCTTCATCTCCACTTAAGCAAAGAATTAGGAAGATAAATCTTTAAGAAAAAAGGAATCACATGATGCCTCCCAAGCCAAAGAGAAAGCCATTCTTTTTGGATGATCTATTGCCCTCCTCCATTAAGGCAGATCAATGGGGTTACCTAGAATCTCTAACCTTACACCAGTACTGAAGACTAGGTATTAGTCTACTTTTATAAATGATGAAAATAAGTCTCAGAGGTTAAGCAGCTTGCCTCAGGCCATCCAGGTGGCAGGCACCAGCACTGAGGCTCTTCAAGCTCGCTTACCTTTGTAAGGCACCCTCCTCCCAATAAAACAAACAGCAGAGTGAAATGAAGCGGAAATACTCCTTCTCTTTAAAAGCATGATTAAAAACAGTTAAAACTTTTGGCTCCATTATCCAGCCTTACACCTTGCTGGCCACTTACGGTGACTGTTACATTTTATTCTGGCCTGGTTATCTAGTAACTTTCAGGCCCCTGTCAAATGTCTTGGCTCATTAACTAAAGAATACTATTAATATTACCTCCAATATTCAAGAAGCAGATTGAATCAAAATCCTGACTCCTCAGACAGATACTCACTGCTCCTGCAGGTCCAAAAGGACAGAGTCATCTGTGCCCACATACTTTGTTACCTGCTGAAGTTCTTCCCTACTCTGCAGAGCTGGGCAGGCACAGCCCCTCTAGCTGTGCCTAGTTAAGTAATTAAGACTTACCCTAGAAACAGGTTTTCTGAGGCCAGCGGTCTCCACTTTTAATCTACAATAGCAAGACCCGGAGAGCTTGTTAAGACATGGGTTACTAGGCTCTGCGCACAGAGATGTTGAGTCAGTACCTCTGGTGTGGGGCCTGAGAACTGGCATTTCTTTCAAGTTCTCTGATGATGCTGATGCAGCTGGTCTGAGGACCACATTTTTCTTAATTAATTAATTAATTTTGGCTGCACTGGGTTTTCATTGCTGTGCGCGGGCTTTCTCTAATTGCAGCGAGCGGGGGCCACTCTTCGTTGGGTGAGCGGGCTTCTCATTGCATTGGCTTCTCTTGTTGTGGAGCACGGGCTCTAGGCACATGGGCTTCAGTAGTTGTGGCATGTGGGCTCAGTAGTTGTGGCTCACAGGCTCAGTAGTTGTGGCTCGCGGGCTCTAGAGCGCAGGCTCAGTAGTTGTGGCGCAAGGGCTTAGTTGCTCCTTGGCATGTGGGATCTTCCCGGACCAGGGCTCGAACCCACGTCCCCTGCATTGGCAGGCAGATTCTCAACCGCTGCGCCACCAGGGAAGTCCCTGGGGACCACATTTTGAGAATCACTATTATAGGCCCCCACTCAGACTGTGTCCCCAGGGTTCTTTGTCTCCAGATGCAGGAGGACACGAGACAAATTCAAGGCAAGAGCGGAGCATGCTTCTGCACCAGGCCAAGAACTGCTGGTCCGTCTCCCTTTCCCAGAGCCCTACTCAGTTCCTTCTAGGACTTCCAAAGGCCCAAGGGGCCCTTCTGATCGACAAGTACTTCAGTCCCCCCTCTTTGAACCAGGCTGGTAAGAAAAAAAAAAAAAAAAAAGGAAAGAAAAACAAAATTGAAAGGACGATCTGAAGAGCAAAATAAGTCCCCCTCCCCTCCCAAACGGGACTCTAAGCAGTAGCAAAAAATGTTAGCCTCCTTGTCCCTCCCCCAGAAACTCTACTCCTTAGTATCATGGCCCAATGATTGAACTTCCTATCTGTGTGGGGAGCTAGATTAAGCTTAGATGTGTCACTCTCAAGGTTTACAGCCTCCTGCTGTGTCAGACAAACTACATTTCGCAAATTACCATAAAATAAAGGAATTGATATATCTACTAAAAATATTCTTCCAGAAGTTTTATTTGACCCTCCCAAAGAAACATGCACAAAAACGAATCAACACATCTGCACACGGCAACTCCCCAGTTATTTTTTCTCTTTAGAGAAAGAAAACCTATAGTTTCCAAAAGTGCTTTTAGCTGTGCAAATTAGAGAGGTTGGAGCTAATTCTATAACATATTAGGTGGTTGCTTGGATAACCATTTTTTTTTTCACCTCAAATGACATTCAACTAAAGAACATGTATAAGTCATCAGCTGTTTCCAGCTTGAATGGTAATTTATGAAGTTTTAGGGGTGAGAACATATAAAATATTTTGCGCTTGGAAGATGTGTTACAGGCTGAAATGTTTGTAGGAAATATCCTCTCCATGAAGAATTCCTGCTCCAAAATGCCTTGATTAATTACCATAAACAGCTTTGAGGAAAAAGGGCGCAGCATCTCACATCTGGTAGGACACTGGCAGGGTTCGCTGGAAACTCTAATGCAAGCCAAACCCAGAGAAGACAGGCCCCTTCCATTCAGGGCTGCTCCAGCTCAGGGAAACACCTTGGGCTGGGGACAGCTCTGGAAAGGCTCTGCTCTAGTTGGCACTGAACCGAAGTCCATTTCTTCTTCTGTTCCCAGATCCCCTGAGGGAATGAGTCAGCTTCAGGGCCCTGAAGATGTGGGCCGTAGCTGAGCCCTGGAGGACCCTATCAAGAATAACCCCAGTGCCCTCACAGTCTTCACTGTGAGACTGCCCTTCCAGAATTCCAAAATGGAATGAAGCATTACAGAAAAGAAATAATAGTATTTACTGAAAGTATCCTGCTGAGATTTTTTTTTTTAACATACATTATTTTATTTAGTTCTCACATTAAACCTGCGAGACAGGGATTATCGCCTCTTTTGTTACACATGGGGAAAAAAGCGTGCTCAGGGAGGTTAAGCAATATGCCCAGTATCACACAGCACATTTGTGCCAGAACTAGGATAAGGACAAGAGCCTGTCTTGTCTACCAGATCCCTCTCATTATCCACAGGAAGAGGAAAAATTCAAAACAGGTCTATAATACTTACTTAAAGCCATTCAGACATTGAGTGGGAAATAAGCAGTTAGCAGGTTTTCTTTAATGCCAAGGAGTGATTCCTACCACCAGGTCCTTGGGCAACATTTTGAAGTAGGTAATGTTGGGTTTACAACATTCCCATCCCCCAGACTCCCTCTCCTACCACCCAGGGCCTGAATTACCCCTGCTATTAGAGTCCTTCCAGCTCCTGGAGTTTTCCAGAACCCTGTATGTGGTCTCTCATTCGGTGTTATAAAGACCATGTAATGGTACTAGTGTCTCCTCTACAAGAAAAACAAAACAAAACAAAACCATCTATAACAGAAAGGCAAACATCTCTTGCTTAAAAATGAACCTTTCCCTTCCCACCACTAACCTCTTGTCAATATTTCCAAATGCTTCCATACACCCGGGCTCAACTTGTGAAATGACAGTAAAATGTATCTGAGTAAAGTAATTTGTATCACTGAAATGAGAAACGGGTTCAACTCTTCCAAGAGAGATCTGTATTTTAGAACTCCCAGTGAATTTCTAATGCTACGTGGGGAATTTTATGAGCTGGGAGGTTTTTCTAGATGTTTTCCTTCCCGATTTACTCACTTTTCACTTTCATTCCCCAAGCGGTGAGAGGACTGCTTACATAGGTATCACCCATACGAAAGTCTGTCGAATCAGGTTTAACATGACCAGGTTTTGACTTGGTGAGCCTTCCTGCTGCTGCGGTTTCTCCCAAATAAGGAGACTGAATCTTTCGATGAACAATCTTCTACCTAGAAATGGAATCATGCCAAGAACACCCACTGGAGTCAAGGCAGCCATGGGACTTCCCCAAATTCCAGAAGAATTGAATGGTGTAGTTTCCTCCCTCAAATACTTCTTTAAATACTTATGTCACCAAAATATGACATCACCAAACTTTTAAATTTTTTATGCAAAGTAGTCAAAATATTCTTCGTTCAGACATGCTACTTGCTTAGGATTTTTGAATAGCTGGTAAGACCTGTCTTGCCTATTAGCATCAGAGCACACACAGCTAGAGCCAGAGCAACTCTGAGAAACTGTAATGTTAAACTGGATATTTACTCTTGAAGCCAGTGTTTTCTCTCACTCATTACTGTTTTTTTTAATTTAACATCTTTATTGGAGTATAATTGCTTTACAATGTTGTGTTAGTTTCTGCTGTGTAACAAAGTGAATCAGCTATATGTATACATATACCCCCATATACCCTCCCTCTTATGTCTCCCTCCCACCCTCCCTATCCCACCCCTCTAGGTGGTCACAAAGCACCAAGCTGATCTCCCTGTGCTATGTGACTGCTTCCTACTACCTATCTATTTTACATTTGGTAGTGTATATATGTCACTACCACTCTCTCACTTCATCCCACCTTACCCTTCCCCCTCCCCGTGTCCTCAAGTCCATTCTCTATATCTGCATCTTTATTCCTGTCCTGCCCCTAGGTTCATCAGAACCTTTCTTTTTTTTTTTTTTAGATTCCATATATATGTGGTATATATATATATATATATATATATATGGTATTTGTTTTTCTCTTTCTGACTTACTTCACTCTGTATGACAGACTCTAGGTCCATCCACCTCACTACAAATAACTCAATTTCATTTCTTTTTATGGCTGAATAATATTCCATTGTATATATGTGCCACATCTTCTTTATCCATTCATCTGTTGATGGACACTTAGGTTGCTTCCATGTCTGGCTATTGTAAATACTGTTGCAATGAACATTGTGGTGCTTGACTCTTTTTGAGTTATGGCTTTCTCAGGGTACATGCCCAGTAGTGAGATTGCTGGGTCATATGGTAGTTCTATTTTTAGTTTTTTAAGAAAGCTCCATACTGTTCCATACTGTTCTCCATAGTGGCTGTATCAAGTTACATTCCCACCAACAGTGCAAGAGGGTTCCCTTTTCTCCACACCCTCTCCAGCATTTATTGTTTGTAGATTTTTTCCAGCTTTTTTTTTTTGCGGTACGCGGGCCGCTCACTGTTGTGCCCACCCCACCCCCCGTTGCGGAGCACAGGCTCCAGACTCGCAGGCTCAGCAGCCATGGCCCACGGGCCCAGCTACTCCGCGGCACGTGGGATCCTCCCGGACCAGGGCACGAACCCGTGTCCCCTGCATCAGCAGGTGGACTCTCAACCACTGTGCCACCAGGGAAGCCCCTGTTTGTAGATTCTTTGATGATGGCCATTCTGACTGGTGTGAGGTGATACCTCATTGTAGTTTCGATTTGCATTTATCTAATGATTAGTGATGTTGAGCATCCTTTCCTGTGTTTGTTGGCCATCTGTATGCCTTCTTTGGAGAAATGTCTATTTAGGTCTTCTGCCCATCTTTGGATTGGGTTGTTTGTTTTTTTGATATTGAGCTGCATGAGCTGCTTGTATATTTTGGAAATTAATCCTTTGTCAGTTGTTTCGTTGGCAAATATTTTCTCCCATTCTGAGGGTTGTCTTTTCGTCTTCTTCATGGTTTCCTTTGCTGTGCAAAAGCTTTTCAGTTTCATTAGGTGCCATTTGTTTATTTTTGTTTTTATTTCCAGTTCTTTATGAGGTGGTTCAAAAAGGATCTTGCTATGATTTATGTCATAGAGTGTTCTGCCTATGTTTTCCTCTAAGACTTTTATAGTGCCTGGTCTTACATTTAGGTCTTTAATCCATTTTGAGTTTATTTTTGTATATGGTGTTAGGGAGTATTCTAATTTCATTCTTTTACATATAGCTGTCCAGTTTTCCCAGCACCACTTATGGAAGAGGCTGTCTTTTCTCCATTGTATATTCTTGCCTCCTTTATCAAAGATAAGGGGACCAGAGCTTCCCTGGTGGTGCAGTGGTTGAGAGTCCGCCTGCCGATGCAGGGGACACAGGTTCGTGCCCCAGTCCGGGAAGATCCCACATGCCGTGGAGCGGCTGGGCCCGTGAGCCATGGCCGCTGAGCCTGTGCGTCCGGAGCCTGTGCTCCGCAACGGGAGAGGCCACAACAGTGAGAGGCCCACATTCCGCAAAAAAAAAGAATCCACCTGCCAAGGCAGGGGACACGGGTTCAAGCCCTGGTCCGGGAAGATCCCACGTGCCATGGAACAACTAGGCCCGTGCACCACAACTACTGAGACTGTGCTCTCGAGCCCACGAGCCACAACTACTGCCCACGTGCCACACTACTAAAGCCCATGTGCCTAGAGTCCACGCTCTGCAACAAGAGAAGCTACCGCAATGAGAAAACCACAGACCACACAAAGAGTAGCCCCTGCTCGCCACTAGAGAAAGCCCACACACAGCAACGAAGACCCAACGCAGCTAAAAAATAATAATAAATAAATTTGTAAAATAAAATACAAAGTCCACATGAAGCAGAAGGTAGACAGCTAGTGGGCAATTCTCAGCAGCAGCAATTCCATTTCCAGTTTTGCCTAAGTATAAATTTGGCTCAGAGCAATTCTGGAGCGAGAGAGGAAGTAATTCTTTTTCATAATTTTTTTCTGTATCAAGGGAATATAATGACACATTGCAGAACTTACTTAAAAGGGAGACTTGCATTTTTAATCCAATAAACACCTTGGACTTTTTAAAAGAGCACTGTGAAAATAGAAAGGAACTTTATTACTGTAAGTTCGCATCAGGAAACTAACTAGAATTTCTGAGTATGTAAGGGGTTATTAAGCACGAATAGAAGGGATGTTATGCAGATTAGATATAATTAGACATAACGATTAGACATAATCATTACCATCAAGGAGCTTCTAGTGTCAAGAGCAGAGATTCTTAACCTGAGAGTTATGGATGAACCGTGGAGGACCCATAAAGCTCCTGAAATTGTATACACAAATGTGTGTGTATTTGCTGGCAATTTCTGGTCAGAAGGCCCAGAGCTTTCTTTAGATTCTCAAAGGGATCCACAAGGAAAAAAAAAAAAAAAAGGTTAAGAACCACAGATCAAGACTAAAGAATCCTTTAATTGTAGTAATTTTTCCTATGGAATGCCACAAAAATAGACTATTCACAGTCATCTAATTCTGGGTTTCTCACACTGGGGTACATAAAGGACAAGCTTAATTCTTGGCTTGCTGAATTTAAAGATAGCCCAAGTCTTTCAGTCCTCTGTAAACATGTGATTTTTCAATACATTTGGATTTCTCAGAAATCGTGCACAAAACATGTGCCAAGATCTATGGCCCCATTGGTATTCCATTTGGGCTGCCTTGAGCTGCACAATAATTTATGACCAGCCCGCTGTGTTGAGCCCTCCTCCCTGGATGACTAACAGGAAGAGAACTTTGGCAGCAACGCAACCTTAATGAATGAAAAATGCAAACCTTGCAAATCTCTCTGCATTGAAATCCCCCAGAGTCTGGAAGCAGACACAGTTCCAAAAAGCTTGCATTTCCAAGATGCAATTTACTGCCCTTAGAGGTTTGTTGTGGGCCACCCAAAGTACATAGGCCTGATTCAAACAGATTTTATTGGCCAAGCACATATGGGGATTTTTTTTTTAACATCTTTATTGGAGTATAATTGCTTTACAATGGTGTGTTAGTTTCTGCTTTATAACAAAGTGAATCAGCTATACACATACCCCCATATCTCCTCCCTCTTGCGTCTCCCTCCCACCCTCCCTATCCCACCCCTCTAGGTGGTCACAAAGCACCGAGCTGATCTCCCTGTGCTATGCAGCTGCTTCCCACTAGCTATCTATTTTACATTTGGTAGTGTATATATGTCCATGCCACTCTCTCACTTTGTCCCAGCTTACCCTTCCCCCTCCCCGTGTCCTCAAGTCCATTCTCTATGTCTGCGTCTTTATTCCTGTTCTGTCCCTAGGTTCTTCATAACCATTTTTTAATTAGATTCCATATATATGTGTTAGCATACGGTATTTATTTTTCTCTTTCTGACTTACTTCACTCTGTAAGATAAGATCAAATGGGGAAATCTGTTGATATGAAAATCTTCATGATAATGATAAGTCACATATTATCATTGCATACTTCAGTTTGATTTGCACACAGGGTCAGGAGAGAGAGCTGATCTCTGCTTCCACATTGCTCTGCTGCATTCCTCCACCGTATCTTGAAGAAGGAAGGACACTCTTAGCTAGTGATACCTTTGTATGGGGTTTTCTTCATAAAAACAAATGTATATTGAGGGAGAAGCTACCACTGAATTCTCACGGGTAGTAGCCAGGAATTTCATTCATAGACTTGAGCTCAGTGAGGTGAAGACTCTGGGGAGGTGCTGGATACAGAAAGGCTGCCTCTTTGTCAGCATATGAAAAATAGGCTTTCCTGGGGCGAGGGGGTACTAGTCACCCTAGAAATGGGATTTTATTTCCCCACGCAGGATACAAATTACAGTGCAGGTCTGGAATCCATTATTCAAAACCCTTGAGGCCAGATGTGTTTCAGGATTTGGAATCTTTCAGATTTTTAAAAAGTTAATATGGGGCATATACATAGAATGGATAAATAAGGTCCTACTGTATAGCACAGGGAACTATAGTCAATATCCTGTGATAAACTATCATGGAAAAGAATATGAAAAAGAATGTATATATATATATGTATAACTGAATCACTTTTGCTATACAGCAGAAATTAATACAACATTGTAAATCAGCCATACTTCAATAAAATTTTTAAAAACTTAATAGGGGGCATATAGTCTACACCTCAGAGGATGGGACAGCACCCCATAATCAGATAGACTCCATTTTTTCCTTCTGCCCCCATTAAAGTATTGATCATGCCTCCCCTCGTGCTGCCAAGATGGGTACAACAACTACAAGAATATTATTCTCATACAGGGATAAGCAAGAGCAGGGAGAGGACATGGATTTCTCCTCATGTCTCTCTTTCTTATCATAGAGAAAAAGTCTCTCCTAGAAGCCCTGAGGAGACTTTCTCCAGACACTACTGTGCAGAACTGGGTCTGAGATATCATCTAGTACAAATTCCAGGCAAAAATTTACTCCCTGCACTTGGGAGGGTTACATCCTCCCTAAGCACGCTGCTGCCACAGCTGAACAAAAGTCAGCGTTCTTACTCTTACTCGGGGACTATGGAAGGAATAGCATTGGATAAGGCAACTACTACCCACACTGTAATATAAGAGTCAAGGCAGGGTCCTACTTCCTAGAAAAGGAACAGTAGAAACTGCCTAAATGGCATCTGATTCAATTATTAACCATCTCCGACCCTAATCTACGTGTGTCCTCTAAGAAACCCCTGTGGCCACTGAAACTTAAGACTTGTTACTCAAGTATACACAGACTCGTTTTTATTGATATAACCAGTGTTAGTTAGGGTCCTATCTTAGGACTTGATATTAAGGCATGGTGCTTCACTCCAACAACAATATAAGGGAAGAGGATGAACGTAGAGGAAATGGGAGTAAGAGAGTGGAAAATAAAGCTACAGACCAGACCAGGGCATCAGCAAACTATGGCTCTTGGGTCAAATCCAGCCTGTTGCCTGCTTTTATAGATAAAGATTTATTGGTACACATTCATACCCATTGGTTTACACATTGTCTATCTGCTACAAGAGTAGAGTTGAGTGACTGCAACAGAGACCACACAGCCTGCAAAGCCTAAACATTTGCTATGTAGTCTTTCACAGAAAAAGTTTGCTAATCCCTGAACTGGACCAATTCCCAAAGCCAGGGGATAAGAGAACAAATATAAGAAGATGATGCTCTCCATTCTCAGACCAAGGAAGAGTCCTGGAGAAACTGACAGGGATCCCAATAGATGGGGTAGCATGGCAACAGGGAATCTAGGTTAAGTGTCCTAAAATCTAGTCACAAGGCATCTGGGAACTCACATGGCTGTGGTCATTAGGAAAGAAGGAAATAGCCAGGGAAAAGCTGGATCCCAGAGCTCACTGGCAGGACTAAAGGATTAAACAGATGACTTGGATAGGAACTCACAATGAAAGCCAAAGTAGATGCATGGTTCTTCCAAATGGGTTTATGAACGAGGGAGGAGTGGGGAAGCGTGTGCGTGCATGGTTGTGTGTGTGTGTGTGTGCGTGCGTGCGCGTGCATGTGAACATAAATTCAAAAGTCTGAAGGCAACAACTCCGTAATTAGGGTGAGAGTCCCACAGATGAGCAACTGCAAACCGGGAAAATTCGGTCAGCACAGATTTGTAGCACAGACTCAGAGCTTGGGTATTCTATCTGCGATAAACCTGCAAGAGAGCTGAATAGTAATCCTTCACTGGTTAGAGGGGAACCTGGGACTGTTAAATGATTCCTGCCTCAAGTCAGAACTGTTCCGGGAAGTATCTAGAACTGAGCCCCATGGGGAGAGATCAGTAGCTCAGCTGAGAGTCAGTGGGAGCAGCAGAGGCAGGGAGACTGCGCAGATGAATACACCTAACCACTTCTACTGGGGGCAATTACTTGGTACTATTGATCTAGAATCACCACCCTCTACCTTAGATAGCATTAAAGAAAAACCAATTATCTTTTAACTCTTTTTAAGATTCCCTTCTATTTGTGTAAGTACAGATCCATCAGCTACATCTTTCTTCCCCAGTCTGTACTTTAATGATGTCGCTGTAGCATCATGCAAGACTATATTTTAGGTTAATGTTTCCTAGTGGCAGCTGGAAAGGCACCTTAATATCAATATTAAAAAATACTTGGGGATTGCTGGGGAAGATGGCGGAAGAGTAAGACGCGGAGATCACCTTCCTCCCCACAGATACACCAGAAATACATCTACACGTGGAACAACTCCTACAGAACACCTACTGAACGCTGGCAGAAGGCTTCAGACCTCCCAAAAGACAAGAAACCCCCCCACGTACCTGGGTAGGGCAAAAGAAAAAAGAATAAACAGAGGCAAAAGGATGGGGACGGGACCTGCACCAGTGGGAGGGAGCCGTGAAGGAGGAAAGATTTCCACACACTAGGAGCTGCTTCGCGGGCGGAGACTGCGGGTGGCGGAGCGGGGAGCTTCGGAGCCTCGGGGGAGAGCGCGGCCACAGGGTGCGGAGGGCAAAGCGGGGAGATTCCCGCACAGAGGATCGGGGCCGACCGGCACTCACCAGCCCGAGAGGCTTGTCTGCTCACCCGCCGGGGCGGGCGGGGCTGGGAGCTGAGGCTCGGGCTTCGGTCCGAGCGCCAGGAGAGGACTGGGGTTGGCGGCGTGAACACAGCCTGCAGAGGGTTAGTGCGCCGCGGCTAGCCGGGAGGGAGTCTGGGAAAAGTCTGGAGCTGCCGAACAGGCAAGAGACTTTTTCTTGCCTCTGTTTCCTGGTGCGCGAGGAGAGGGGATTCAGAGCGCCGCTTAAAGGAGCTCCAGAGAAGGGCGCGCGCCGCGGCTAAAAGCGCGGACCCCAGAGACGGGCATGAGGCGCTAAGGCTGTTGCTGCTGCCACCAAGAAGCCTGTGTGCGAGCACAGGTCACT
>NW_006790911.1:906847-948035 GCF_000442215.2 Lipotes vexillifer | reverse complement strand
GTCTGAGCGAAGAACAGACGCCCTCCGGCGACCTACACGCAGAGGCGGGGCCAATCCAAAGCTGAACGCCGGGAGCTGTGCGAACAAAGAGGAGAAACGGAAATCTCTCCCAGCAGCCTCAGAAGCAGCCGATTAAAGCTCCACAATCAACTTGATGTACCCTGCATCTGTGGAATACATGAATAGACAAGGAATCATCCCAAATTAAGGAGGTGGACTCTGAGAGGAAGATTTATGATTTTTTCCCCATTTCCTCTTTTTGTGAGTGTGTAGGTGTATGCTTCTGTGTGAGATTTTGTCTGTATAGCTTTGCCTCCACCATTTGTCCTAGGGTTCTATCCGTCTGTTTTTTTTTTAAATTTTTTTTCTCTTAAAAATTATTTTATTTTAATAACTTTATTATATTTTATCTTACTTTATTTTATTTCATTTTATCTTCTTTCTTTCTTTTTTCCTTCCCTCCTTCCTTCCTACCTTCCTCCCTCCCTCCTTTCTTTCTTTCTACTTCTACTGATTCTTTCTTTCTACTTTATCTCCCTTTTATTCTGAGCCGTGTGCATGAAAGGCTCTTGGTGCTACAGCCAGGAGTCAGTGCTGTGCCTATGAGGTGGGAGAGCCAACTTCAGGACACTGGTCCACAAGAGACTTCCCAGCTCCACATAATATCAAACAGCGAAAATCTCCCAGAGATCTCCATCTCAACACCAGCACCCAGCTTCACTCAACGACCAGCAAGCTACAGTGCTGGACATCCTAGGCCAAACAACTAGCAAGACAGGAACATAACCCCACCCATTAGCAGAAAGGCTGCCTAAAATCATAATAAATCCACAGACACCCCAAAACACACCACCAGACGTGGACCTGCCTAGCAGAAAGACAAGATCCAGCCTCATCCACCAGAACACAGGCACTAGTCCCCTCCACCAGGAAGCCTATGCAACCCACTGAACCAACCTTAGCCACTGGGGACAGACACCAAAAACAACGGGAACTATGAACCAGCAGCCTGCAAAAAGGAGACCCCAAATACAGTAAGATAAGGAAAATGAGAAGACAGAAAAACACACAGCGGATGAAGGAGCAAGATAAAAACCCACCAGACCTAAGAAATGAAGAGGAAATAGGCAGTACATCTGAAAAAGAATTCAGAATAATGACAGTAAAGATGATCCAGAATCTTGGAAATAGAATAGACAAAATGCAAGAAACATTTAACAAGGACCTAGAAGAACTAAAGATGAAACAAACAATGATGAACAACACAATAAGTGACATTAAAAATACTCTAGATGGGATCAATAGCAGAATAACTGAGGCAGAAGAACGGATAAGTGACCTGGAATATAAAATAGTGGAAATAACTACTGCAGAGCAGAATAAAGAAAAAAGAATGAAAAGAACTGAGGACAGTCTCAGAGACCTTTGGGACAACATTAAACGCACCAACATTCGAATTATAGGGGTTCCAGAAGAAGAAGAGAAAAAGAAAGGGACTGAGAAAATATTTGAAGAGATTATAGTTGAAAACTTCCCTAATATGGGAAAGGAAATAGTTAATCAAGTCCAGGAAGCACAGAGAGTCCCATACAGGATAAATTCAAGGAGAAATACGCCAAGACACATATTAATCAAACTGTCAAAAACTAAATACAAAGAAAGCATATTAAAAGCAGCAAGGGAAAAACAACAAATAACACACAAGGGAATCCCCATAAGGTTAACAGCTGATCTCTCAGCAGAAACTCTACAAGCCAGAAGGGAGTGGCAGGACATACTGAAAGTGATGAAGGAGAAAAACCTGCAACCAAGATTACTCTACCCAGCAAGGATCTCATTCAGATTTGATGGAGAAATTAAAACCTTTACAGACAAGCAAAAGCTGAGAGAGTTCAGCACCACCAAACCAGCTTTACAACAAATGCTAAAGGAACTTCTCTAGACAAAAACACAAGAGAAGGAAAAGTCCTATAATAACGAACCCAAAACAATTTAGAAAATGGGAATAGGAACATACATATCGATAATTACCTTAAATGTAAATGGACTAAATGCTCCCACCAAAAGACACAGATTGGCTGAATGGATACAAAAACAAGACCCATATATTTTCTGTCTACAAGAGACCCACTTCAGACCTAGAGACATATACAGACTGAAAGTAAGGGGATGGGAAAAGATATTTCATGCAAATGGAAACCAAAAGAAAACTGGAGTAGCAATTCTCATGTGCGACAAAATAGACTTTAAAATAAAGACTATTACAAGAGACAAAGAAGGACACTACATAATGATCAAGGGATCGATCCAAGAAGAAGATATAACAATTGTAAATATTTATGCACCCAACATAGGACCACCTCAATACATAAGGCAAATACTAACAGCCATAAAAGGGGAAATCGACAGTAACACATTCATAGTAGGAGACTTCAACACCCCACTTTCACTAATGGACATAGCATCCAAAATGAAAATAAATAAGGAAACACAAGCTTTAAATGATACATTAAACAAGATGGACTTAATTGATATTTATAGGACACTCCATCCAAAAACAACAGAATACACATTCTTCTCAAGTGCTCATGGAACATTCTCTAGGATAGATCATATCTTGGGTCACAAATCAAGCCTTGGTAAAGTTAAGAAAATTGAAATTGTATCAAGTATCTTTTCCGACCACAACGTTATGAGACTAGATATCAATTACAGGAAAAGATCTGTAAAAAAAACACGTGGAGGCTAAACAATACACTACTTAATAACGAAGTGATCACTTAAGAAATCAAAGAGAAAATTTAAAAATACCCAGAAGCAAATGACAATGGAGACACGACCATCCAAAATCTATGGGATGCAGCAAAAGCAGTTCTAACAGGGAAGTTTATAGCAATACAATCCTACCTTAAGAAACAGGAAACATCTTCAATAAACAACCTAACCTTGCAGCTAAAGCAATTAGAGAAAGAAGAACAAAAAACCCCCAAAGTTAGCAGAAGGAAAGAAATCATAAAAATCAGATCAGAAATAAATGAAAAAGAAATGAAGGAAACAATAGCAAAGATCAATAAAACTAAAAGCTGGTTCTTTGAGAAGATAAACAAAATTGATAAACCATTAGCCAGACTCATCAAGAAACAAAGGGAGAAGACTCAGATCAACAGAATTAGAAATGAAACAGGAGAAGTAACAACTGACACTGCAGAAATACAAAAGATCATGGGAGATTACTACAAGCAACTCTATGCCAATAAAATGGACAACCTGGAAGAAATGGACAAATTCTTAGAAATGTACAACCTGCCAAGACTGAATCAGGAAGAAATAGAAAATATGAACAGACCAATCACAAGCACTGAAATTGAAACTGTGATGAAAAATCTTCCAACAAACAAAAGCCCAGGACCAGATGGCTTCACAGGCGAATTCTGTCAAACATTTAGAGAAGAGCTAACACCCATCCTTCTCAAACTCTTCCAGAATATAGCAGAGGGAGGAACACTCCCAAACTCATTCTACGAGGCCAACATCACCCTGATACCAAAACCAGACAAGGATGTCACAAAGAAAGAAAACTACAGGCCAATATCACTGATGAACGTAGATGCAAAAATCCTTAACAAAATACTAGCAAACAGAATCCAACAGCACATTAAACGGATCATACATCATGATCATGTGGGGTTTATTCCAGGAATGCAAGGATTCTTCAATATACGCAAATCAATCAACGTGATACACCATATTAACAAATTGAAGGAGAAAAACCATATGATCATCTCAATAGATGCAGAGAAAGCTTTTGACAAAATTCAACACCCATTTATGATAAAAACCCTGCAGAAAGTAGGTGTAGAGGGAACTTTCCTCAATATAATAAAGGCCGTATATGACAAGCCCACAGCCAACATCATCCTCAATGGCGAAAAACTGAAAGCATTTCCACTAAGGTCAGGAACAAGACAAGGTTGCCCACTCTCACCACTCTTATTCAACATAGTTTTGGAAGTTTTAGCCACAGCAATCAGAGAAGAAAAGGAAATAAAAGGAATCCAAATCAGAAAAGAAGAAGTAAAGCTGTCACTGTTTGCAGATGACATGATACTATACATAGAGAATCCTAAAGATGCTACCAGAAAACTACTAGAGCTAACAATCCCTACCAAACTACCACTGGCATTTTCACAGAGCTAGAACAAAAAATTTCACAATTTGTATGGAAACACAAAAGACCCCGAATAGCCAAAGCAATCTTGAGAACGAAAAACGGAGCTGGAGGAATCAGGCTCCCTGACTTCACACTGTGCTACAAAGCTACAGTAATCAAGACAGTATGGTACTGGAACAAAAACAGAAAGCTAGATCAATGGAACAGGATAGAAAGCCCAGAGATAAACCCACGCACATATGGTCACCTTATCGTTGATAGAGGAGGCAGGAATGTACAGTGGAGAAAGGACAGCCTCTTCAATAAGTGTTTCTGGGAAAACTGGACAGGTACATGTAAAAGTATGAGATTAGAACACTCCCTAACACCATACACAAAAATAAGCTCAAAATGGATTAAAGACCTAAATGTAAGGCCAGAAACTATCAAACTCTTAGAGGGAAACATAGGCAGAACACTCTATGACATAAATCACAGCAAGATCCTTTTTGACCCACATCCTAGGGAAATGGAAATAAAAACAAAAATAAACAAATGGGACCTAATGAAACCTCAAAGCTTTTGCACAGCAAAGGAAACCATAAACAAGACCAAAAGACAACCCTCAGAATGGGAGAAAATATTTGCAAATGAAGCAACTGACAAAGGATTAATCTCCAAAATTTATAAGCAGCTCATGCAGCTCAGTAACAAAAAAACAAACAACCCAATACATAAATGGGCAGAAGACCTAAATAGACATTTCTCCAAAGAAGATATACAGTCTGCCAACAAACACATGAAAGAATGCTCAACATCATTAATCATTAGAGAAATGCAAATCAAAACTACAATGAGGTATCAGCTCACACCAGTCAGAATGGCCATCATCAAAAATTCTACAAACAATAAATGCTGGAGAGGGTGTGGAGAAAAGGGAACACTCTTGCACTGTTGGTGGGAATGCAAATTGATACAGCCACTGTGGAGAACAGTATGGAGGTTCCTTAAAAAACTACAAATAGAACTACCATATGACCCAGCAATCCCACTACTGGGCATATACCCTGAGAAAACCATAATTCAAAAAGAGTCATGTACCAAAATGTTCATTGCAGCTCTATTTACAATAGCCTGGAGATGGAAACAACCTACGTGTCCATCATCGGATGAATGGATAAAGAAGATGTGGCGCGTATATACAATGGAATATTACTCAGCCATAAAAAGAAATGAAATTGAGCTATTTGTAATGAGGTGGATAGACCTACAGTCTGTCCTACATAGTGAAGTAAGTCAGAAAGAGAAAAAGACAAATACCGTATGCTAACACATATATATGGAATTTAAGAAAAAAAAATATCATGAAGAACCTAGGGGTAAGACAGGAATAAAGACACAGACCTACTAGAGAGTGGACTTGAGGATATGGGGAGGGGGAAGGGTAAACTGTGACAGAGCGAGAGAGAGGCATGGACATATATACACTACCAAATGTAAACTAGATAGCTAGTGGGAAGCAGCCGCATAGCACGGGGAGATCAGCTCGGTGCTTTGTGACCACCTAGAGGGGTGGGATAGGGAGGGTGGGAGGGAGGGAGACGCAAGAGGGAAGAGATATGGGAACATATATATATGTATAACTGATTCACTTTGTTATAAAGCAGAAACTAACACACCATTGTAAAGCAATTATACTCCAATTAAGATGTAAAAAAAAAAAAAAAAGAAACTTGGAAACTGCATTGCGAGATGGGCTTCCTGCAGACAAAGAATCCACCCCACGGTGTGAGGACTCTTAAGGCTCCATCAGAGAGGGTGTCCCCTTCTGGGAGTCCCCTTGCCTGTACCTGTTCTTCTGCAGCCCAGCAGATCTCATAGGAAAGCTTCCCTAACCCTTGGGTATTCCTGAACTCCCAGAGTGAGTCCGGGGCTTCTGAACGTTTTCCCAAGAATTCCTAGCCTTTTAACCTTCTGGTTCCTTCTATCTTCGCTCCTACATCTGTTTCTCTAATCTGAGTTTCATCCTGTTATGGGCTGAATTATGTCTCCCAAGAAAACATGTTAAAGTTCTAACCCTCAGTACCTCAGAATGTGACCTTATTTGGATGGAGGGTCTTTGCAGATGCAGTCAAGTTAAGATGAAATCATAAAGGTGGGCATTAATCCAATATGACTGGTGTCCTTCTAAAAAGGGGAAATTTGGTTACAGGAGCAGACCCTCACAGAGGGCTAATGAAGTGAAGAGACACAAGGAGATGGTCATGTATGAGACAAGGAATACCTAAGGCTACCAGAAGCTAGGAGACAGCTTTCCCCAGCACCTTCAGAAGGAGAATAGCCCTGCTGACACTTTAATCTCAGACTCCTGGCCTCCATAACTGTGAGACAATGCGATTCTGCTGTTTTAAGCTATCTAGTTTGTGGTACTATTTTACAGCAGCCCTAAGAAACTCATACATATGCTCTACAGGCCTGCGATCAGAGCTCTGCCCCTTGCCTTGAAGTACCAGCAAATCTGCTCAGGCTGGGCCTCTCCTGGGTTTACCACTTAGGTTCCCCAGAGCAGTGGCTGCACAGCCTCCACACTGCAGCCTGTCCCTCACACTCTACCTTCAGAGATACCTCACACTACATGAAGCCACCTCAGAAGTGTAGGCTGGGCCCCTGACCGGGCCCATTTGCCATCTCAAAAGCTCTTGGAATTCTAGAAAAGAAAACCTCTCCCTTTCATTTCACTATCGTGAAGTTTAATGCTGGGGTTTAGGTTGCGGCTTAGATTTGCACCTACAGGCCTTTGTCACTATCAACACAGCAGAGCAGCAAGAAGATCTAGGTGTTACAGTGAAGAGGTGGAAAGAGAAGAGAGTTTGGGGTCTTTCCTTTAACTCAGCCTTGGCTTCACCAGATGGAGGGGCTGGTCCTCAGCAATAAACTCTCAGCATGGTCAGGAGGGCATAATCTTGAAACGGAATGGCTAATCCAAGGGGCCTGCTTAATCTGTATGAAATATAATTGTCAAACATGCTGAAACACTCAGGTCATCTGTAAAGAAAAGTTCTCTTTTTTTCCTCTTCTAAATAAAATGCGTTGAGATAGGGAGAACCGTGTTATGATCTAGGTTAGTGACAAACATCAAACCAGGATCATTGCAGGTAGCACACCCTGGTTATAGAGATCAAAAGCGTGAGCTCTAGGGGCAGACAGAACTGGGTATGAATTACAGTTCTACCTCTTCTTGGCTCTATAACCTTGGGCAAGTTCCACAGTCTCGGTTTCTTCATCTGTAAAATGAAAATAATAATAATGATCACAGGATTATTATAAGAATTACGTGAGCTAATCATGCCAAGGGTTTAGCACAGTGCCTGCCTAATCCTTCCAGAGGTTGTCTATTCCATATTTTAAAAGGCCACCTCTCTAAGCTAAGTGGATGGGGGTTAGTGGGAGGCCCCTAGCTGTTATCGGGTATTGTGTGTGGTTGTTGATAACAGGAACTTGAAATAATGGTTTAAACGAAGTAGAAGATATTCATTCTCTCTCCCTCTCTCTGTCTCTCTCTGTCTCTCTCTCTCTCCCCTCTCTTTCTCTCCCTTCCCCTCCCCCTCTCGCCCTCGTCCTCTCTCTCAGAGAGACAGTGGGCAGCCCAGGGCAAGTATGGTGGCTCAGAATCACCAGGGACTCGTCATCCTTAGCTCTCTCCTCTTTGCTCAGGCCTCCTCATCATGTTGTTTCCTTCCTCAAGTTCACTTCATAAGACAAGATGGAACCCAACCATTACATCTGCATCACAGACAACTGTCTGTCTCCTTGAAGGAACCTTTTCAGGGTCTCAACGAACAACTTCTGTTCACACTTCATTAACCAGACCACAGTCACCTGGTCACACCCAGGTGCAGAGTGGGCTGCGAAAGGTAGGTTTTTAGCGGGGGGCCCTTTGCTTTTCCAAATAAACTCAGAATTCTCTTACTGAGGAAGAAGAGAATGGATTTTGATAAAAGCAGCTCTGGTCTCTGGCAAAAGAGCCTTCGTTCTTCTCTAATTTAATCTTCACACAGGCTTGGAGCAGGAAAGGACCCGTGGCTCTGAGGTCCAGAGTGAAAGAATGGTCACCCAGAGAGGCCAAGAGAGTGCTGAATCTAGGAGATTAGCCAGGATCTCCTTGATCTAACAACAAGGTTATTTCTAGAGACAGAAGAGGAAAAGCTCCAGGAAGAAATGAAGGCCCTGACTTCATAGGGCTTCTCAACATTTTATTTTTATTTATTTATTTTTTAATTTATTTTTTCTTTCTTTTCTTTTCTTTTCTTTTTTGGCTGCGGCGTCAGGTCTTAGCTGCGGCACACAGGCTTCTCTCTAGCTGTGGCATGCGGGTTTTTCTCTCTCTAGTTGTTGTGCTCGGGCTCCAGAGAGCGTGGGCTCTGTAGTTTGTGGCACGCGGGCGGGCTCTCTGGTTGAGACACGAGAGCTCAGCAGTTGTGGCGCGGGGGCTTAGTTGCCCCATGGCATGTGGGATCTTCGTTCCCCTACCAGGGATCTAACCCACGTCCCCCGCATTGGAAGGCGGATTCTTTGCCCCTGGACCACCAGGGAAGTCCCTCTCATCAGTTTAGAGAACAGAACTTGAACAAGTCTCCATATCACTGCCCACTATGGTCTGGTGCTTTTTTAATGCCTGAAAGGCAAATGATGTAAAAATAAATCCTGGACACAGAAACCTGAGTCTGAGAACTGAGTCTACTGCTCCCTCAAGTGTGGGGCTTTGAACAAGTTACTCTCCTTCTGGAGACAGAGGCAGGGAACGGAGTAACATTTATGGAGTGCCTGTTTTAAAGAAGCTTAATATACTTCATACCATTTTATCCTAATGGTGAGGCAGATACACTTAATTCAGGGTATAGATGATTAAACTGAGGATCAGAGAAGGTCTAAAATCCATAAGGTAGTCTAGTCCCTTAGGGAGACCTCTGGCCCAAAACCCTTGATAATGCTACACTCCAACCATATGGAAATCTTTCCAGTTCTTCAAATGTTCTACCCCATCTTTCCTCCCCACCTTTGCGTACACCATTGCCCCTGCTCGGCACACTCTTCCACCTCTTCATCTGGTGAACCCCAACTCACGCTTCAAGTCTCAGCTGAAAATTCCCTTTGCTCAGCAAGGCCGTTGCCCAAACCAGAAACCAGGTTCTGTTTCCTGTCTATACTTCCCTTGCACTTCCCCCGTCAGAGCGCTCATCACTGGGAATGTCTTGTTTAATGACTACCTCCCTCACTGGAACAAGACCCACTGCTGTTTACTGCTGTGGTCCTCACCTCCAACAAAAAGCCCAGCGTGGGCTTCCCTGGTGATGCAGTGGTTAAGAATCTGCCTGCCAATGCAGGGGACACGGGTTCAAGGCCTGCTTGGGGAAGATCCCACATGCCGCAGAGCAAATAAGCCTGTGCACCACAACTACTGAGCCTGCGCTCTAGAGCCCGCGAGCCACAACTACTGAGCCCACGTGCCACAACTACTGAAGCCTGCACGCCTAGAGCCCATGCTCTGCAACAAGAGAAGCCGCCCAATGAGAAGCCCACGCACCGCAACGAAGAGTGGCCCCCGCTTGCCGCAACTAGAGAAAAGCCTGCACGCAGCAACAAAGACCCAAGGCAGCCAAAAATAAAAATAAATAAATAAATCTATATATATAAAAAAAAAGCCCAGCGTATCCCAGGCACTTAGGAAACATGTGTAAGAATTCACGAGTTGTTTAATTTAATCTGACGGTAGAAATACATGCTTATTTATTTACATTAACTGAACACATTTTAGAAAATACTGTTCCACATATTAAAACTGTTCTCCTTACCTGGGATTCAAGGCTCTTCAGAATCTTTCCAGTCTTCCTTATCAGTGGTCTCTGTTCTCACCTTCCTATATCGGGGCCTTGAGGATAATTATTCTCTCCATCTGGAATGTAAGATTCTGGTCTCTTATCTGCCCTGAAATATAACCACCCAGCAAGGCACAGTTTAGATTCAACCTCCTCCATGGAGCCTACTCTGCCTCTGCAATTAACACTAATTTCTCCCTTCCCTGAATACTTCTTAGAGCACTAAAATCCTGTCCTGGTCATTCTGCATCTGGTGTTCATGGCCTTCTTGTTTTACAGTTGTATTTTTCAAACATTAACCACTATTTTCTCCCTGGGTTTTCCTACTTCCTTCCTCTCCCTACCTCATTTAAGGACACGGTCAGACCTGGCCACAGGGAACGAAGCAGGGAAAAAAGAAATTTCTGGGTTTGTGTCCCACTGATGAAATTTCCAGAGTGATTTTAAAAATGAGATCAAAGTGAGGAAAGACTAACAAAGGGTCCCCCCTTGGGACTGGGTGGAGAGAGGAGTAGGAAGGAGCCGTGCTGAGCCAAGAGACATCAGTGAAGCCAAACAGCGTGTTTCTCCACCCGTTTTAGGGCAGAAGCCTGCGGAGGGGGCGAGATCCCTGAGAGGTGTGGGGTCTGAACAGGCATCTGCCTGATGCTGACTGCACAGAGCTCCAGGGAGATGAAAGACCCCAGAGGAGCTCTCTGAAGATGGGTCTGAGCAGAGAAGCACCAGAACATCACAAATACTCTTAATCTCAGGTTGGCAACAAGGAAGCCGAATAACTCCTGGGCCTCCCACACACAGCATGGGAGTATTCGAGAAATTTACAGGACCTAAAGGGACCATGCAGACCCTTTCGAAATGAAGGACATCTTAGCGGCAATCTCTACACAAAAGCAACTAGAGCGGTGGATGCTGCATGGACAAATCATTCAAGGAACAGGTGGACCCTCTCCCAACACCTGGCCACTATTTATACCCTCTAAAGCTTAGACAACTTGAAGATTAACCCTCCTGGACTATAAGCTTCTGGACGGCAGAGATGCCAAACAACTTCGTATTGACTAAATCGTGTTTCCTAGAAGGAAATTCCTGTTCTTAAACTGGAGTCTCCTAGAGGTATATTCCACTAAGCCAACCCACTGATACCCTGAAGCCTGGGTTACTACACATGGAGCTCTGGGGGAAAAAAAAACTATCCCACTGTAGAGAGAAAAGGATTTCAGCACTGAAAAGGCTCCCTGGTGGCTCCATGGAACAGGGGCTGCTGAAGGGGGATCTGGGAGCCACGTCTCACCTCATCACGATTGTGCTCTCAGTATGGACAGTAGGCCATGGAGCTCTTTGCAATGATGACCATCTCAACTAGGCCTCAGAGCTCCTACTTCTGCAACGGTGGAAGTGGACTAAGGGTCTCGGTTGAATGTTCTCTACCTTTCTATACTGTTGTTAATGTATGTATCAATTTACTGAAATTTTATATTTAGGTATATTTTTATACCTAAATTTTATATTTAGGTATCTAAGTGTAGGGATAAAAGGGAAAAAAGAAGGCTCTTTGTTGGAATACATTAGTGCTTACATTTATATGACCTTAAATGACCATGAAAACATGTGTAAAAGAAATCCTGCGAAAGTATGCACAGGTTATAATAGTTTCATACTCCACTACAAAACTGCATATGCTTGTGCAATAATTGCATGAAAATTCTTAAGGTATGAAATAAGAGGATAAAACATTGGCTAGAAAGCAGTGCCATTTTTGGAAATTGTCAAGTAGTGTACAGATTTTAAACATCCTAACTTTGTTTTTATTGACTCAGAATGGCTCACAATTATAATAAGATAGTAACTATGGTTTTTGTTTCAGCCTTTGCTCATTGCCAGCTTCAACTTTTTGTCATGCAATTAACAATCTGAAGATCATTAATCCCTTATCCAGGAATTCAAAGATGTAACTGTTTCCAGATAAATATATCATCATTTGTCACTGAGGAAATCTCTGGACTTAACATTCTCATAAAAAAAGAAAGAAAAGAGAACCACAATAAAACATATGGCTAAATCATTAGCTATAATTTGTGCAAAATAATTTTGACAATGAACGTAGATAGACATTGGGTTCTGGAAATCACACTTTTTACATCAGGGGGTTTGGAAGTCTGAGGTGAAAGGGCTGACATTCACAAGCATCCCAATGGCAGCAAAACACTGTCAGGGTCTCCTGTGGGCACTTTCCAGCCTTGCACCTTGGATTCTAATTGCTATTTAGATTTGGCATCTCCTTTTCTCTCATGCTTCCCGAGCTCGGCTGTTCATAGATTTATAGATTAGTAATACCCAGGTCTTTAGTGGCTTTGTCTCTGGTGCTGTCTGGATCAGCACTTTTATCAAGCAGTTTGGAAGAAGGTGGAGGTGAGGGAGAAGTTTGCTCCCCAGTGACCAGGTGAGGCCAGTGAGGCAACCAAGGTCATTCACTCATGTAGACAAGAGTACTTCTAGGCTGAGTCCTCTATCAGGATGACCGGATTCTCCCAACTTCCTTTCTGTTTTACTGAAATTTGTATCTGTAGTTGCCCCCAGTTCTAGTTATTCCATTTGGTTTGCAATTCAGATTTGTCCCGGGCTACAGATTTCTGACACCCTCATCTCAGTACCTTTTACAAAAATATCTGTGGCCAGCTCAGCTGTCTGACCACAGTCCAGCCTTCTAGATATTGTGCAACATCTGATACCCAATTGAGACCCCAGTCACTGACTGAGTATGCCCCCAGATTGAGTTTCAGACAAGCCTAATCATGCTAGGGTACAAGAGAGCAAAGTCTTCACATCTGTGGATGACACGAAGCTAGGAGAGATGGTGAATATGTTGGAGACTTTTAAAAGCTCTTGAGTGGTTCGGAAGCCTGGTTCAAGAACAACAAAATGAGATTTAACAGCTGTGAGTTTGAATTCCAAATATCGTCTCATAAATATAGATGATGGAAAAAATGGCTTGACTGTTTTATGTGAAAAGACCAGGCTGTTTTTGTTGATCGTAACTTCAGTGTGATGTGACTTAGCTTCTCTAAAAGCTAATCCTCGTGTGGGCTGCATTAATAGAATTGCGTCCAAATCACGCAAGGCAATAATCTCTGTAGGCGCACCTTCAACTGGTCAGGCAACAGCTGACTACTCTGTTGTGACCATCGTTCTACAAGGGGGTCATTAACAACCACAGACAATTCTGGGGAAACAGACCAGGATGCAGAGGTCTGCGCTCTCCATGGCATGGAAAATTGTTGGGCAAACTGTTTAGCCTGAGCAGTGGCTCTCTATCTGTTGAAACTCTTGGTTCCACAGAAAACTCAGCAGGCTTAGGCAAGAGGGGGTCATGAATCCTAATGATATAGACAGGGCTGCCACTCAGATCAGATACATAGGTATGGCTGAACTAGTTTTTTTATCTCTGGCATCTGCTCTGATTCATTCGTTCCCATAGAGTACTGGCTTTAAATATTTTGAATATCACCCCTGGAAACAGGAGTGCCTCAGAGAATCCAGGGCTAGAATACAGCTGAGCTTTAGGAAGGGCTAGAGCCAGGAAATGGAATGTCACTGGAAGGCTGGCAGTATTGGCTCTCTTCTCCTGCCATCTGCTTCATTCATCTTTGTCTGTATGAGACAGCTTTCTCTAATCCCTAGTCCACTTGCCAGAAACTGGCTTTCTCTCGATTCCAGCTCCAAGTTCCCAAAAGAACTTGGGTTAGCATGGGATACCTACCCCATCCCTATCAACTGTGGCCAAGTGCATGGAGTACATTAGACAAACATGGCTGCAAGAAACCCACTCCTATGGGGAATTCCCTGGCGGTCCAGTGGTTAGGACTCCATGCTTTCCCTGCCGGGGCCTGGGTTTGATTCCTGGTCGGGGAATTGAGAACCCCCAAGCCCCGAGGCGCGGCCAAAAAACAAAAAACAAAAAACCGTCCCCTGTGATTGAGATGGGGATGATTAAGGAGGTCATTCTGTGGCGGGAAAATACCCAAAAAGTTTTGTATCACTTTCTTAACTTTCTTTGATGTCATAAACCCCTTTGAAGAGCTGGGGAAACATATTTTCCTCTATGCAAAAATACACACAAATTTTGTTTAGGCTTTCAAGAGATTCCTAGAACCTTGGAATATATCCGTAAACCCCACAGTAAGATACCCTGACCTAGAGATGAAATACTTAGGGGAGAAAATATGAATGTCTTCCTTCAAATAGCTGAAGAATTGCTGGAGAAGATTAAAATTATGTAAACGCATGCATAGGAGAAAGATTAGAATGCTATATAAAACTGAAAACGGGGCTTCCCTGGTGGCGCAGCGGTTGAGAATCTGCCTGCTAATGCAGGGGACACCGGTTCGAACCCTGGTCTGGGAGGATCCCACATGCCGCGGAGCAACTAGGCCCGTGAGCCACAACTACTGAGCCTGCGCGTCTGGAGCCTGTGCTCCGCAACAAGAGAGGCCGCGATAGTGAGAGGCCCGCGCACCGCGATGAAGAGTGGCCCCGGCTTGCCGCAACTAGAGAAAGCCCTCGCACAGAAACGAAGACCCAACACAGCGAAAATAAATTAATTAATTAATAAACTCCTACCCCCAACATCTTCTAAAAAAAACCCCCAAAACTGAAAACGTGGTTCCCTTTGGAGATAGTGTAATGGGTGATTCTTTTTTGTGTGTTTCCCAATTATCCTGCCAGGGATATCTGTGGTTAGTTTTATAATCACGTAAAGCATATTTTTAAAAATAAATTTATTTATTTATTTGTTTGTTTTTATTTTTGGCTGTGTTGGGTTTTTGTTGCTGCGCGTGGGCTTTCTCTAGTTGCAGCGAGCGGGAGCTACTCTTCATTGCGGTGCGCGGGCTTCTCATTGCGGTGGCTCCTCTTGTTGTGGAGCACGGGCTCTAGGCGTGTGGGCTTCAGTAGTTGTGGCGTGCGGGTTCAGTAGTTGTGGCGCACGGGCTTAGTTGCTCCGCAGCATGTGGGATCTTCCCGGACCAGGGCTCGAACCCGTGTCCCCTGCATTGACAGGCAGATTCTTAACCACTGCGCCACCAGGGAAGCCCCATGTAAAGCATTTGTTAAAAAGAAACGTAATCAAAATTTCAAATGCTTCCGAGTTTAGAAGAGTGGGTAAAACTGATAAGAACGGAGATTTTGACTCAATGGTACTGGTGGCCTTAGGAGTAATCACAATGTCCCTGAATCGATCCTTGCCCTCCTGTAATCTGTTCTCAGAGCAGAAGCCACTTGTGTTAAAACATAAGTCAGAGTATTTCTCTCTGCTCAGAACCCAGCAAGGGCTCCCTTCACTCAGAGCAAGGGCCAAAATAAGGCTATAAGGCTCCATGTGACCTGTCCCATGTTGTGCCCCCATCTCATCTCCGACAGCTGTCCTCCAGCTGATTCTGATTCCTCGTTCCCCAAATTTCATCACTTCCTGAAGTCTCTGCACATGACATGTTCCCAGTGAGGCCCACTCAGTTTTAAATTGCATACCTCACCACTGCTGTCACTCTCCGTGGCTCTTGCCCTACTCTCTTTCTTCCTTTCTTTTTTTTTTAAATAATTAATTAGGGACTTCCCTGGCGGTCCATTGGTTAAGACTCCTGTGCTTCCACTGCAGAGGGCATGGGTTCCATCCCTGGGCAGGGAACTAAGATCCCGCATGCTGCATGGCCAAAAAAAAAAAATTTTAATTGATTAATTTTTAATTGAAGTAGAGTTGATCTACAATGCTGTGTCAGTTTCAGGTGTACAGCAAAGTGATTCAGTTACATATGTATATCTTTTTCAGATTCTCTTCCATTACAGGTTATTCCAAGATATCAAAGATGTGGTATATGTGCACAATGGACCTACTTGCTTTCTTTTTCTCATAGGACTTATCACCTTCTAAAATACTATGTAAAATTTTTATCATCTGTTTCTCCTCACTGGAATGTAAGCTCCATGAAGACAGAGGATTTTGTCTTTTCTTTCTTTCTTTTTTTTTTTTTTCTGGTTTGCTTAATCCCAAGCACCCAGTGCCTAGCTAAGAGTGGACACTCGACAGACATTTGCTGGAGGAAGGGAGGGAGGGAAAAAAAGACTTGCAGTGGTCAAGCAGAGACAGAATGGTTCTCTCATAGAAGGAATTCCTGATATGGGGGGAGAAGCCTGGACAACTTTGAAGTTTCATTGCACATGAGAGATTCTACACGATAGGACTCTTCCCTTCCACCACCATAACCCAGATTTTTACTTACTTGCTGATTGTCTTAGACAGGAATCATTTGGATGCAAGGAAGAGAAACCACTCAGGTTACATTAAACAAAAAGCAAAGTTTTAATTTAACGCATGGAATCTCATGGATTCCGAGGGCAAGAACTCCAGGGTGGCCCCTTGAGGAGCTGAAACCAGGATTGTCTCTGCCTTTCTGGTGCTCCATGAGATTTAATCTCTCCCTCAGCAGACATCTCATTTCTCCTTCCTGGAGAGCTACAAGACCTCCCAGCTCCAGGGCCCATCACTAACTAATTAAAACCTCTGTCTCAAATCCAAATTCTTCAAGAGCGAATTTGATTGGCTTATCAATTGTTTTCCCATTCATCAAGTGGTACTGGCAGCTGTCAACGGAGGCAAGAGCGTCAGAGTGCAACCATGACCAAAGAACCCACCCTGGTGGGCTTGGGAAGGCAAGCAGTTCTCAGAGAAGCAGCACAGGAGCTGAACAGGCAAATTGGCTATAGCACTCCAAGGCACCACCCCACTGGAATCTAACTGCACTAACATTCTCAACAATCTAATTTCATTTCCCCAGCAATTTCCTGTCTGGAAGAGGTTGCTGATTTCTTTGAAGCTAAAATCGGCACATCCCTCACTTATAAAAATAATAAACAGCTTTCTGAGAAACTTCTGAGGAAATTTTTCTACCACCTGGAAAAGCACAGTGAGAGGATTCATCTCCTAGAATAAGAGTCGCAGGGACTTTACCCTGAAACAGAGCTGCAAAATGTCACAAAGTTCTGCACCATGAACACAGATGTATATAAAATTGCTTTTCATAACGAGATTTTTTTTTAAAATTGAAGCATAACACAAATACACAAATGTGCACAAATCATAAGTGTTCAGCTGGATGAATTTCCAAGGTAAACACACCCTTGTAGCCGCACCCAAATCAAGAAATCAGCATCATCGTCCTACTTCCCACCTCCCCTCTGTCCGCCCCACCCCCCCCAAACACACACTATCTCCTGACTTCCATAGATTAGTTTTGCCTAAGTTTAAAGTCTTTGGCCCTTTTTTTCCTACTGGGTTGGCTATCTTGTTTTGTTTTATTTTTAAAGCAACTTTATTGAGGTACGATTGACATGCAATAAAGTATACATATTTAAAGTGCACAGTTTGATAAATTTAGGTATATGTACATATCATGAAACCATCACCACCATCAAGCCCTCCCAGCCCCAGACAACCACTGATCCATCATTGGTTGGATCAAGGATATCATTATCAATTGTTTATATTTCTAGAATTTTATATAAATGGAATCACATAGTACATTTTTGTCTGGCTTCTTTCACTCAAAGTAATTATTTTGAGATTCATCCATGTCAGTACATGTATTACTAGCTCATTTCTTTTTATTGCTAAGTAGTAACCCATTGTATGGATATACTACACTTTGTTTATCCATTAACCTGTCGATGGGCATTTGAGTTGTTTCCAGTTTGGAGCTGTTTAAAATAAAGGGGTTAAGAACATTTGTGCACAAGTCTTTGAGTGAACATATGACTTCATTTATCCCAGGTATTTAGGAGTGGAATTTCTGGGTTATATGTTATGTGTATGTGTTATGTTATGTTATATGTTATGTGTATGTTTAACTTTATAAGAAACTGCCAAAATGTCTTCCATTTTACATTCTCACAAGCGGTGTATGAGAGTTTCAGCTGCTCAATCTTCTAACTCTTGACATAATCAACCTTTTCAATTTTATGCATTCTAATAGGTGTGTGGTGGTATCTCATTGTGATTTTAATCTGTGTTTCCCTAATGACTAACGATTTTGAGCACATACATGTTTTGCTATGGCTTATTTGCCATCTGTATGCCTTTTTCAGTTGTGTCCATAAAAATCTTCTGCCCATGTTTTAATTAGGTTGTTTTCTTATTATTAAGTTTTTTTTAAAGAATTAAATTTTTTTTAAAAAAATATTTATTTATTTATTTTTGGCTGTGTTGGGTCTTCGTTTCTGCGCGAGGGCTTTCCCTAGTTGCGGCGAGCGGGGGCCACTCTTCATCGCGGTGCGCGGACCTCTCACTGTCGCGGCCTCTCTTGCTGCGGAGCACAGGCTCCAGACGCACAGGCTCAGTAACTGTGGCGCACGGGCCCAGTTGCTCTGCGGCATGTGGGATCTTCCCAGACCAGGGCTCGAACCCGTGTCCCCTGCATTGGCAGGCGGACTCTCAACCACTGCGCCACCAGGGAAGCCCCAAGAATTAAATTTTTAAATAGATTTTATTTATTTATTTATTTTTGGCTGCGTTGGGTCTTCATTGCTGCACATGGGCTTTCTCTAGTTGTGGCGAGCTGGGGCTATTCTTCGTTGCGGTGCGCAGGCTTCTCATTGCGGTGGCTTCTCTTGTTGCGGAGCATGGGCTCTAGGCGCACGGGCTTCAGTAGTTGTGGCATGTGGGCTCAGTAGTTGTGGCTCACGGGCTCTAGAGTGCAGGCTCAGTAGTTGTGGCACATGGGCTTAGCTGCTCCACGGCATGTGGGATCTTCCTGCACCACGGCTCGAACCCATGTCCCCTTTAACCACTGTGCCACCAGGGAAGCCCTTATTATTAAATTTTGATAGTGCTTTATTTATTCTGGAGACAAATCCTTTATCAAATATGTGATTTGCAAATATTTTCTCCCTCATTTTGTGGCTTGTCTTTTCATTCTCTCAATGGTGTCTTTTAAAGAGCAGAGATTCTTAATTTTGATAAAAGTCCAATTTATCATTTTTTTCTTTCATGATCATGCTTTGAGCATCATATTTAAGAGATCTTTGCATAACTCAGTCACGCAGATTTTTCTCCTATGCTTTCTTCCATAAGTTTTCTTTTTATCAGGTTTTACTTTTCTATTTATAATCTATTGTGAGTACCCTTGTGCATGTGCTGAAGGTATGGACTGAATTTATTGTTGTTGTTTTTGCATTTTGATATCCAATTGCTTCAGCATCAATTATTGAAAAGACTATCCTTTCTTCTTTGAATTGCCTGGGCACCTTTGTCAAAAATCAATTGACGATATATGTGTGAGTCTATTTCTGGACTCTCTATTCTGCTCCATTAATCCATTTGTCTACTTTTTTTCTTTTCCATTATAATTTATTATAAGGTATTGAATATAGTTCCCTGTGTTGTTTATCTGTTTTATATATAGTAGTTTGTATCTGCTGGTCCCAAACTCCTAGTTTATCCCTTTCTCCTTCTTCCCCTTTGGTAACCATAAGTTTGTGTTCTGTGTCTCTGAGTTTGTGTCTGTTTTGTAAATAAGTTCATTTGTTTCATTTTTTAAGATTCCACATGTAAGTGATATCATATGATGTTTGTCTTTCTCTGTCTGACTCACTTCACTTAGTATGATAATCTCTAGTTGCATCCATGTTGCTGCAAGTGGCAATATTTCATTCCTTTTTATGGCTGAGTAATATTCCATTGTGTGTATGTGTGTATATATATATATATATATGTATGTATATATATCACATCTTCTTTAGCCATTCATCTGTCGATGGACATTTAGGTTGCTTCCATGTCTTGGCCATTGTAAATAGTGTTGCTATGAATATTGGGGTGCGTATCTTTTCAAATTAGAGTTTTCATCTTTTCTGTATATATGCCCAGTGGTGGGATTACTGGATAATGTGGTAACTCTATTTTTAGTTTTTTAACATTTGTCTCTCTTGATGCCAATATTACACTGTCTTTATTACAGTGGGTTTATATGTCTTGAAGTCAAGTAGTATAAGTTCTCTAACTTTGTTCTTTTACAAAGTTGTTTTAGCTATTCTAGGTACTTTGCATTTCCATATGAATTTTAGAATCAGCTTATCAATTTTGCAAAAAAAAACCAAAAAACCCAGCTTGCCGAGGTATTGATTGGTATTGTGTTAAATTTACAGATCATTCTGGGAGAAAACTGATAACTTAATAATATTGTCTTCCCACTCATGAACTCAGTATATCTTACTTAGGTCTTTTTAAATTTCTCTGAGCGATACTGTGTCTTGAATCTATGGATTTACAGTTGCAACAAATTTGAATACGTTTTGGCCATTATCTTTTCAAATATTTTTCTGTGCTCCCCACTTTGGAGACTCCAATTACATGCCTATAGGCCATTAGAACTGGTCCCATTTTCACTGATACTCTGTGCATTTTTTTCAATCTTTTTTTCCTCTCTCTGTTTCATATTTCCATGTGTTTAAATTCACTAAACTTTTCTTCTGTGATGTCTAATCTGCCATTAATTGCACGTAGTACATTTTTCATGTCAGTCATTATAATTTTCATCTCTAGAAGTTTGATTTAGGTCTTTATAATATCTTCCATGTCTCTACTTAACATGTTAAGTCATTCCTCTAGCTTATTGAACATATGAGATATAGCTATAACAACTATTCTGTTTGCCAAATAATTTTACCATCTATATCATTTCTGGGTTGGCTTCAGTTGATTTTTCTCCTCATTGTGAGTCATACTTACCTGCTTCTTTGTAATTTTTGATCAATGTCAAATCAAGAATTTTTGATTATTAAATCAGATTTTATAAACAGTGGAAGAAGCATGGACTTAAAACAAGGCATACTAATTAGGTTTTGTCAGATTTTACAAAAATATGTGATATATATTTATACTAAAACTATATAATCTTCAGATTTAGGAGAGCAGTCAGTTAATATTTTTAGCAGATTAAAAGAGTATTAAATACTGGTACAAGTTGGAAATTGAGAAAACTGTGGGTAGAATTATAGAAAATGAGTTGGTGTTAGAAATTTTTCTTTTCCTATGAATATACTGAGCTCTGATTTAGGACATAGTTAAGTTTCTTGGGAGCAGTTTGAACCTGTGGGATCTTGTTATTAAGTTTTCTTAGGCAGAGTCACAGCAGCATTTAGTCTAGGGCTAATTTTTAATTTTGCCCACTACTAAGACAAAATCCTACAGTGCTTTGTGAATTATGATGTTTTTCGCTCTGGCTGAAAGAACAGGAGCTATTTCCACCCTGAATGATTCCCTGGTGATTTTTTTAAGTTTTATTTTTAATAAGTTTAAAAAATATTTTTATTTATTTACTTATTTGGTTACACTAGGTCTTAATTGCAGCACATGGGCTCCTTGGTTGAGGCCAGCAGGCTTCTTAGTTGCAGCACGCATGTGGGATCTAGTTCCCTGACCAGGGATCAAACCTGGGCCTGCTGCATTTGGGAGTGCGGAGTCTTATCCACTGCACCACCAGGGAAGTCCCTTCCCTGGTGATTTTTCCCTGTAGTTCTTTCCAGCGATTCTTGTCCTAGTGTCAGGAAGTTTCTTCACCTACATCTGCTGATTCAGCTGAAGACATGAGGGGACCACCTGAGTGGGGATGGCCAGAGCTCTCTCTCAGTGTAGCTCTTTCCTTTCTGGTCTAGTGTCCTGTGACCTCTAACTGCATTAGCCTCCCTGAATTCCCAGATCCATCACCTCAATTCAGAGAGGACTGCAAGCACGCTGTGCTCTGACCTAGAAAGTAAGGCGGTAAACAGGCAGCGCTCTCCTTGTTTGTTTTACCTTGGGTGTTTCATATACTTTGTCCTTTTTAAAAAAGTTGTTTCAGTAAGGTGGGCATATCTATTCTCTTTCACTTCATCTTGGTTGAAAGCTGAAGTCTTGGATTGCCTATCATCTTCTTATTGATTCTAGGAGTATCTATATATTCCAACTACAAGCCCTTTGACAAATGTAGGAATTAAAATATCTTCTTCGGGCTTCCCTGGTGGTGCAGTGGTTGAGAGTCCGCCTGCCGATGCAGGGGACACGGGTTCGTGCCCCAGTCCGGGAGGATCCCACATGCCACGGAGCGGCTGGGCCCGTGAGCCATGGCTGCTGAGCCTGCGTGTCCGGAGCCTGTGCTCCGCAACGGGAGAGGCCACAGCAGTGAGAGGCCCGCGTACTGCAAAAAAAAAAAAAAAAAAAGTCTTCTTCCACTCTGACTTGTTTTTGTGTTCTCTTAAACATGATTTTTGATGAAGAGACGTTGTCAATTTTAATGTTGCCCAATACATTACTTTTTAAACTTTAGGTTTAGTGCTTTCTGTGTCTGTTTACCTTTCCCAAAGTTAAGAAGACACTTCTCTGTGTTTTTGTTTGGAAATGTTCTGGTTTTTTTACTTTAACTTTAAAATCTATAATCCATTTGGCATTGATTTTTGCATATGTTGTGAGCTAGAAATCAAGATTCTTTTTTTTTTTTCATATGAGCATCCAATTGACCCAGCACCACTTACTGAAAAGTCTATCATTTCCCCACCGTACTGCAGTGTCAACTTTGTCATCCATTTAATGACCATGCATGTGTGGGTCTATTTCTTGGTTCTCTGTACATACAGTTTTAACCTCTGTCTGGTAAACAGCATTGATCTGAAGCAGTCATTTCATAATTTTCAGTTTAAAAGAAAACTGAGTTCATTTTTCTTTCCCTTTTTTTAAAATATATTTTATTCTGTTTATTTATTTATTCTCGGCGCCTGGACAGGGACTTGAACCCTGGGCCCTCAGATTAAAAGTCTGATGCTCTCCCAGCTGAGCTACCCAGGCACTCTCTAGCCTTTCTTACTTTAACTTAAGTATACATAAGTTTTAACTTAGTAGACTATTGTTTTTCATCCAAAATAAAGTACAGTTTGAACACAAGAACTGTGTAAATGTAATTATATTAAATAACTCTAATACTATTATATATAATGTTTTAATGTCACAATTACTAAGGGATTTTGGTTTACATTTTACAAAATAAAAACTCTCTTTTACCCAATGAGTAACCTAAATTTTGAAATATCAGGTTTGAAACAAAATTATGCAATTCAGGCAGTGTTAGCGTAATCTGTTTAAAGTTATCATAGCCCCTAATAAATTATAACTGAAATATTCTAAAAACAAACAGTATTTTATTCCTTTGGAAAAGACCATCTTCTCACTATATCTATATAAACCTTATTTCAAGGATATTTTTGTTTCTTTTTTAGAAAATATACTGAATTTTATTAATATGCTGTAGACAGCCTGAAGTGTTAATCTCCACCTGTACCTTTAAGACTTTCATTATGATGTACAAGGTGTATTTACCCTCTAGCCAAATAATTTTTGAGCAACTTGGTGGAGCCTCCAGTTTACATATCTTACAAAATATTTTCATTGCAGTTGCAAAATCTTATACTTTGCATTGCTGGCAACTTTTAATGATATATATGTGGGGTTATAGATTTTATTTATTTATTTTTTATTGGCGTATATTTGCTTTACACGGCTGTGTCAGTTTCTGCTGTACAGCAAAGTGAATCAGCCATACGTATACATACATCCCCTCTTTTTTCGATTTCCTTCCCATTTAGGTCACCACAGAGCACCGACTAGAGTTTCCTGTGTTGTGCAGTAGGTTCTCATTAATTATCTATTTTATATATATATAGTAGTGTATATATGTCAATCTCAATCTCCCAATTCATCCCACCACCCCCTTCCCCCTTGGTATCCAAAGGTTTGTTCTCTATGTCTGTTTCTATTTCTGCTTTGCAAATAAGATCATCTATACCATTTTTCTAGATTCCACATATATGCGTTAATATATTTGTTTTTCCCTTTCTGACTTACTTCACTCTGTATGACAGTCTCTAGGTCCATCCGTGTCTCTACAAATGACCCAATTTCGTTCCTTTTTATGGCTGAGTAATATTCCATTGTATATATGTACCACATCTTCTTTATCCATTCCTCTGTTGATGGACATTTAGGTTGCTTCTATGTCCTAGCTATTGTAAATAGTGCTGCAATGAACATTGGGGTGCATGTATCTTTTTGAGTTATGGTTTCCTCTGGGTATATGCCCAGGAGTGGGATTGCTGGGTCATATGGTAGTTCTGTTTTTAGTTTTTTAAGGAACCTCCATACTGTTCTCCATAGTGGCTGTATCAATTTATATTCTCACCAACAGTGTAAGAGGTTTCCCTTTTCTCCACACCCTCTCCAGCATTTATTGTTTGTAGATTTTTTGCTGATGGCCATTCTGACTGGTGTGAGGTGATACTTAATTGTAGTTTTGATCTGCATTTCTCTAATAGTGATATTGAGCATCTTTTCATGTGTTTGTTGGCCATCTGTACGTTTCAAGGATATTTTCATTCCAAATTATTTAAACACAACTTCCTTAGAAATATTTAGATGTGTGAAAATTTCAATGTTTAAAGTTTAGGTTTAAGTTACTTATTAATTTGAAAATATTACATGACTTCTGTTTTTTAAAACTTGGAATTTCCTATTACTAAAGGAATACATTTTTGTTATAGGAAAATCATCAAATATACATAAGTGGAAAATTTTAAAAAGAAAAACAATCTCACCTTTAGGTATCAATAATAATATAAAGCACAGTTTGTCACTTTTTGGAGTCTGGTTATTCAGGAGACAATTCCTACCTGTCTTAGTCCATTTGGGTTGCTATAACAAAAAAAACATCAACTGGGTAGCTTATAAATAACAGAAATTTATTTCTCACAGTTCTGGAGGCTAGGAAGGCCAGTATCAAGGTGCCAGAAGATTTGGTGTCTGGAAAGGGCCCAATTTCTGGTTCATAGTTGGCACCTTCTTGCTGTGCCCCACTTAGTGGAAGGAGGGAAGGGAGCTAGCTCTGCCTGTTTTACAGAGTCATTAACCTCACTCACTAGGGCTCTGTCCTTACGACCTAATCACCTCCCTGAAGCCCCACCTGGGGGTTAGGATTCTAAGGGGACAGAAACATTCAGACTGTAGCAATACCCAAACACCTCGACTCCAGCACCATCTCTTCTTACCATGTCAGGAGCGAGCAAACATCTGGGTCATCAGCCACCTGAGGAAAGCCCTTCACTTCCTTCATTCACTCATTCATTCCACAAATATGCATTAAGAACTGATTATATGCCAGGTACCCTGGTAGGTGTTAGGGGTACAAATAAAGTGAATAAACAAAACAGACAGGGTCCTTTCCCTCCACAAAGTCCATTACCTAGTGAGGGCAGTCAACATCAATAAAATAATCTCACAAACGATGTAAAATGACAACTATGATATCTGTCTCTTACAACAGGACAGTAAGAGGGTAGAGTAGGGGATATGACTCAACCAAGGTCTGAGGAAACTTTTCCAGAGGGAGAGATGGGTGACCCAAGATCTGAAGGGCAGGCAGGAATGAACCAGCCCCAATAAAAGACAAGGAAAGTCATACAAGGGAGATAGCAGCATGCCAGGCACAGGAACAGAGAGAACACAGAGGACCTGGAGGGGAAAGGAAAAAGAGTGTGTTTGAGGAACCGGAAGAAGGCCTAAGTGATTGAGCACAGAAGGAGATAGGTAAGTGGTCCAGATGAGGCTGGATGGACACCTGTGGAGGGGAGAGGCCACTCACATCTGGTTGGCCACGTTAAGGATGTTGGTTTTTATCCTATGCTCAGTGGGCAGCCACTGAAGTGATTAATTTGTGCTTTACAATGATTTCTCTGGCTGAAAAGTGGAGAATCTATGGGGCAGGGGAAAAAAGGAACCGGACACATTAAGCATGTGACCAAAGATCGAAGAGAGAGAGGAAATAGCTTGAAAAGAAATGGATGGAATGGAAAAATAATATATAGACAAGCTCATCTACATTTGGTAGTGGGCTGGTAATGGAAGACAATTATAAAGGAAGATGTAAAGAGTGACTCCAAGAGAAATAAAAAGAAACTGGAGTTGATTTGGTGAGAGTTGAGGAAGAGATCATGATTCTGATTTGGTTGATTTGTGTAGAGCAAAGTGGCATGTAAAGAAGGCAGTTCTATTTACAGGTTGGTGGTTCAGAAGAGAGAACTGGTCTGGGGATGAAAATTTGTCAAGTGTCAAATACCACCCACGTGAGAAAGTATAGGATGAGAAGAGTGGTGGGCTAGACTTTAGAATGCCAAGGGCCAGTAAAAGAAGAGCCTGCAAAGAAATCTGAGTGGAGCAGGGAGATAGGAAGGTTCAAACCTGTGATGTCTCAGAGGCCAAGGTTCTGAGAGTTTTAGGAAGGCGTGAAAATTCTCATCTGATTTAGTGACGTGGGGGTCACGACCTTGGAAAATATAAGAGAGAAAGTGGGATGGAAGCCAAGGTGAAGGAGATTGAAGAGTAAGGGAGGATGAACAAGAGATAGGAAACTATAGCAACACTCAACAGAAGTCTGGCTGTGAAAGAGGAGAGAAAAGCTGGTAGAGAAAAAGGTAGATAAAAAGCAATATATGGGGGGTGGGTAGTGGTGGGAGATTGGGATTGACATATATACACTAATATGCATAAAATAGATAACCAATAAGAACTTGCTGTATAAAAAATAAAATAAAGTTCAAAACAAAACAAAACTAAATGTGCAGGGACTAAAATACCTACAGAGAGACTTCCCTGGTGATGCAGTAGTTAACACTCCACACTCTCAAAGCAAGGGGACGGGGTTCGATCCCTGGTCTGGGAACTGGATCCCACACCATGCCGCAACTAGGAGTTCACATGCCACAACTAGGGAGCCCGCCTGCCGCAAATAAGACCCGATGCAACCAAATAAATAAATTTTTTTTTAAAGGCAATATACGTTGTAGAGGATTTTTTAAAATGTTTTGTCTTAAGAGATGTGAGTATATTTAAAATGGAATGGATAATTTAACTCAGTTTCCAGTTAAAACTGAAGGGAACTATACAGTCTGTTGCCTACAATCCTTTTGTCAAATACAGTGCAGCCAACTTTCATTTTAATGTTATGGTAGTTTATTCAGAGGAACAGTGTTAACATTCAGGGAGAATTAAATAACCTGTACCTGCATGTTATCAGGAATTTCATATAAGATTCCTCTCACAATAGCTGTTTGAAAAGGCATCATAGTAATGGCTCCTTTCCATTTAAAAAAGAGTTGGGTGTGTATGCGTGTGCGTGTATGTGAATGTACACCCTATCAGAACATGGTGGTATCAAACAAAATTTGGCAAATTACAGCCCTTTGGCTAAATCTGGCTCACTACTTGTTTTTTGTTTTTTTAATTTATTTTTGGCTGCATTGGGTCTTCATTGCTGTGCACGAGCTTTCTCTAGTTGTGGCAAGTGGGGGTTACTCTTTGCTGTGGTGCACAGGCTTCTCATTGCAGTGGCTTCTCTTGGTGCAGGGCACGGGTTCTAGGTGCACAGGCTTCAGTAGTTGTGGCACATGGGCTCAGTAGTTGTGGCTTGCAGGCTCTAGAGCGCAGGCTCAGTAGTTGTGGCACACGGGCTTAGTTGCTCCACGGAATATGGGCTCTTCCCAGCCCAGGGCTCAAACCCTTGTCTCCTGCATTGGCAGGAGGATTCCCAATCACTGCGCCACCAGGGACGTCCCACTATTTGTTTTTTTAAATAAAGTTTTATTGCAACACACACAAGTGATACAATTACATAGAGAGTATTTAGATATAGAGAGAAGAGATCATTTATAGGGTGATGTTCTTGAAAAGATGCAATGGCATGAAATCCAAAGCATAAGTGGAGGGACTGACCTCTCATAACAGGAAAGCAATGCCTTTCATTTGCCGTGGGAAGGGGGGAGTAGCAGGACTGAAGATGGTATGTAGGTTTGCACGTTTGATGGCTAGTGGCTGAAGGAGTTTCCATCTGAGCACTTTGGTTTTCTGATGAAACTATAAGATCTTTGGTTGATGGAGGGTTTGGACATTTGAGATATCTGAAGCTGGTTTAAGAATTATTGCAAGCATCATTCATAATAGCCAAAAAGTAGAAACAATCCAAATGTCCATCATCTGATAAATGGATAAGAAAAATGTGAAATATCCATATAATGCAATAGTATTTAACATTTAATGTTTAACATTATAAAGGAATGAAGTACTGATGCATGCTACAACAATGCAAAAACCTTGACAACATTATGCTGAGAGGAACCAGTCACAGAAGGTCACATGTTGTATGATTCCATTTATATGAAATGTCCAAAGGAGGCAAATCCATAGAAACAGAAAGATTACTGGTTGTCAGGGATGCAGGGGGAGGAGGAATGGGGTTTCTTTTCGGGGTGATGAAATATTCTGAAATTAGCGGTGAGGTTGAAGAATTTTGTGAATATACTAAAATCACTGAATTCTATACTTTAAAAATGTGAATTTTATGGTAGGTGGACTATATCTCAATAAAGCTGTTGTTTAATAAAAAGAAGACAGAAAGAAAGAAAACTTTTTTGCAGAGAATATAGTGCACTGTCCAGATAAAGGAAGTGGGATAGCCAGGTACCAGAGACATCCATAAAGCTAATGAAGCTGGCTGCACAGGTCCCCACGAGAGTAGGGAGCTGCTGGGAGAGGCTGGGTGTCCTAGTTGGGAGGGGAAGTTAGGATGCACTCAGAAAGCATATCCGTGTAAGGATTCTGGCAAATTATCATAGAGGTCTCAAAAGAAAGGCATCTGTATCTCAAAGGCACCAGTAATTTGTTCCTTATTCATTTCCTCATTCTAGATTCATATTCATCGTAATTTTTAATTGTATTTTCTTTTCCTTTAAAATGACTCCACAAACTGTATATGCTTCAGGTTGCAGAAGACCAAGATCTGCCCCTGCAGAGAGCTGAGGATCTATCTATTTGAGGTCACTGAACATGAATTTACAGTGACATCACTGATTCTGTTGTGTAACTTTCTCCAGCAGCGCTTGGCTGTTTGGGTGCAGAAGCAAGTGCAGTCAGGTTCACCCAGTGTTGGGGTTTTGTGAGTGGGAAGCATGTTATTAAAAATGTGGACCGCAAAATTCAAACTGGATAAGGGGGGGAAGTGGAGATGGAGAGGTCTGATGGGTCATGCGAAAGCAGCGGTGTCAATAGGCTAGAAAGCTGTTGGAGAAGAAAGATTACAGAGGAAGAACTTGAAAGATCAAGTTGGAAGATGAGTAGCTGGAGTGGGCTGCTGGAGGTGAATGACAAAGTCCACGGAGGGGTGACGGTTTGAGGTGATTTGAAGGCCATGGGAGGTGACAATTGGCACTTGCTCTGAGGAAAAGTCTAAACTCTAAGAAGATCTCCAGGCCTCAGCACAATCTGTCCCTTGCCTGCTTCTGTCACCTTACCCAGTCCAATGTCCCTCTCACTCGTCTCCCTGCTGCCTTCATTCAGGTCCTCCGGAGTTTCTTCCAGCATGAGGATTTAGACACCTCCTAGTTTCTCTGTTGTCTGGAATACTCTTCTCTGCTGCTTGGCCAGGCCATTCCTACTCATCCTGAGGATCTCAGTTTAAAGTCAGTTCCTCAGAGAAGTCTTTCCCCACATACCCACCCTTCTCCCAGCGGGTAGAGCCTCCAGTTGTATGCCCAGGTAAGACTCTTTGTTTTTCCTTCACAGCATTTATCAACTGTATCGTAGAAGTTACTGGGCTAATGACTAGTAAAATGCTCTTCTCTAGAATAAAGGAGTGAGGTAATAGGTCTGGCTAACCTCCCTATTATATCCTGGGTCCTCAAGAACTTGTATATACAAAGACATTCCATAAATATTTGTTGTATGAATGAAATTTAAGATACTGATGTGTAATAGTGTTTTCCAGCATACCTTTTGACATATAAGGATACAGAACGTAATTTTACAGATAATCTAAAAATGGCATATAATGTAAAGATAAAGCCAATTTCCTTTCTAACATACATACATGAAGACATATCTATCTTCAACCTCTCCTCACTTATTTGATCTCTAGAAATATAAATCTCAAACAACATAGTCGAAGATAAGGGAAAATACTTAATGATTTCTTATATGGAAATGAGATCATTGAATCCCCTATTTGAAATAATGAAAAAGATTACTGGGTATACAGCTGGTCCTTCCATATCCTTGGGCTCCTCATCCGAGGAGCCAACCAACCTCGGATGGGAAATACTTGGAAAAAATCCAGAAAGTTCCAAAAAGCAAAACTTGAATTTGCTGCATGCTGGCAACAATTTACATAGCATTTACATTGTATTAGGTATTATAAGTAATTAGAGATGATTTATAGTATAAAGATGTGAATACTACACCATCTTATACAAGGAAATTGAGCATCAAAGGATTTTGGTATGGGGAGGGGTCCTGAAACCCATTCCCCAGGGATAAGGAGGGCTGACTGTATTACAGTCTTCCATTAAAAAGAATCTGAAAAAGCATATATGTATATATATATACATACACACACATACATAAACATACATGTGTATCACTGAATCACTATACTGTACGCCTGAAACTAAAACAACAATTTAAAATAAACTATACTTCAATTTAAAAAAAAAAAAGGACTTTAGGGATTTCCCTGTCTGTCCAGTAGTCAAGAATTCCTCTTCCACTGCAGGGTACATGGGTTCGAGCCCTGGCTGGGGAACTAAGATCCTGTGTGCCACATGGCTGTGGCCAAAAAAAAAGAAAAAGAGAGAGACAGAGAGATTTTAAAAAAAGGACTTTATAACAGGAGTGGAGGAAGTGGTAAATTATCTAGCCAACAGTTAACTATGAAAGAGTGGACTAGTCTTAGCAATGTTAATTATAAATACTTTGACTCAGTGTACAGACACACTGCCTGTGGGAGAAGTGGAAAACGAATTCAGTGATTTATTTTCATTTGGACGGCTTGTGGTAAAACCTGAGTTTACATAAAAATTGCTTTGGTTTATGAGCTGCCAAAAAAATTACACTCACTTGTATTCTAAAAAGCCTTAAAATTTAAGAAAAACAATGAACCCCCTTTGCTTGTTTTTTCTCTCTCAGTTCTCCTTACGGTTATCCCTTTGATCCTTCACAAAACAAGTCTGATTCTCTTCTTCACAACATCTTTCAAATCTCTGGCTAGCTGCCTCTTTAAGGAAGACTTGTCTCATCCTATCTGACCTGGTCCCACCCTGGTTATTCTTCTAATTTACTGTGTTTATTTCCCCCAGGGCACAACATTTATCACAATCTGTACTTGTGTTGACCCCTGTTTACTATCCCACGCAGCCACAGAAATGTCACTTCCATGAGTGCAGAGACCTCTAGTTCTCACCACCCCAGCACCTAATTTCCTACAACTGTACAAGCTTTTCAAACTCAGAGGAACTCCTGAAAGTGAATGTTGTATTAACAAGAAAATGCCTGAGGTTATTTTTTCCAGAAACGTTCACTTATCTCCTACTATTTTTAGCACTTTTATCTGATTATTTATATTACCTTCCAAAATTTGTGTGAGGGCTTTGCTTTCCATAAATAAACTGGAAAAGATATTTCTATTACAGGATCGTGTTAAACTCAGGACCACGTACCATAATTGCAAAGCACACGCAAGAAAGCAAATAGCGCTAAGACATCCAGTAAGTTTCCCTTTTCTGGTCCAACACCCCAAAGGTAGATTTTAAACAAATGCCAAGTCAAGTGGAAGAAACTGGCAACAAATGGAGGGAGTGTGAGACTTCAAAATGTCCCAGAGATCGATTCAACCAAATCCTTTGGCCCCGCTAAGCGTTCCCACACCACTCAGGCAAGGCTGCTCCGGGGACCAGCCCACACCAGCCCGGAAGGGTCCCCCTCTGCCATCCGCTCCAGGCTGGTCGCCTTAGCGCGTTCCCCCGGGTCCTCGCCCTCCTGGTCCCTGCCCTTCAGACTCGCGGGCAGGGATCCGGGGGTCGCAGACTCTCCAGGGCGCGCGGTCTCCCTCCGGGCTGTTTTGCTTTGCGCGCTGTCAAGTACAAACACCCCAGCCCCTCCCCCTCCAACTCCTCATCTCGTGCACTGTACTAACTCCGAACTGACACTCGGCTGAACCAAGATGGCAATCTCCAGACTTGAACATTCGAAGGTTCCTCGCTCCGCCCGGAGCCCCAGCCCCGGCGGCACCGCCCTCGCCGAGGCCTCGCCGCCTTCCCCGGCGAGCAGGCCGCCGGGGTCTCCGGGCTCCACGGCCGCCGGGCGGCCGAGGACCCCTCTCCAGCTTCCCGAACTACAGATCCCAGGGTGCCTCTCGGACTCCCGCTCCCTCCCTCTCTCGCTCCCTCCCTCCCTCCGTGCGTCTCCTCCTCCCTGGCCCTTGTTTTGGCTGGAAGCGCTCCGGCGGAGTTAGAGAAAGTCTGGGCAGAAACCGCAGCCGGCCCGAACGTGGGAAGGGGAGGAGGAAAGGAAGAGGGAGCCGGGAGGCCGGGAGAGGGAGGGATCGGGGCCGGGGCCCAGGCCGCTCAGAACCTGCCGCGCGCCCGGGGGTGGGGGAGGCGGCGCGGGAGGAGCGCGAGGGGACTGGACGGTGGGCTGGGTCCCCGCAGCCGAGCAGCCGAGAGCCTAGTTCCTTCGCCGCCCTCCGCCCTCTCTTTCCCGCGGCGGCGGCGAGCGCGGACCCACCCTCCGGCGGGACCTCTGCCCTGCCCAGCGACGCCCCTCCGTGGCCCTGGACCAGCCCTGCGCCCGCTGTCCACGGGACCCTCGCGGCTTCCCCTTTCCTCCCGGCTGCCCGGGCGCCGCGGAGAAGTGACCTACCCTCCCGCGAGGAGGGGGAAGGAGAGGATCGCGCAGGGCGCACCGAAACCGAGAGCGGGCGAGCCAGAGTGGGCACCGCGCAGGGCATTTGTGTGTGTGTGTGTGGGTGTGTGTATGGTGTGTGTGAGTTTGGGTGTGCGCGCGTGCGGCGTCGTGTCTGTCTAGAGAGCGCTCTGGGAGGTCCCGTCCCGAGGGGGCGGAGCGCAGGGGGCCGAGGCTTGGGCTCCGCGCCGGGGCAGAGTCCCGTTGAGCCAGAGCGCGAAGGAGGCAGCCGGCGGGACGGCGCGCCTGGCGGCTGGGCGGGCGCACTGAAGGGAGGCCGGGGCGCCCTCGGCCCGGCCGCGGACCCTGCCCCGAGGTATCGGCCTCGGCGGCGCAGCCCGCTTCTACTCAAGTCCGCGGACCTGCTTGCGGGGGAAGAAGCTCGGAGGCCGAGAGCCGGCGCGCCGCGGAGCCCGTCCGCCCGGGGTGCGCCGCGGGAGAGCTAGGTCCCCGCAGCTGCGCGGCTGTCCGGCGTCGGCGGTGTCGGGAGCGCGCCCGGCCCGGAGCCGGAGAGGCGCGCACCATGAGCGGCGGCGAAGTGGTCTGCTCCGGATGGCTCCGCAAGTCACCCCCGGAGAAAAAGTTGAAGCGTTATGTAAGTAGAGCTCGGCTGCCGTTCCCCTTCCCGGGCGGCTCGCGCGCGGGCTGCTGCTTCCCCTTGGTCCCCATCCTTTTCCCGTGGGCCCTTTCCCCGGCAGGCTGGGGACCGAGGCTGGACACTCACGCCCGGGCCTCCTCTTGGCCGGGCACCTTTCTTCCTCCAGATTCCAGACATCGGCCCGTAGGAGGGCCCGGCATGGCCAGCTGAGCGCCGGCTGCATGTTTTTATTGTTCCTTTTAGAAGGGGCGAGGGGGAGAGCATTCTCCTTTCGTTATATCTGCAGGGAATCCTTAGGGACTGCTGTATAGTGAATTTCCCGCAGTGGGAAACCCACGGAGGTGTTGGAACTCATCAGCCCTCTCTTTGGTCCGCGCTCCCTCCCGCCTTCCCCTCGGGGTGGTTGCCGGAAGCGGGCGGGGGACCTGGGAAGTTGGCCTTAGAGCCGAGCATCTCCAGTCCGCGTACACGGGAAAGAAAAAAGTTATTACGCGCCCTACCGTTTGCTTAGCACGGTTCACATTTTCGCGGTTTTGAAGCGAGGGACCTTGGAGTTTGGCCCGAGAGCCTTGGCAGTTTGCTGCGAAAGGAGGGCGCTGGGGGGAGCCTGGTGTCTGGTGTTCGGGCGCCGTGGACACGCTGTCAAACCCCGCAGGAGAGGACAGCTGGGGCCAGTCAGGATTTCTGTGTGTTACGGTACTTTCCCAGGCCACTCGAATTGCTTCTGCTGATTATGTGTTAAACCGTTTTAGCTGTTAAGGAAGATATTCCTTGAAAGAACCAACCTTGCTTAGGTGGAAATCTGTGTCCTCTTGCGGGGGGGGGGGGTCTGCGATCTTATCCCCTTCTCCCCCATTGGCTCTTTGTTGCTGCCCCCTGCAAAAGACAGAAATGACACCTTCGCCCTGGCATATGACGCAAATATTTTTCTAGTAAAGTATGTCTCGAAAGCAAAATGTATGCCCCCTTAAATATAAATTTACTACCAGGGGGCCGACACTAATGATGGAACCTGTTTCTTGTGGAAGGGTATCTACATCCAGAGTGAGAACTCGAGGTAACCCTATTAGTCACTGTTTGCTTGCATAGAACGGAGTGAAGTGCAATATTTAACTTCACTGACAGCTCACCGGTGAGTTTCTGGTTTACTTTCTGCCAGAATTTGTTATAGGCAAGTAATTCTTATTTAAGGATTTGATGCCACAAATCCTAAGAAAGTTCTCCACAGATTTTTTTGAATCCTTCCAAATCCTGTCTCTCCACCCATCACACTTTGCCTGAATATTCTGGTAAATATGCTGACTTTAATCCAAAAATAGGGGAGAGGCAGTGTTGTTTTCAGCTCTGAGTTCTGAAGAGAAGGTTGTATGTGTGTGGGAAGAGGGTGTGGATTGATAGATGTATTTGTTTTGAGAAGGCGCTGTTTAGGAAATGATTGGGTCCTTGGGGGAACTGAAGAACACTACATTAGCTGAAATAGGTAGTGGTAATAGAGGTTTAATGCTTTCTTTCACATGATTGGTTTATGGCTCTCTCAAAAGATGCCTCGCACTGGGCTAGGGACCATAAGATTAAAAAATACAGTAGGAAAAAAGACTTGCCTCTTGGGCTTGCAATTTAATGTAATACAAACCAGGAAGAAAATCAGCCCCAAAGATTATGTCTTAACAAGGACCAAGAAAATGGAAAATTTGAATTTTAAAAAATGTATTATTTCATTTGATCATTACAACAGTTTTATGAGGCGGGTATTACATGTCTGTTGAACAGATGAGAACACGGTCTACATAACCAGAGTGTGCCAGAGGCAGGGTTTGAACCCAGATCTGCCTGCCTGACTGGCCTTTGAAAGGTTAATGAGTCATCTAGTTGATTTCAAGCGGCCCTCAGGCCGGTCATCTGTAAACAGCCTTTCCAGTTGTAACTTTCTATGAGTCTATGGATATAGGTTGAGCATGCAAGGAAGGGACGGGCTGCGCATCAGAGGTGCAGTGCTGAAGAAACACAAGACAAGCATGTGTGCACAAAAGGTAGCTAGCAATGCCACATCGTTTCTGATTGTGTGCCCAAGTGGATCACTATGGGTATTTCATAGATGTTTTGAGGAACAAGCTTGTAGACTGAAACCATAGGAATACTTTAGGGAGACAATGGGCTCCCTAAATTGTTGTCAGCTGAGGGGAGAATATGCCTAACAGCGGAGGGAGGCGGGTTTTTCTTTGCCTGGCTGGGCACTGGGGTTTTCTTTCCACACCAGTGAAGTACATAGAGACAGCCCAGGAAGAAAGTGGGCAGGGTGGCCACCGGAATTGAGGGGTCCAAGAGCGTGACTGGAGACTTATAAGTTAAAATGAGTCTTGTCTTATATTTGCACTGTCAGGTTGGTTGCCCAGATTTTGACATTCCCAGATGATTGCTCTTTGGCTTGGTATCCACTTCAGATAGTTTTGGCTAAAGCAGCTTTGCCCCTCAAAGACATTGGCATATATACATGCATCTCCTGTGCTGGTTTGGTTTTCATGTAGAATCTTTATTTTCTGGATGAAAGGAAACATTGTTGGCCACCCAGTAGGCAAAATGTTGCTTGATAATGGTTTTGAATGAACAGATTCACTGTGATAAGATATCTTGGATGCCTGGTACTGTAATTGTTAAATGAAACTTCAGGGAGTTTGAACACTGATTTTGTTGGGGAACATTTGGCCAGAGAACTTTGACAGTTGTCTTGCTGTTTACAGTATTTATAGGGTAGTCCAAGCATTGATTAAAATGATCCATCAGGGCTTTTAAGTGACAAAAAATTGTTTTAGTTTTATCTTCAAAGTTATCTCAAGGTATGGCCCCCATGCATTCCATTTACAACTCCATTTTATGTTTGCTGTTTTGTAGTCATCAGCATTGTTTTTTTATATTGGTATGTTCCTCAGATATGGAAGCTTTTCTTGAATTTCCTAAAGAGAGTGGAAGTGGCATAAAAGACAGTTAAGACAAAGGCTAGTGAGCGGATTCTCCAGCCTTTTTGCCTCTTTTTAATTTTTTCTATATTTATTTGCAAAAGGGTAAGAACCTCTTGTATGTGTTCCATCCTCTGAGGATTTTTAGAAGTCCACTTAATATGGAGGTGAAGATTTTTCTGCTTTCTCTCAGTTTTGCTACTACTGTGTTGCTGTTTTCATCCTGTGTTAATATATTAAACAGCTGATTTTTCACTCTGTTAAGGACCTGAGTAGAATCACATACAGATCAATCTCACTAGGGTTACAGAAACCAAGTAGACTCTTGGTAGTATGCACTCAACGGCAGCGCTCAGGCATTTAAAGGGCTGTTTAAAGACAGATTAGCCATTTGAAATAATGGTAGAATTTTCATCAGGATTTGAAATTTTAGCTGAGATAAAAGGTAAGTCTTGAAAACAAAGGATTGCTCCAAGCCAGCTGGCTGTCTCCCTATCTCTGCAGGGGGGAGCTTCCCTATGGCCTGCCTCAAGCCAAGTCACCAAGTTTGGGCTCCTCCGTGGCCCAGATGTCTGCCTTGGGCCGGTGTGCAATCTCAGCAGGAGAACCTGCTTCTGGACCAGGGCAAGGTGGCCTGCTAGCTGCCAGCCAGCTGGGGCACAAAACCTCAGCCAGTTCTTGGGTGTGTAATCTGCACCCAGCTTGGGCTCTGCTCTTCAGCTGTCAGTTCATAGGATGTTTTTTGTCTGAACTTGTGGTTCTGGGAATGGACTTAGAAACAGAAATAGCATCTTCCTCTGGGTGGGCACCTGACATCTTACATGGAGGAGAGAGGCATGGGAAAGGCAAAATAACAGCATCTCCTTGGTTCAAGGACAACCCAGGAGCTGGGCTAAGTCCCTGTTCCATAGTGTCACTACAACAAAGAGGACTGGGATGTTTGGAAGCTTTTCCTGCCCCTTTTTGGCAATTCCCAGTAGCAGATTCTGCTACTGGGAATTGCCAGTAGTCAACAGATTCTGAAGCTTTTGCTTACAGTGACTGAAGGAGCATAATTATTCTGTTCAAGGAAATTTTTTCCTGCAATTCTCCCATTAGTGAACATTCCATTCAAATTTCGAATGTTTTCTTTTTACCTTTTCCAATAAGGCAGGAACATTGTTTCTACTAAGAAAGATCATCAACTAGCAATTACATTGTCTTTATGAAAGTTAATGATAGTTAATTCTTTTATTGTGCCTGGGCTTAGTGATATGAGTTGCTGAATCCCTAAATCTGATTGTTGTCTTTTGGGATTCAAAATTACTACTAAGAAGGTGTATCAGCTTGGAGGGTAGTTTTAGAATTCTGCTGTTTTAAATTTTTTTTTAATTGATCATCTTTGAACAAATACAAAAACATGGCAAGAATATATACTTGGATAATCTGGTTGACAGGTGAACTGGTTATTTCAGTGTGTTTTGCCATAATGAGTCTGCTTAAAGAATATGAAAGAAATGGAGCGACAAGCCACTTTTAAGGCTAAGTAAGATTCCATAGTTTGGAGTTGACATAAAAAATACGTAGCTGAGGTCTTGATGATTTGCAGGTTGAGGACATTTAAGAGGTGATTAACTGCCGACACTGCTAATTTTCTTACAGAGACTAACACACGAGAAGGAACATCGTAGCAGGTGGATTACCACTTTATTTTTGAGGGGTTTTGGGTAAATTGGGCCATGGTGGAAGGAACCCTGAACTGAGTGTCAGGACCCGGAATTCACCTGGGCTTTGCCACTATTCACGTGATCTTTGGAGCCTTCTGATCCTCAGTTTCCTTATCTGAAAAATGGGGACGTGGTGGGCGAAACATCTACATTCTAAGCTCTCTTGCCCTCAAACATTCCTCTTCTCAGACTTTTCCTTGGCAGGGAGGGGCAGATGGGGAGCTTCTCAATAGGCTTCCTTTTTGGGGGGGAAATAAATCTTCATTTCTTGTTCATCTTAAATAGCCTAGTGAATATATTAGAACTGCAGAAGCAGAATTCTTTGGGGACCCTTCGGCGCTTCCCTTAACAGAATGCAGGCTCACTGAGCCCAGGGCTGCCGCGTGCCTGTGCTGCTGTGTCTGATACAGAGTGGAAGCTCACCAGGTATCTGTTGACTGAATTGATAAACAGGTATCTCTGGAGCTTTTGTAAATGTGCCACGTGTTGAATACCGTGGAAGGAAAGGCCCACTTCCTTCCCGTAAGGAGTTTCTAATCTGTTCCCCAAGACAAGCTGTAAATGCGTGTTCCTTTAAATCGTTTTACAAGAGCTATGTTTATAAGGCTGTATATGATGAATTGCCAAATGGTTGATACAGACAGTAATTGCTTAAGAGCTCAGAATAGAGGGGAGAGGGAGGGGGGCAGCCAGGGAAGACTTCACAGGTGAATTTCAGGCTCTATTCTTGGAAGAATCCAGGTGCTTCTGACAGAAATAGCAAAATCAGAAGGGAAGCCTGGTTTTCAAGGAAGAACGGGGACTTTGTGTTGAGTTCAGACATCCCCGCGAAAAGAACAGAACAGCTCCGTTTCACGCATGGAATTTGGATGTCAGCTGTAACTTGCAGTTTGAGAAGTTTCAGTTTCTGCCATGACCTAATGCTCTTGATGGGATCCTGACCACAAGTGAATTTTCTGTCCCAGGCTAGACAACAAACCAAACAACCCCCCTTGTCCGGTCACCTGAACTTATTAAAATTCCAAGGGACATGTGTTATTTAAGATTTCTTTATGTCTGTTTGGAACTAAATAATTCATTCTGGCAAGCGTTTAGTTGACAACAGAGAGGGAGCATGTTCTGGTAGGAGGGAGAATAAAAGAGCCTTTGATTCATTTGCTTCTGAGTTCCAGCAGGAGGGCAGGGGCTGCCTTGGGCTAGCGTCTTATTTTGGACTTTGGAAGCCATCTTAGCCCAGCTGTGTGAGTGCCAGCCAGTGCTGGAGGAAAGAGAATAACACCATTGGATCACATTAAACCCCTCCTGACTGTTGATGGAAGGGTTTCTCCCATTTCACATTCCTTGCATTAACATGGTGGCTCATTGCCCCCAAGTTAGAGTTCCGTCTGACTTTGCCACTTGAACTTGGATTGAAGTCACAGCACTTCTGTGACTCTCTGTCTCAGTCGACTAAGTACAGGAAACTTAGCAAGACCCAGGTCCCTGTCTGCTCCCCCTCTTCAGCTACAGGAACAGATAAAATCAGCATTCTTTTCTTCTTTGGATTACTCCTGGGCGAAAGTGGCTCATTGTACCATGGATTTCCACGGTCCTTAAATATGTAGCCTCTTCATTTGCCAACTCAGTGGCTGGGGGAGCCTTAATGAATTGGAGATGGTGATGCAGGCCTGTGGAATTACTGGGAAAAGTCCTTTTAGGAACTTGGAAGCTTCGACCATTCCAGGCTTGTCTGTGTGAGCACCTCAAATCCTACAAGAATGCCTTAACTGGAAAAGAATCTTTTATATTTTAAGCAATTCTTTCATTCGTAGGAGCAAAATGCTCCCTAACTGAAGAGAAAAATGCGTATAATGTGTATAAAGTAGATGTGTATAAAGTAGAACCCAGCAGCTTTTGACCCTCCCACAGCCTGCTTTGTAAAAAAAAAAAAAAAATAGTTAAGACTGCACCGAAATGCATGCTTGGTCGTTATCTGGGTTACATTAGCCCTTGAAGCATTCTGATTACAGCTTGTAGCTGCCAAGCCCTGTCCTGCAGTGTTATCTGGAACAAAAATTTTCCATGTGGTTGTTTTTAGCAGAGCTACTATATGCAAACTGCATGTGAAGATGTAAGTCGCAAAGAAATAGAGCTTCTAGAAGGGGAAATGTGAGTGATATTAATTTTTTTTCTACTATTTAACTGTTCTTTCCTTTCTGTGTATTTCAGAAATTTTTATCATTTCTAAACTGAGTTTTCTTTTACTTTTATACACTGGAAAGAATGCCAAATTTACCACAAGTTTTTCATATGGTGGTGTTTTTTTTTCTCCCAGCTTTTTCCTTTGAATTCATACTTGGCCTAGGTAATTCCCCATGTGTTCAAAACAACAACAACAACAACAACAGCAGTGTCCTAAAAGGAAAAAAACAAATGGCTACATTGTTCCATGAATTAAAAACAATATACCAAGAGTCCAAACATTTCTCTTCAATGTAGAAATCTTAGGTCATTTTTTTTTTTTAAAGGAAGAAAAATACTAAACTTTGCTTTAACTATCCTGCTCATTGTTTTTCTTTTCCCTTTTTTATTTATTTTCCTTTGTTTTAACTCATGTCGTTTAATTTTTTTTTGAAAAGTTTTACATATGGTTCTTCTTTAAGAATATCACACATGGAAAAAGAAAACATTAAAATTTCATTTTGCTTTTCATCCTCTGGTCTGAAGAGGGGAAAAAATGTTAATTAACAGTAAGGGTTTGTAACTGACTTCATGTTGCTTAGTTGAATTGAATATTTGTCATTATCGCCTAGAGATATTTAGCAGTTTTATGTGAAATAAGCAGGTAAATATAATTTTAGTTAAGAGGCTTGCTTTTATGAAATAAAATATGCAGGACAGTAGCATCAGGGGATTGAGAACTCAATCTATTTTTGTCATTTTTACTGTAGTTAATATTTTGTAATTGATATTTTGTATTAAATATTTATTGCATTTAATACATCGGTTAGCCAGTTGCTATAAAATTTTATCTGCTAACTTTTTTAAGTGGGAGAGAGGTAAAAAGCACTCTTTC
>NW_006790911.1:884895-906707 GCF_000442215.2 Lipotes vexillifer | reverse complement strand
CACTCTTTCCCCCAGAAATCCCTACCCACTTGCCCTTTTCCCCTTTTCCCCTTGTTTTCCACTGCTTCCTCTGTAGTAGAAGCCTCACTACCAACATCACAAAGTATTCATGTCAAAATCCTTACACACACAATCTTTCACCTTTTCTCTAAAAAAGGGGGAGTTATTTATGTCCTGTTATGTAGTAATCAAGACTAGGAATCATAAGGTTCTACCCAACAGGTAGATTGTTTTTCTCTCCTGAAATGCAGTTTTTAGTTACTACTGTATTGGGAAATGCGGTCAGGCCACTTTCCGACTAGCAGGACTCCTCCCTGAAATGACTACCTGGTTAAAGAATTAAATACCTGGTGTGCTTTGTCAACTCCAGCCCATCACACATTCCCATCGGTGCCTTGGCTAGGGTCATCGTAGCCAAGAGGAAGGTGCTTCTGGTTGGAGCAATGACCACTTGATTTGCGGGAAAGAAGTGCTTTCATCTTTGTCACTTGGAAGAGAAACACTTGGTAAAATGCTACCTCCAGTGCTGTCAATTCCAGTGGCGTTACATAGAACTTGGTGAGGAAGGCTCACCCCACTGTGTTAGGGAAGCATCATATGAAGCCCCTACCCTCTGGCAAAGTTATAATTGACCCCAGAGTTATGTAGGAGGATTGGATTTTACAAGGTCTCCCTGACGATTTCAGATTTAAATGTTTGAAGTGCTGGAAAAAGGTAAAAGGAAATACTGAGCTAGGAAGAATGCGAAATATTTGGGCAGTTAATTTGTTCCTGGTGGTGCTGTTACATAAAACCAAAGCCTTCTGAGTAATCGTCACAGGGTATCTAGGTCATTTATCTCTGAAGAAAAGTGCACAAAATTAAACTGATGCTGTAGTTATTTTTTCTTCTTTTTTCTTTCTTTCATTTAACCAGTGGAAGAGTCAAAACAGGAAAAGCATGCCTGGTATATTTTTCGTTTTAACATATCTTTCTAGATGATTTTCCTAATGACCCACAGTATACACAGTAGAAAGTGTGTACACATGATCTATTTACAAAGAAAATTATGGCTTCATTTATCATTCTTTGGTGTTTGTAATAGGTTATTAATTTCCAGAGGACAAAGACGGCATTTGTTCTCTGCGTCTGAAATGCACAGAGTGGTACCTGGCACAATCTCTTGAGTAGCATGACCAAACACTTGTTGAATTTTAAGCCTAAAATGATAAATCATCTAGTTCAATGTTTCTCAACCTCTTCTAACCCATTTCTCTATCACGTATTGTTTGAGTTTCCCATGGCTTTTAATCGAGTTTTATTTTCTATGATTTGCATTACAAAAACAATAGCTATATCAAATATCTTTCCCAATTATACTTATCTCCACCTTCCCTAGTAGAGAGTCCAACCTCCTCTTTTTACAGGAAATGAAAATAAATAGCCTCTGAGAGACTTAATTGATTTGTCCAAGGTCATACAAGTTAACTGGCTGTTCTGGCAGGGCCAGATCTCTTACTTCTCAGGTCAGACCCTGCAGTCCTTGGGATGCCTGCTGAGAACAAGGCATTGCAAAGAATTCAGAAGAGGCCCAAGAGGGCACTGCCTCTACCTTTCAGGAGTTTATATGCTACTAGGGACATAGGAGGCACTCAGTACTGCAAATTGTGTTGTGATCAGTGATGTGTGAGGCCAGGCTTGAGAAGAATTCAGCCGAGGGAGGTGAATTCAGGGATTCCGGGAAGGTTTCATGAAGTTGGCAAGAGAGATTTCACCAGGACCTTAAAAGATGGATTCAGGGCTTCCCTGGTGGCGCAGTGGTTGAGAGTCCGCCTGCCGATGCAGGGGACATGAGTTCGTGCCCCGGTCGGGGAAGATCCCACATGCCGCGGAGCGGCTGGGCCCGTGAGCCATGGCCGCTGAGCCTGCGCGTCCGGAGCCTGTGCTCCGCAACGCGAGCGGCCACAACAGTGAGAGGCCCGTGAAACAAAAAAAAAAAAAAAAAAAGTTGGATTCAATTTTCAAAGATGGGGCTGGAGCGAGACTCTTTCTATTGCTCCCTTTTCCAGCCACACTCGTGGGTGGGTTGTGTCCACCTGGCGGCCCCCTCTTCCTCACCTGCTGCTCAGAGTGGAATACAGCCCGGGTCCTTTTCCACCATCCTTACCTAACCCGGCTCCCACTTAAGATCCCAGATGGTTGCCCAATCTAGCAGAACTAGATCTGAACTTTTTAGTTTTTATTTTTCATGAAACTCTTGACTACATCGTTGGAGATAACCAGTCCATTTTCTCAAAATATGTTCTTCCCTGTGCCTTCCTGATACCAGGCTCTGGTTTCTGGAAGTGTTGGAGTTCCTAAGCTTTCTAGTGCTGGCTAGCCCTGGATGCTCTCTACTCCCGTGTCACGCTGTTAGTAGTTCTTCATCCATTGGGAGTTCATGAACTTTTTTGAAAATTTGATAAAAGCTCCATGTTCTCCATTTCCATAGAATTCTTTTTTTTTCCCCCCCTGCTTGGCCAGTGCCCATATCATGCTGGTTGTTAGTTGATTTACAGTTTTGTTAGTTTCAGGTGTACATCAGAGTGATTCAGTTATATATTCTTTTTCAGATTCTCTTCCATTGTAGGTTATTACAAGGTATTGAGTATAGTTCCCTCTGCTATACAGTAGGTCCTTGCTGGTTATCTATTTTATATATAGTAGCGTCCACAGAATTCTTACAAACTTACACACAAACCTTATTATCCCCTTGCACGCTTCCTAACCTTTAAAGCCCATCTGTGGATCATAAAGCCCAGTGAAATGCCCCTGAATTATATGCTGATGATCTGAAGACACCACTTCAGCCCATTTGTCACTCCACATCTTTGACTCTAACTGGTTAGTAGATCTCTAACTGCTTAGGTCCCCACAGCAACGGAGAGTCCGCATGCCCACAGCAGGGCTCACCATCCTCTCCCTAAACCCCGTCCTCTTGCTGTTTCCTCTCTCAGTCAGTCACGCCACCATCCCTTTCCCAGTGGCTTAAGCCAGAGGGTTTTCTTTGTTTTCTTCTCTTCCACATCCAGTGACCAAATCCTGTCAGCTTTACCTTCCAAAGACCTCTTGACTTCTTGACCTCTGTGTTGCCTAAGCTGCCTTTGCCTTTCTGCCGGATTTCTGCAATAGCTAGTTCATCTCCCTGTCTGCATCCTTGCATCCCTCCAAACCCGCTTCATCAAGGCAGCCAGCATGGCCTTTCTGAAACCCAGATCTGATCGTCCCGGGCTCCAGTTTGAGGCTGTTCCGCAGGGTTCCTTTGCTCTGAGGAATGCCCAAACCCCTTCTCCTGGCTTGCAGGGTTCCCTGTGATGTGGCCCGTGCATGTACCTCCTTCTCACTCACATGCTCCGCTTCAGCTGTACTGAGCTTTCAGGTCCCGTATTGGCTTTGTGATCCCTCACTCTGGCCTTGGCCTGTGCGCTTCTCTCCTCCAGGGATTCCTGGCCCTCCTCTCTTTGCCTCCACACCCAGCCTACCCCGGGAGCCTCCCTCGAGCTTCCGCCACCACAATCACTCACCCGTGCAGACCCAGCGGGCCAAGAGCCTCTGTTTTGTTCCCCTTCGATGCTCGGCCGTTCCCCCAGGACAGTGCCCATCGCACCGGATTGCACTTGTTTGTTTAATTTCTTGTTCCCCCTTTTGATGCTGGGGCTCATTGTGATTTTTCACGAGCCCCCAGTACTTTTGCCTTCAAGGGCTCCCTTCCTCTAACAAAAAAAAATAAAAATTATATTTTGCACCTGTGTCCAGATAGATGAATATATTCCAAGCTGGATTTATTATTAGACAGTTATTATCCTTATTATGTTCATTTTTATTCTGATTTTAAATGAAATTCATATTAAGACACTTTTTATGGGCTCCTAAAAGTTTTACGGGCTGTAGCACTTGGTGGCCTATACCTGATGGACACCTTGGCTGTGTTAAGTGGACATGAATCCTCCGGCGATAAAATTGACAGCTGATTGATTGTCACTTGGAAAGGCGATAAAATTGACAGCTGATTGATTGTCACTTGGAAAGGCAAGGAGCCCACTAGTTATTTCCTTACGTGGCACCTTTGTAGTGGCTTGAATAGCTCCCTGAAACCATATTAAGATCATGTATTGTAGTCCCTGGTATCGGAAAAATATATTTTAAAAAGTAGGATCACAGACTTAAGAGGCGTATATATATGTATATTTAAAAGCAAAAATCATGAGATCTTTATGATGTCAAAAATATGTTCCTCGAGCTAATTTACTAATATGAACATTTCTTTGTGATTTGTCTGTGTACAGCAGTGGTTTTTAGTGGAAGTGGGAAGGTGATTTTGCCCCCGCCAGGGACATTTAACAATGTCTGGAGATGTTTTTTGGTTGTCACCACTGGGGGTGCTACTGGCAGCTGGTGGGTTGAGGCAGCGATGCTGCAAAACACCCTGCAATGCACGGGACAGCCTTTGCAACCAAGAATGACCCAGCCCCAAATATCAATAGGGCAGAAGTTGGGAAACCCTCAGGTAGAGGAATCCTTCATAAAGCTTGGTTCCTACAGCTGTATTATTCATTTGGTTTATTTCCCTGTGTTTCCTTTAAAAGCCGTAATTCAGGTACAGGACTGTGTTGCAGCCTTGGACCCAGGCATTTCCTTTTCTGGCTTCAATAAGGTTGAGAAAAAGTCATTTAGATGCCTGAGCTTTTGAACCCCAGAGGTTAGGGCCATGCACCACTGTCACAAGGGTTTCTGCAAGAGACAGAAATCTCTCTCCAATGGTAAATGGTCTGTTATCATTTAAATCATTGCCCCAAATACTCTTTTTTTTTTTTCCCATGCTAATCCTAGCTGGAGTACAACCAATTGTTGTCTGGGTGGGGAGGGGGATGCTGAGTCATTTATTCATGCTTTTTATTACCTCTTGGCTTGAATATCACCATTCATTGTTCACAAGCTGCTCAGCTTGTTTACTTTTTATAAATTACATGGAATCAGTCTTCTTGCAGGTCTGGCTACTGTAATTGGCAGCAGCCATGGAGCAGGGCTGATGAGTCTGCATTTGTGCTGATGTCTCACAGTCAGCTCAGTCTCCAAACTTTGTTACCTCCACTATCTGTATTTCAAAAGGAAGGTGAACAGAACTGCCATGCTGCTTTCTCTTCTCAGATGCTCTGACGGCACTTGTTCATGTAATAGTTCGGTGGAGTCCCCGTGTCCTTTGGTGAAGGAAGAATCAAGGGTTTGGGGCAGTGGACCTCAAACTTTAATGTGCATACAAATCACCTGGGTAACTTCTGAAATGAACATTCTGGAGCCATTGCCCTTTCTGAAATTTTTAGTAAATCTCGGTAGAGGTCCAGAAAACTGCATTTTCTAACTCTCAAATCCCTGGTGATTCTGATGTAGGTGGTCCTTACCTTACACTTGGATAAGTGCTGAGTTAGCATGGAGGAAACATGGGAAAAGGAAGAAAATCCAGTAGAAGTAAATGTGTATAGAGAGTGGGATAGGAAGGCAAGAACCAAAACTCAGAAAGTAACTTCAGCCTCTTTTCTGTGAGATAAGGGAAATATGCTGTGATCCTTTAAAAAATATGTGATTTAGATCAAAGTTTCCCCTAAAGGGGACATATTTAGAGGATGACAAAAGTGAAAGGGAATTTTTAGAAAGGTAAGAATATGAGAAGGTACCTAACCATCGCCAAGAAGCTCAAAGATGTGATGAAACCAAGGAAGATAATGTGCAGGTATAGATTTGAAAAAGAAAGTGCATTCCTGAATCGAGAGCTTTATGAGTGGCTTAAAGATGAAGAGGATTGGGCTTCCTTGGTGGCGCAGTGGTTGAAGAGTCCGCCTGCCAGAGTCCGCCTGCTGATGCAGGGGACACGGGTTCGTGCCCCGGTCCGGGAAGATCCCACATGCCGCGGAGCAGCTGGGCCCGTGAGCCGTGGCCGCTGAGCCTGCGTGTCTGGAGCCTGTGCTCCGCAACGGGAGAGGCCACAACAGTGAGAGGCCCGCATACCGTAACCAGAAGTTCTGGTTATTCTGGTTATTGGATCTGAAAGCCTATTATTAAAATACAGTCCAGATTTCCTGGAATAGTTCTAATTTCAGATATTTTTTTCCCACTGTCTTTATAGTACATGTCTAGTTTGCCCTAATTTTTTTTTGCCCTAATTTTTTTTATTTGAGATGTGGTTGGTTTGTAAAAGAGCACCAAAATAGTTCTACATGACTAAAGAAGTTCTGTTTTCAAATTTCTGTCTGTCTGTCTGTCTCTCTCTTTCTCTCCCTGTGTGTAATGTATATATTCTAATCTGTTTCTTTGAACCTAAACTTTGATTTTAAAGTCCCTTTTAAAGAACGAGAGCAAGAGAGAGAGAGATAAGACAGACTCTATCTTAGAAAATGGGCCAAGAAATGGCCCAGGTGGGAATGGTTATTTAATCCTAGCAGAGGAATAAAGAATTTATTTCCAACTACCTTCTGAGTTCACTCTGTTTTTAGAAAGCTATCAGATATTATTTTCTTAGGGGAACTTTATGATTCTGTTTATACCTTGCAGAAAGAGATTGACACCCTCCTCCCAAAAAAATGGCATTGGGGGAGTTACTTATAAAATGATGGCTATCATCAGCTTTTGTTAATTCCTTCCTTACCCTGCTCTAACCATCTCTTCATCAGAGTGTGCGTCTTTCAATTTACTCTACCCTAACCTTCTCGGTGTCAAGAGTGTTCATTTCTCCATGCTGGGAACCCAGATTGTACTGTCGACTTTTCACTACTGTGGTGTCATACTGATGAGCTGGCTGACCTTTCCTCCCTCCCTTCCTTTTCTCCATCCTTCACTCTCTCTCCCTTCCCCTCCATTTCCTTACTCAGGAAGATACTCTGCCCATCTGCCTGCAAGATCTTAGAGAATCTTCCCATCTGCTTTCTAAGTGTTGAGTAGCATTATTGCTATTATACGGTATCACTATTGTTATTATACGAAGTGTCTACCACACCCTCTCACTGCACCGAGAGTTCATGTATGTTCAGTTAGTAGATCACTTTGCTCCCGAAGTGAATAGAAGGGCCGTTGCTGGCTGGTGGTGGAGACCCAGAATCAGCTTCTATCAAGAAATGCTAGACTCCTGTGACTTCCGTCCCGCACGAAGCCTGGGCTCATGCCTTCTTTTCATTTCAGGTGACTTTACTGCCTTGCTTTCCTGTATTTTTAAAACCATGTACTTGGTAGACCTGTTTTCTTAGGAGTCTCTTGATAGTTCTAGTTAGTTTTTCAGATTTTTTCCTATAATTTATTCTAACCCATATGTTGTTTAACACAGTGATAGATGTTTCCAATGAATATTTAAATTTGCTGTAAACAAGTGTAAATGCTCCTGGGGAGAACCGCAACATTAGTCATCCAAGTGCAGCGTAAAAAAATATATAGCTTATCAGTTTTCAGTGGGAGTATTTTAACTTTAAAATTTCTGGCTTTGCTTTAAAATATAGGAAAAAAAAGTTATAAAATGTTAGTTAAGCAGAAGTTGTAAAATATTAGGTAAGCAGATGTATTGCCCTTTGCATAAGTTACTAAAGGGAAATGTCTCTTTCATAATTAAGACATCATTAAACTGAATATACATATTTTAACTTCTAATGATTTTATATTTACTTATATTTAAATAGAAAATGCATAGATTGACTTAAAATTCACAGGATGTTGGTAGTTTGATTATTTCTGTTTTAAGATATAATTTTTAATACTCAGATATATTTAAAAGTTTAGTATCTCCCTACTGATTTCAGTGATGCTTAAACAACTAAAACATACTCTTTTATGGTAGGTTTTATGCGTACTAAATATTTTAGCAAATGCGATTTTTATTCCCAAGCTGGAGAAATAGTTATATGTTGAGAAACCCATGTTCTTATTAACTGAGGGATATTGGAACATGGATACTGAAGTATTTTTAATGTTTCAGATAAGGTTCTCGTGTTGAAAACATTCATGTTTGTTTTTCAAAGAGAATCTGTTGTTTCTAAACCGTGTATTTCCAAAGCAGAATAACTTTTCATAACTTTGAGATTTTTATTGAAATACTTAAGGAGAAGAAATAGTGAAAGGAAGTAGAAGTGAAATAGTGAAAGAAAGAAGAAGTAGTGAAAGGAGGAAAACTTAATTACTGATCCTATTCGCAGTGAGAAAATGAGGACCTAGGGAATTGAGGCCAAGGGAATATCCTGAGTTCAAGGCCAGTTGGTTTTAGCAGGCAGAGGTAGTCATGGATGCAAGCTTCCTGACACCCAGCTCGGTGCCATTCCCAATCTGCCACATCTATCCCCATCTTCAGTGGGTTGTTGTACTTTCCAAAATTCAAATGCTTTGACATTTTAAGAGCATTTTAGCTGCCCCTCAGAGCAGTGACAGTATGGTAAGTTCACCCCAGTCTCTCACTCTTTTTTAAAATTTTTATTTATTTTATTTTATTTATTTATTTTTTGCGGTACACGGGCCTCTCACTGCTGTGGCCTCTCCCGTTGCGGAGCACAGGCTCCGGACGCGCAGGCTCAGCGGCCACGGCTCACGCGCCCAGCCGCTCCGCGGCATGTGGGATCTTCCCGGACCGGGGCACAAACCCGTGTCCCCTGCATCGGCAGGTGGACTCTCAACCACTGTGCCACCAGGAAAGCCCCCAAATTTTTATTTTTTTAAAAAAACACATAACATAAAATTTACCCTCTTACCCATTTTTAAGTGCACAGTTCAGTAATGTTAAGTGTATTGACACGGTTGTGCCACCCCAGTCTCTTTTGCTTCTCCATCTAATCTCTGGAGCATTGGAAACATCTGAAGGGGCCTTAGACCGGCACCTTTTGGGAAGGCATGCAGCTCACCTGTGTTTGCTCCTTTCTTGTATTGATAGTAGGAAGTTAATTATGTGGGATTTGCTCACCTGATCCACACAGAATATCCTACTTTAGTGCTCATTTGGAAATCCCACACCCCTTTCTGCCCCCGAGGAAAAATTCTTTCCTGATTGTAGATTCCGTGCTCAGTTTAATCTTGATCATATGAGCATGAGTCACCCTCGGTAAGTTCGTAATCCCATTTATACCTTCCTTCCAACCTCCCTTTAATTTTTAAACTTAAAATACTGGATCCTGTTTTCCTGTATAAGGTCTGGTGATTTGGGGCTAATTTAGGGACCAGGCGATGCTGAGATTTTTTTGGAACTGGCAGTTTCTATTCTACTGACAGTGAAGCTGCATGGCCTATTTTAAAATTCAGACTATGTGTGGAATGTCTGTGTGGATGAAGAAACAAGTTAAAGCTTTTTGGGGGGAGGCAGGGAGAAAGAGGAATGAAAACTTTTAGGTAGTCTGATTTTGTGGGGGAAATTTTGAGATTTTTTAGAATACATACAAACCAAAGATGAGGCTTTGTGATTTCTTTGGGTACACAAAGGAAATACTTAATGTTGGGCTGAAGAGATATTGTTGAATAAATTCCTTAACTGATAAATAAATTAGTAAACCTGCCGGTGATTTCCAGTTATCATTATTTTTCCCAGTGTGTAACCACTAATTGCATTTCTTCGTTTGCAGGATGAAACATATGTCACTGGGAAGTTCTTTTTAAAAGAATACTTGTCAAGTACCTTGGAATCTTTAAGATACTTTGAATATGGCACTGAAAGAATGTAAATCATTGATGCTTATATTTTTACACCCATGGAGGATTACTGGAGTGGGAGTGGGTTGAACATCGAAATATACCTTTCAAAAGACAACATACATTTGAGCAAAGCCATTCTCCCTAAATGCTTATTTTAAATTGGCAGTCACTTAGCTAACAGTCAGTAATCTCACTTAGCAAGTGTCTGGCACACCTGTTTTAACCTGCACAGGTTCAGTTCACACAAAGAAAGGGAGGGTGGGGTGACGTGGTGGGAGCACCCTGTTCGCCTCATTAACATATTTGGAATAACTGTATTTGAATATTTGCCAGCTGAACTAGGCCATCTGAACGCCTGCCAAGTGAGCGATGGGAATTTCTGGGAGGAGTGTGGAGATTCGAGCCTGTGAAGTGTTGACGTTTTCTTCTTGAAGGGGAAACCTTTTAGAAGATGCTATTTAGGATACTTCCCTTACCCTTTGAACAAAATAAATTTTTCATTTTCTCCGTTCAAATTCTGCAGAAATTTCAGATCTTCTCTTTCCACCACCTTTTTGTGTTTTTTCTTAGAATAGCACCTTAGGACTTGTCTCCCAAAAAGCTTTTGGTGATCTCTCCAGGATGAGTTTGAGTTCTTGCTCTGCCTGGTTTTTGTCTCTGAAGAATTAGTCCTGAAGCTCTTTCCGTGAGCCTCGCTGGAGCAACTCTTCTGCAAGCTTATCATGTGAACACAAATCTGGGAACAGGACAGACAGGATAAACTAGGGCACCTGTGGAGTCACCTCCTACCCAGTGGTTGATCAGATTGTAAAGATGTCAGCTCTGAGGCGTAGAGAAATGGTCTTTACAAGGTTCACTTTTGGGGGCCTGTATCACAGTTGATGCGTTGACACCTGCCTGGCTGCAGCCACAACTTTGGGCTCTAAAACTAGTCAGGGGAGTAGTCAGTTGAAACCAGGGGTTCTCAGGTATTTGGATATAGTGCATTTAAGGGTGAGATGAGGCAATGCCTATCTTGAGTTCTCATTTTGGGGGCACTACACAGATGCTCAGGAGTATACTCAGGAGAGTATAAAAATCACCAGGGTGCTTCCCTGGTGGCGCAGTGGTTGGGAGTCCGCCTGCCGATTCGGGGCGCGCGGGTTCGTGCCCCGGTCCGGGAAGATCCCACATGCCGCGGAGTGGCTGGGCCCGTGAGCCGTGGCCGCTAGGCCTGCGCGTCTGGAGCCTGTGCTCCGCGGCAGGAGAGGCCACAGCAGTGAGGGGACCGCATACCGAAAAAAAAAAAAAAAAATCACCAGGGAGCTTTTTCAAAAACCATGCACTTTGATTTTTTTTTTTTTCCTGTTTCCTATTGTAGCAAAGGGTAGGTAGGGATGACAAAGGAATGAGGTGAATCTAGTATCTGTTGAAGCTGTGGGTGCCTGCCACAGTGCGGCAGTTTGCATAGTTTAGGCCTGTTTGCTCTCCTGTCTCACGCTTACTCTCAGGAATGGAAAGATACCCCCTGATGACAGCAACATTCACTCCTCCTGCGAAAGATTTTGAAATAATATGTTAAATGTACATTTAATAAGATTGTCAGAAAAGGTTTTTTTTCCCCCTGATTGGAGCTTTGTTTTTTTCCTTATCTCTTCAGAAGTGGGCCATAAGACTGATATTTTAATATCACAAATATGGAGTATCAAAAACAGGAAAGAACAAATTTGATCGTAGCTATTAAAACTTAAAAAAAATGAGAACCTAAAAAAGAAAGGACTGGTACATTAAACCGAGCCTAAATTTTTAACAAATATTATAATGAGCATATATATTTACATTTTATATGCCAGTCATGTGTGTGTGTGTGTAAATATATATGCTTTTAAGTGTCTAGACCACAGTTATTAAATTGCAGCCAGCTTTTGTTGAACTTCCCTGATTTCTTTGTAATTTTTTCAGTGTTCTATATGATTCTTATATTTACACAATCACCATCTACTCTTTTTTGTTTTTTTTAAATTATTTATTTATTTATTTGGCTGTGCCGGGTCTTAGTTGCAGCACGAGGGATCTTTAGTTGCAGCATGCTCCCTGACCTGGGATCGAACCTGGGCCCCCTGCATGGGGAACGTGGAGTCTTTTTTTTTTTTTTTAATTGGAGTATAACTGCTTTACAATGTTGTGTTAGTCTCTGCTGTACAACAAAGTGAATCAGCTATATATATACATATATCCCCGCCCTCTTGGACCTCCCTCCCAAACGCCCTACCACCTCATCCCACCCCTCTAGGTCATCACAGAGCCCTGAGCTGAGCTCCCTGTGCTATATTGCAGGTTCCCACTAGCTGTCTATTTTACACATGGTAGTGTATTTATGTCAAACTTAACTTTCTAATTCATTGCACCCTCCCCTTCCCCCCGCTGTGTCCACAGGTCTGTTCTTTATGTCTACGTCTCTATTCCTGTCCTGGGACTAAGTTCGTCTGTACCATTTTTCTAGATTCCACATACATGCGTTAATATATGATATTTGGTTTTCTCCTTCTGGCTCACATCACTCTGTATTACAGACTCTAGGTCCATCCACATCTCTACAAATGACCCAATTTCGTTCCTTTTTATGGCTGAGTAATATTCCATTGTATATATGTACCACATCTTCTTTACCCATTCATCTGTTAATGGACACTTAGGTTGCTTCCATGTCCTGGATATTGTAAATTGTGCTACAATGAACATTGGGGTGCCTGTATCTTTTTGAGTTATGGTTTTCTCTGGATATATGCCCAGGAGTGGGATTGCTGGGTCGTATGGTATTTCTAGATTTAGTTTTTTAAGGAACCTCCATACTGTTCTCCATAGTGGCTGTATCAATTTACATTCCCACCAACAGTGCAAGAGGGTTCCCTTTTCTCCACAACCTCTCCAGCATTTACTGTTTGTAGATTTTTTGATGATGGCCGTTCTGACCAGTGTGAGGTGATACCTCATTGTAGTTTTGATTTGCATTTCTCTAATAATTAGTGATATTGAGCAGCTTTTCATGTGCCTCTTGGCCATCTGTATGTCTTCTTTGGAGAAATGTCTATTTAGGTCTTCCACCCATTTTTGGATTGGGTTGTTTGTTTTTTTGATATTGAGCTGCATGAGCTATTTGTATATTTTGGGGATTAATCCTTTGTCCGTTGCTTCGTTTGCAAATATTTTCTCCCATTCTGAGGGTTGTCTTTTCATCTTGTTTATGGTTTCCTTTGCTGTGCAAAAGCTTTTAAGTTTCATTAGGTCCCATTTGTTTATTTTTGTTTTTATTTTCAATACTCTAGGAGGTGGGTCAAAAAAGATCTTGCTGTAATTTGTGTCAAAGAGAGTTTTTCCTATGTTTTTCTCTAAGAGTTTTATAGTGTCGGGTCTTACATTTAGGTCTTTAATGCATTTTGAATTTATTTTTGTATATGGTGTTAGGGAGTGTTCTAATTTCATTCTTTTACATGTAGCTGTCCAGTTTTCCCAGCACCACTTATGGAAGAGACTGTCTTTTCTCCACTGTGTGTTCTTGCCTCCTTTGTCATAGATTAGTTGACCATAGGTGCATGGGTTTATCTCTGGGCTTTCTATCCTGTACCATTGGTCTATATTTCTGTTTTTGTGCCAATACCATACTATCTTGTAGCTTTGTAGTATAGTCTGAAGTCAGGGGGGCTGATTCCTCCAACTCTTTTTTCTTCCTCAAGATTCCTTTGGCTATTCGGGGTCTTTTGTGTTTCCATACAAATTGTAAAATTTTTGTTCTAATTCTGCGAAAAATGCCATTGGTAATTTGATAGGAATTTCATTGAATCTGTAGATTGCTTTGGTTAGTATAGTCATTTTCACAATATTGATTCTTCCCGTCCTTGAATGTGGTATATCTCTCCGTTTGTGTCATCTTTGATTTCTTTAATCAGTGTTTTATAGTTTTCGGAGTACAGGTCTTTTGCCTCCTTAGGCAGGTTTATTCCTAGGTATTTTATTCTTTTTTTTGAGATGGTAAATGGGATTATTTCCTTAATTTCTCTTTCTGATCTTTTGTTATTAGTGTATAGGAATGCAAGAGATTTATGTGCATTAATTTTGTATCCTGCAGTTTTTCCAAATTCATTGATTAGCTCTAGTAGTTTTCTGGTAGCATCTTTTAGGATTCTCTGTGTATAGTATCATGTCATATGCAAACAGTGACGGTTTTATTTCTTCTTTTCCAGTTTGGATTCCTTTTATTTTTTTTCTTCTGTGATTGCTGTGGCTAGGACTTCCAAAACTGTTGAATAGTAGGGTGGGTGTGGGTATCCTTGACTTGTTCCTGATCTTAGAGGAAATGCTTTCAGTTTTTCACCATTGAGGACGATGTTGGCTGTGGGTTTGTTATATATGGCCTTTATTATGTTGAGGTAAGTTCCTTCTGTGCCCACTTTCTGGAGAGTTTTTATCATAAATGGGTGTTGAATTTTGTCAAAAGTTTTTTCTGCATCTATTGAGATGATTATATGGTTTTTATTCTTTAATTTGTTAATATGATGTATCACATTGATTGATTTGCACATATTAAAGAATCCTTGCATCCCTGGGTTAAATCCCACTTGATCATGGTTCATGATCTTCTTAATGTGTTGTTGGATTCTGTTTGCTAGTATTCTCTTGAGGATTTTTGCATCTATGTTCATCACTGATATTGGTCTGTAATTTTCTTTTATTGTGGTATCTTTGGTTTTGGTATCAGGGTGATGGTGGCCTCATAGAACAAGTTTGGGCATGTTCCTCCCTCGGCAGTTTTTTGGAAGCGTTTGAGAAGGATAGGCGTTAGCTCTTCTCTCAATGTTAGATAGAATTCACCTGTGAAGCCATCTGGTCCTGGACTTTTGTTTGTTGGAAGATTTTTAATTACAGTTTCAATTTCATTACTTGTAATTGTTCTGTTTATATTTTCTAATTTTTCCGGGTTCAGTCTTAGAAAGTTGTACCTTTCCAAGAATTTGTCCATTTCTTCCAGGTTGTCCATATTATTGTCATATAGTTGTTTGTAGTAGTCTCTTATGATCCTTTGCATTTCTGTGGTGTCCGTTGTAATTTCTCCTTTTTCATTTCTAATTCTATTGATTTGAGTCCTCTCTCGTTTTTTCTTGATAAGTCTGGCTAAAGGTTTATCAATTTTGTTTATCTTCTCAATGAATCAGCTTTTAGTTTTATCGATCTTTGCTATTGTTTTCTTCATTTCTCTTTCATTTATTTCTGCTCTGATCTTTATGATTTCTTTCCTCCTGCTAACTTTGGGGTTCTTTTTCTTCTTCTTTCTCTAGTTACTTTAGGTGTAAGGTTAGACTGTGAGGGTTTTTTTTTTTTTTTTGCGGTACGCGGGCTTCTCACTGTTGTGGTCTCTCCTGTTGCGGAGCACAGGCTCCAGACACGCAGGCTCAGCGGCCATGGCTCACAGGCCCAGCTGCTCGGCGGCATGTGGGATCTTCCCAGACTGGGGCACGAACCCGTGTCCCCTGCATCGGCAGGCGGACTCTCAACCACTGCGCCACCAGGGAAGCCCCCAGACTGTGAGTTTTTTAACCACTGGACCACCAGGGAAGTCCCAGTCACCATCTACTCTTAACTAATTATATAAATACAACTTTGATTCTTTTTCTTTTTAATATAATTTTTTTTTTGGCCATGCCACGTGACTTGCGGAATCTTAATTCCCCGACCAGGGATTGAACCTGGGTCCTTGGCAGTGAGAGTGCGGAGTCCTAACCACTGGACCACCAGGGAATTCCCAACTTTGATTCTTCATAGTTTTTTTTTTTCCAGTTGATTCCTAACAGCCTGTTTAAAATTTAAAAAATGTATAAGTGATTGTAGTCATGTAATTCATGAAGCAGTGTAGGATTAATATGATAAACTAGCAGTTCAGTGTTTTCCTTTTTTATTATAAAATGTCAAGTATTATATTCTTGGGGCTTCTCTGTCGGTTTCTTGTATTATAGAATTAATACAATATGCAGTGTTACCAGTTTCACTATTTATTACATCTTGTTACCAGTTTCACTATTTAGTACATCTTGAACATCTCTGAGAGTGGTAGATATAGCATCTATTTCTTAAACAAGTACATGCATGAAACTATAAAAGTTTATTGGAGTCATAGAACAGCACTGGTGAAACTTGAGTTCTGGCACTTTCCCCACGTTTAAACTGGCAGCACATGTGTGTGGGAAGAAGATATTAATTACTGATAACCCCTTTAGAATGTGTTAATATTGTTAAGTCCGAATATGAGTTATTCAGTAGGTGCACCAGATTAAAAAAAACTAGACGAAATGTAAATATTGACTTTCATGTCCCTTTTAATTCACTTTAGTGACTTACTGGTCGGTATTTGTGGGGACACATATATATAACTTTTTTGGGTAGGTTTTTGTCTTCTTATTTTACCTATAAAGTGCTAGGAGGGAGCAGTGAAAAGGCTGCCTTCAGGTGTACTGAGGTTGAACCGGTTTAACCATAGTTGGAGCTCGTCTACTGTCAGCTCCCTCCTCAGCGCCCAGGCTTATTTCCATGTTATATAATCCAGACTGGTTTGTCCTGTTTGGTAGGTTTGTTATAAACTGCAGAGCTAAGTAAACGTGGGAGAACATTTTAAATGGCATTAAAAATTAACCAGTACTTGAGGAGGGATGTAGCAGAGGGGCCCAGCTGTCAGGTGGCCCGGGGTCAGCCTCCTGGGGAAAGAGGGGGGCATTTCTGTTTCCTCTGAGGAACAGGAAGTCGACGTGAAACTATAGCCCCTCCTGGCCAGAGGACCACTCCTCAGTGCAGATGACAACCAGCCTGCCATGTCTGATACCAGAAACATCTGATCCTAAAAGCAGATGTTAACTTTGTCCGTTAATGAGCTGTGTACACAAGCAGAAACGGACAAACCAAACCAGTTGCACCATTTTCATCCGTCTCTGCCCAATACAGAAACAATGAAGGAGAAAGTGACTCAGTGAGTCTTGTCCCCCTCCTAGCTCAGTGCACAATGAGAGAACGTGTCCACGTGCTTTGTGATGAGCATTTCTGATGCCTGCTCACTGTGGGGTTACGCTGACCTATGGTGCTTAATTCACCCGCAGTTATAGGGTTATTGGGTTTCCTAAGGCATCCTCTGTCCTTGTCAGTTGAACTTTCTGACAGATGTGCATCCTTTCGTGTGTGATTCCTCTAAACCCTCTGTTGGACTGTGTGTCCCATTCCATATTGACCATGTCCTTCCCATATTCCTTTATCATCAGGCCCCCTACCTAGAAATTGGGATCTCCTGGTGGATATTTTGGAGTCTTCCCTGGAATGCCTCTCCCCTCCATACAGGGCCTCTCTGAGGTTTGCAGGGGTTCCCAGGGCCAGAGGGTGTTGGTCAACCTAGAGTGATGGTGATCACCTTCTCCACCATATAACAGTCTCTCCCTCTAACCTGTGCCCGTCGCGGGGCTTCTCTTTGAGCAAAAAACTGGGGAACCCTAACGTAGAAGGTCTCAGTTTAACAGCAACCCACTTTCCCCCATGAGTCACTCTTAGTTCGAAATATCCTAAAAGAGGTTCTTATTTCTGAAGGTCAGGCAGGTTGCAGCCTGCTTGATTTTTCAGGATCTCTGGTTAGTAAGGATTTTAGAGAGTAGAAGAGAAAACAGATCTTTTATGAATGTGGCATAAAACTATACGGCCTTGTGCAAATGATCTAACTGTATGAATCCTGGCTTATAGACAGAAGCTTCCTTTGTATGACTAGATTCACCACTCTATCCTTCTCTGAAATACTGAGAGAGACAAAAATCCCATATATATCACATAATTAAAAAAAAATCAGAATTCAGAACTGGAAAAATTTACCAACAGTTCACATTCTTCTGATTCTGATTTTTTTAAAACATTTTTGCTGTTTTAAATTTGCTTTTATTGTTTGAGATCGAAAATACATTTTTCTATTCTGACTTTATTTTTTTGAACTGAAACCTACATCCATGGAATTACCATCTCTTCAGTGGTTGACTATTGGAGTTTATAATCAGAAGATTGTGAGACCTTTGGAGGATAAAATAGAAAATAAAGTTAGGTTTAGGACAAGGAATTCTTCTTGGACATTGCAAAAATAGCCAAAAAAAAAAAAAAAAGTATGTGTGGCAACACAAACTTTTTCCTGTAAGTTCCTTTTTCCCAAACCCTTGCCGTCATACTAAGAAAAGTGTTTTTGTGCGTTGCTTTTTCTCAGAATCCTGCTGCTTATTGTTAGTAAGAATTTCATGTGCCAAAGTTTTGTTTTTCATGTGATTTCTACATATGAAATCACATGGGTCTTATTGAAAATGTTTTTTTTTTTAAAGTACAGTGGTAAACGTTGCTGATAATAAGCCAAAAGGAAAATTTAATATGAACTTCTATACAATTTAATTATAGTGACTGGGGGAAATTCAAAAATGTATTATTCAAGGTGAATGAAGTTAGATGATTGTAGGGGAAATATCAATTCTAATTAAAGATAAAGTATATGAGTGCTCTTTTCTAGTTTCAAAAATTACACTTTTCATTTCCTACCTGGTCTTTTCCCCAAGGATGTGTGTTTTTAAGATTTTTCTGTCAGGCTAGTATAAGGTGATGCTCCTGACTGAGCTCGCTTAATGGAATGGCATCACAGTTTCTTTGGGAATAATCAAGCAGGGAGGTGAAAATTCAAGTCTATGGAGGGAGTCATTGGAATTCTTGAGCAATAGGATACCTTAGAGCATGTGAGAAAGAAACTGAATGCTTTTGAGGGGATGGCCAGTGTTCTGCATCTCTCAACCTGATAGTATCTAAAATATGACTGATTTTTTCGTACTATTAAAACAGTGTGGTGACGGATTCATCCTGTCATGCCTTTTAAGAGATGATTTCAGAAATGTTCAGTAACATCTTGTTCCGCTGCTCACTCTGACTCCCCGACTTACTGGTAGGATCTCACCGTAATTGTTTACTCTGTAAATCTTACAGTGGCCTTTGACCGAAAGTAATAAAATGTCACGTGACTTGGTGTATCAGTCTGATTCTCAGGTGTAAGCAACAGAAACCTCTGGCTAATTTCATCAGGAAAGGAGTTTCTGAAGGCAATTAGGTAGCTCACAGTTTCCCTGGAAAAGCTGAGAACCTAGCTCAGAACCTCATCAACCAGGAACAACGCCACTGAACTGGTCCAGGGAACATCACTGCTGCCTCCTGGGCTGTGACTTTAGACCTGACATCTTGCACCAGCAACATCACTGACACCACACCCCAGACGCTGCCACTATTGCCTCTGGAAGCTGCTCACACTGCCCCAACCCCAGATCCAGGTTTCTGTACAGTACTTGTTTCTTGAGATTTCTTGGGATTCAAAATCTGGGGTGAATGTGTTTGGTGGAGCCAGCGGACCAGATTATGTGCCTGCTCTGTATTGCACGGGGGAGTGGGGTCAGGGGGAGGGCTAAGAAAACTGTCACCTGGAATTTTCTGCTTTTGTAATATTAGGGTTAATGATTTTACAAACATAGGAAGGGGAGCTTAGATGCTGGACAACCTAACAGAGTCAGGTAACTCTACCATACCCAGCATATTGGTGGTAGAGGTAGAAGGATTAAAAATAAGGACAGGGGCTTCCCTGGTGGCGCAGTGGTTGAGAGTCCGCCTGCCGATGCAGGGGACACGGGATCGTGCCCCAGTCCGGGAAGATCCCACATGCCGCGGAGCGGCTGGGCCCGTGAGCCATGGCCGCTGAGCCTGCGTGTCCGGAGCCTGTGCTCCGCAACAGGAGAGGCCACAACAGTGAGAGGCCTGCGTACTGCAAAAAAAAAAAAAAAAAAAAGGGCAACAGTGACCCTCCCACAGAACTTCAAAAATAAAATCTCTGCTACCAGTATGAGGAAACGAAGTCATCACAAAACCAATAATTTCTTAGCAGACAGTCCCCGACTTATGATGGTTCGACTTAGGATTTTTGTGACTTTACAGTGGTGTAAAAGAGATACACATTCAGTAGAAAATGTACTTTGAATTTTGCATTTTGATCCTTTGTGGTACAATCCTCTCTCATGATGCTGGGCAGAGGCCGTGGCAGCTCCCAGACAGCCATCTACAATCACAAAGGTAAACAGCCGAAAGACACACAATCATTCTGTTTTTCACTTTCAGTACAGTGCGCAATGCATTACGTAAGATATTCAACACTTTACTATAAAATAGGCTTTGTGTTAGATGATTTTGCCCAGCTGTAGGCTCATGGAACTGTTTCAAGCACATTTAAGGTGGGTAAGCTATGATGTTTGGTAGGTTAGGTGTATTAAATGCATTTTCAGTTTACAATATTTTCAACTTACAGTGGGTTTATCAAGATGTAACCCCATCGTAAGTTGAGGAAGTTGTGTATTCTCATAACAGCAACCTCCACAGACATAGGAGCAAGCACTCTGTTTAGTGAACAACTGTTATGTGCTGGGTGGTGGTTTTTTGGTTGGTTGGGGTTTTTTTGTTTTTAAATTTTATCTCTAATCCACTCAACAACCTTGGAAAGTACACATTATTGCCACCATTTTTACAGGTAAAGAAGCTGATGCTCAGAGTAACTTAGCAAAGTTACTCAGCTGGTATATGGCAATGCTGAGATTCAAACCCATTTCTGACTGTTTCCAAACCTCTGTTCTTTCTGTTGTGCCAGGTTTCCTCCTCACAGAAATTCTGTGGAAGAGCACAGATGCCCTCCCTGATTTAAACCAAAAAATTGTATGTTTGCTTCTGCATTGTTTCCCTTAATAATCCATTACTTACCATTAACGTGAGTTGGGAGATGCTCCTAGGCTCAGGCAGGTGACTGGGGCTAGAGCTACAGATTCAGGAACCACAAGAATGTAAGTGTCCCTTGGTGCTCTGGGCATCAAGGTGGTTGTCTGGGAAGAGTTTGTGGAGTGAGAGGACAAATGGTGAGACCTTACAGAACACTAGTTTGGGGAGTGAATCAGGAGAGGAACCAGCAAAAGAGACAGATTGATTTTCTCTTAGTAGGAGGAGATGCTGTTAGGGGAGCCAAAGATCACAGTATAAGAAGAACGGTGTGGTTGGGAGCCAGGTGCTTCAGGAATCAAAATTGGGTGGAAAATAGGCTACTGGGGTAGACCAGTCAAGCAGGAAGTTAGGGTGGCCTTTTGTAATTTGAAGTAATGTTCTCTGAATCTTACCCTTCTCTGTAAATCTGATAGAAACACCACCCTGTATTTTAGGTTCACACACTCAGCAGGCCCGTGCAATTTTGTGTTTAAAATTTTAATTCCTTTTTTTAATGATGCTTTAGTTTTGGTGGTCTTTGGGCCACACTCATAGAGTGAACAACCATTGGACTAGTGTTTCCTACGTCCCATTCTGGGGTCATATTTGTTTATTTAGAGGCCATCATCCCTGAAGAATGACTTAGATTGATTCCCCCTCAGTCTGTTGTCTTATGTCTGCCCACGTGGAAGCTAATCTGCCTCCTTCCTTCCAACCCACGGGGCCTGGTGAAATCTTCCAACCACTTAACCTATTTGTTTGTCTTTTTGCAAATCAAAAGAGCCTAATGTCACCCTAAAGCATCCTTGTGATTAAGCTTTGGAAAGGATGAATGATTAAAAATTACCTATTTTCAGTTTATCTGATTCCTCCCTCTTTAGAGAACCTCTTTAGAATATACAGGCATAGGAGTGGAAGTATTCCTGAGTGAGTTATAGAAAATGATGGGGAAAATTGAGAGGTGTTGGGATGGATTTTAATGTCTGTGAGGTTATATGTGCAGAGCAGAGTCTGTCTTGGGTGGGCCCTGAGCGGGAGGGCATTTTTCTCATTTAGGTGCAGCCTTGTCTTGTCCATTCTTGATCACAGTGTGATTTCTCCTTTGTTCTGGGGTGGTGAGATTTCCTTCCTCTGGGTCCTGTGGTCCCTGCTGTAGCCCTAGTGTCTGCTGGTCCACTCCCCCCAGCCCACATCAGTGCCAGTCATCTCTGCCTGTGCTTGTTGGCATTGGGATTTATAAAAAAGGGTGAAAACAGGGGAGATGAAAATGAAAGTTCTCCCTGCATCTGCTTTTTAGTTGTTCGTTTCTGTCCCTCACCTTCTCTCCCTCCAATGAG
>NW_006790911.1:868118-884885 GCF_000442215.2 Lipotes vexillifer | reverse complement strand
AGGAAAGGAATGCCGATGGGAGAATAAATAGGAAATGATACCTTACATTTCTAAATACTCTTCCTTTTCCACTCATCAGACCTCTCCCCGCTCCCCACTCACCCTCACGCCATTCTCCTTTCTGACCCTTCAGTGTTTGTCTTCCCTGTTAGACTGTAAGCTCTGGAAGGATAAAAACCATGTGGGTTTTGGTCTCTGCTGTGCCTCCCAGGGCCTAGCATAGTGCCTGACATAGAGAGAAGATGCTCCAAATACGCACATTTAGTGGATGAGTGAGGAACCGACAGCGAGTTTGGGGTGGAAGGGGGAGTAAGCCATGATTTCTATTGTTGCTGACAACCTTGCCCTGGTCCCATTTCTTGGTCATCTCCCATCTCTGATCTTCAAGGAGCCCACCTCCTGGCAGCAGCAAGGTGGTTCCCATAGAGGAGTGCTAGACACATTTTCCCATGGCACGTTTTTTTGCATGGTCCTTAGTCTGTTGGAACTATATACTTAAGGGAGTTTTAGTGGGCTGGCCAGAGAAGGGAGCCATTATGTACCACATTGTTTCTATGGGAAAATGCATTCTGAGTTCAAATGAATCTACTTACTTAGAAACTTTCGGATTACATCCTTTCCATTAGTTGAGGACTGCCATTGCATGATCTCCCATTCAGGCTTTTATTCATTACTGATATGTAAATGAACAGTAAGCCATTTCTTTGTAGAAGGAGCAGAGCCAGAAGTCTTTCCTTCTGAGATGATAAAATGTTACATTAAAATGAATTTCCTGGTCTTCCCTGGTGGTGCAGTGGTTGAGAGCCCGCCTGCCGATGCAGGGGACGCAGGTTCGTGCCGCGGTCCGGGAAGATCCCACATGCCGCGGAGCGGCTGGGCCCGTGAGCCATGGCCGCTGAGCCTGCGCATCCAGAGCCTGTGCCCCGCGGCGGGAGAGGCCACAACAGTGAGAGGCCCGCGTACCGCAAAAAAAAAACCAAAAAACAAAAAACGAAAAACAAAAAATGAATTTCCTTCGTCTGACAAACATGGTGGTTCATTTCAAATGTATTCATAGAGTGACTGTTACATGCTGGGCTTTGTGGGAAGGATTCACACGTGAATAAAATAGGGACTCTATCCTGGCAAGGGCACAGGCGGGTTTCCATTTAAAAAGGAATTGCACTCCTATAGCACACAAGGTCACTTCCAGCCCAGTAATTCTGTGGTTTTGAATTGCTCTATTCATTTGCCCATTTTCCTTATCACATGTGGTTCTGTTATGAAATGTACTTTTACATAATGATGGAGAAAGCATATTGACATTCATGAGTAACAATATCAGTAACCCCACCTTTACAGCTTTTAAGTCATTCTGAATTTGTCTGTATTATTGAAAATGAGAAAACCAGGAGCAAACCATTTATTTTTATTCCAACTTTTTATCATGAAAAGAATGAAGCCGGACCCATCATGAAATTGACATAAAAATAGCGCCATGGCACTTTATTTTGAAAGCATATTCCTCAGGGATAATATGTATGGGTGTTGGCGTTAACAGATATTTTTAAAATGCTCTCCTGTAATTTTCAAACTTTTTACAGCAAGTATGTGTTTCTCCTCCATTGTCACCGTCACACACATACACACATAACACATGCGTACAACACAGCATCTCTTCGTGTAAGTAAAAATATTTCAGTGAGATGTCCTTCTTTCCCCAAATTGTTTACCCATGCATCTTAATAAATACTTGATGAACAGAATCTAGTTTCTGGGAACTGGAATGTGGGAAATGTGGATGTTTATATAAAAAATTCTACAGGTATTTATAAAATATACTTGGAACTCCCTGTAAAAAAATAATGGCTTAATTTTTGGAAAATAGTTGTGTTTGTGTGGAAATAGTCTTATTAGTCTGCCCTGAAACTTGGAAAAGTTAACTGGTAGTTTATTTCAAATCTCATTTGAGCCACAAACTTCTTTGTTGCTGGATCTCTTTTATTTTTAATTAAAGTCTATAATTCAAGTAGTATATTAACTGTTTCTGGCAAGTGAATTAATGACTGGTTCCTCCCAGGATCTGGAGAGAAACGGGTACTATATCTAGCTTCTGGAATTCCATTTAGTGATCAGGGTAACAGGATAATTCCTGAATTAGTGCTTAAACTTGAATTTGCAAATACGTTTTGGAGTGTTATTTTTCCTCTCTACAATAACTACTAATAAACTACATGTTTTCTTGCCTTGTTTGGTTTCTTATTTATCATTTTAGCAGTTTCTTTTAATGTAAAATATCAATCCTCAGCTAGAATCTGGTCCCTGTAGTTATGAGAAGTTGAAAACCCACATTTGAGGAGTAGTTCGGTTTTAATGATAGAACAGTTCATAAATTATTCAGCAGTTTGCTTCTGTGAGCAAAATACTTTCAGTATTCTTTGCTGTTCTGTTTAATACAGAATGATAGTTCATGCAGGTATATATCACAGTGTTCGTACTGTCAAAAAGATCATTATTTAAAGTTGGCAAGAACCTTGAATTATTAAAACAAACTGTATGCATATTAACTTGGTTTAATCAATACTTGGAAGATTGTTTTTAACTGAAGTTTCCTTATAGGAGAAAATCAAATTATTGCAGTGTAATGAACCACGTTTGAAATGAGGGAAATGCTTTTCTTGGTAACTGGCACATAATAGGTACCCAATAAGTAATCCTTTCACTTGTGCTAAAGAACATAAACTTTCAGACTCAGAAGTTCAGACCCTCTCACAATGCACAGGTCTGCACATTGTGAGACATTTTCCTTCTGTTTATGCCTTAAGTATGTGCACATGGTATAAAGTTGGTAAACTTTTTATCATTTTATGTGCATCTGTATTATCTTTTTCACTTTCATTTCCTTTTACTCATAAAATGAACATTTAGCTAGATTTTTTGCTTGTGATGAGTTGTTTTGCTACTACTTGAGTTTTTTCTAAGTTCATTGTGTACAAAGCAAAGCACAAAATCAGAAATTTATGGTAAATTTGACCCAGAAGAGGAAACTGTTAGCTTTCTAAAGTCTTTGAGTCTTTCTCAGAGGAAGACAGAATAAATTAAATACTAATATCAGGCCACTTTCTGTTATTAAGAACAAATAAATGAACCATCAACATGCACAAAAACGTGGCATCTGAAAATTTTTGATTGGTCTTTTTTATATGGTCTTGGAGAACATATACAATGGAATGCCGCCCCCTGAGCTTCAATAAAAATGCCATTCGAAAATTAAACCTGATGCTATATATAAAGGACACTAATCTCTTAAACTAAGCACTTTGTGTTCCAGTGTTAAAAAGCTTCATGTAAATTATTTATCATTTATTTTTTAATACTTGAAATGTACTTTGCAGGATTTGGAGGGTTAGGAAGACAGCAGGTTCATTTCTTCTAGGAAAGTTCTAAGGCGATGAACCTTAAATTAAAAAATTTCAACCTGCTGTTATGTTTTATGTCCTGTACATATATGGTATTCTCTATACATAGTTAATATATATGTCAAAGTGAAAAATATGTATAGGGCACTAGCCTAGGTATTCAAATTCTATATAAATGTAAATATTAAATGGATTAATTTTATTTTCTATAACAGCTCTATTGAGATATAAATCACATACTATAAAGTTTGCCTGTTTATATAAGTGTGTACAGTTCACAGGGTTTTAGTAGATTCACGGGACTATACTTCCATCACCACTGTCTGATTCCAGAACATTTTCATCACCCTAAAAAAAGAAACCCCATAACATTATCAGTAACTCCCATCTCCCTGCACTGCCCCCCCCCCCACCAGCCTTAGGCAACCGCTAATCTACTTTCTGCCTATATGGATTTGCCTATTCTGGCTATTTCATATAATGGAATTATATGTGGCCTCTTGTGTCTGGCTTCTTTTACTTGACCTATTTTTTTTTTTTTGGCTGTGTTGGGTCTTCGTTGTGGTGTGCAGGCTTCTCATTGTGGTGGCTTCTCTTGTTGCGGAGCACGGGCTGTAGGCGCACGGGCTTCAGTAGTTGTGGCACGTGGGCTCAGTAGTTGTGGCGCACGGGCTTAGTTGCTCCGCGGCATATGGGATCATCCCAGCCCAGGGCTTGAACCTGTGTCCCCTGTATTGGCAGGTGGATTCTTAACCACTGCGCCACCAGGGAAAAGCCCCTGGCCTAATGTTTTTAAAGTTCATCCATGTTGTGGCATATATCAGAACGCCATGCCTTGTGATTGCCGAATAATCTTCCATTCTATGGATATATCACAATTTGTTTATCCAAAGTGGATTAAATTTATTTTTTCAATTTTTGCGATCCTCAAGACCCTCTGTAACTTTTCCAGGCTGCTTTCTCTTCCCTCTCCCTCTGTTCACATTCCATACCTTTCATGGCTGGGTTTTCACTGTACTGTTTCCTTGTTTGCAGACTGTCTCAGATTCTACTTCCTTTTTGAATTTTTTCCTTTGGTCCCTTGAGTGATAAGTAATCTCTCTTCCTTCAAACTGTCACAGTCCTTTGTTGTGCCACAGTTTCAACTTGTGCTTTTGGTTATTTATATAGTTGTCCCTCATTTCAGATTTTAATGCATGAGACAGGGACATTTCTGTTGCTACCAGAAATGCCTTGCAAAGAGCCAAAAATCAGTAAGTAGTTTTTAAATTAGTGAATGAAATCATTGGAGATCACCTGGGTGTCATAAGACTAAAGCCATAATTGATAGTTACTGTGTCTAGTCAGGATGCCAGAAAACTGAACCAGGAATTAAGGGAGATAACTACATTTTTGGAAAAACTTATCTTCCCATTATTCAGTGTCTGGCACATAACTGGAACTCAGTCCATGTTTGTTGAACTGGATCCAGGATCTGGTAGCACGACTAGGGAAATCTTCAATGTCTCTAGAAAGGAAATTCTGTATTTATAAATATACTTAGTCACCTCTAGTTGAAATGGGAGAGAGCAAAAGTGAGAATGTATGTTGGTCCAGTGAGGAAAATGTTTGGTGAGTATCTCTTTGCAGGAGAGCCCCAGAGCAGTTGCTTTTCACTTTTATATTAGATATGTCATGTTTGGGTATGTCATTAAATGTTTGCTTTTTTCTTTTCCCTTCCAGAGGCATAAGTTCTAGTAGCCAGTTACCACTGAAGCCTCAATAAAACATGCTGTCGTGAGTGAGTTCCCTTCTAAGTACAAGGGCTTGAGGGTACATCTTTCAGCTTTTTTTAAGCTGTGTTTGGACCATCCTTAAGTCAGGGGTCGAGCTGCAAATTCCGATGAGTATCTAAGTTCTGATGATAGGGCCATCCACAAGGGCTCCCCTCGGGTGTGACAGGGGAGGGACTTTGCTTCTAGGGTAGTTTTCAGCCCCATCCACAGGGCTTTCATCCAAGGAAGAAAGATGTTATTGGTGGGTCCTGTTTTTGAAGGAAAAAAAGAGTAAACAGGGGTTCCTGCCAGTGTGGTGAAGAGTTTCTTACATACTGGTGCTAATTACTTTACATGGTCAAAGTTCAGAGAAAGGGGGCTCCAGGCAGGATAGGACAGCAGCCCAGTGTTGAAAGAAGTAAGCACCTAAACTCTTAGGATTCGCTTAGTTTCTGTTTTTTCCCTAACGGTGGTCCACCCCAAATAGGACTGCGCTGTTTTTGGAGTAGATGTTGCTACCCCATCATCCTGTGATTGTCTAAAACTTAGATATTTAAACGGTTTGAAAACTTGTTGCGAATATAATTATAATTATAAATTGTAATAATAGAAGTTTTATGGCTTTCATTTTTATCTTCTCCGTTTCTACCCACCTAAGCTGCTACAGAAGCCGAATTTCTATAAGTATATACAATTAAAAATAATTATGATATACAAGTAGTTGTTCTTGGCAGTAGATTCCTATGGAGGTTTTTCTGCATATTTTGGGCAGTTCTCAAGGTTTTGTACCTCTTTATTTAATAACTTAAAAAGTTGTCTTCATTTTCCTTTGTCTAAATTCATCTGGTTTTATGTGTACTTTTCCCACTTGATGTTTTGTTTGCTTAATGCTTGCTGTGACACTAAGCCATGTAAAGAAAAACAAGTCTTAGCAGACATTTTCATTCATTTTATACCACTCTGTTGGCAGTGAGAAAAGAGTATTTCCCCACTGGATACATTCTTTATAAGATCAAAATCAATGCAGAGTGAAATTATCCTTTTGCTCACGTTTCTGCGAAAAGGCAGCCTCCATAACAAGAGATGAAAAGGAGAGTATAGTGGTGTTTGCTCTTTCACAAAGCTGTTTTTGAAGAAAAAACGTAATATATACATGATTTCCTGTTAACCGCTGTTGGTGTCCAGGTTTGATACTGTTGTGTGACAACCTAACATTGCTTCCTTTTTCTGAAGAATTGATGGAATGTGAAGCCCAAATGCTTGCTAAAGTAGGAAACTGCTGTTCCGGAATGCACAGGAAATCGAGCTGTTTAAGCGTTTCTGCTGAGACACAAGGCAGGCTGTAAACTGTCAGGCTGCATTGCCTTCCCACTGTCGTGACTGGTTTTGAAAGCTGGCTTCAAATAAGTGAAAGGCCTGGTGTTATCATAGCAGCACTAAAACTAATGAACAAGAATTATGGAGTTGGCTGAATAGAAAGGAGGCACGTCTAACAATTAGAGCTGTGCACCAGAGCTCTCCAGAACCTGCTGTGCTCCCTCCCTGTCCCTGGGAGCTTTCAAACAGACACCGGGTGAGTCCCCGCTTAGCTGGTGCGTGGATCGGGGCCTGGTAGGAAGCAGGTGGCAACACTCCAGTTGGATAATTTGAGGAACATTGAATAAAAAAAATGCTTACCCAAATCTAGGGTATAGTGAGAATCCAAGGACAAGTAAGAGGGGTGGGCGAGGGTCAGTACCTACACCTGAAGAGGAAAGAGGAAGGAATATTCCCAGACCCCAGGAGGGATGGCTGTGTAGAGATGGATCCTTTCAGGGATGCATAGGGCTGCAGCCAGGGAATCAGTCTCCTGCCCTCAGGCTCCTCTCTCTCTTATCCCCATTGACCAAACCCATCCCAGAGCCAGAGAACCAGACATGATGCAGTCCTTAAGTTAGCCTCACTCAGATCAGCAGGACAGGACCAGGTGGAGACTGGATCTGGAGGGGTAGCTGTTGTAAAAGCAGTTCCTATGTTGAAGGGGACATCCTTATTATCACAGTATTATGAATACTGTGGAACTTGTTTCTATGAAGAATCATTGAATCTTAGAAATACTTGAGGTTACCCAGTTCAGGCATCCAGAAAGTGCAGACTTCCTATTCATCCAACATCTAGTTTAATATTTTCAGTTGTAGAGAACAAAATTTTGAAGGAGCAGCTTGTTCTGTTGTGGAACAGCTCTAGTTACTAGGGAGGTTTTTCTTGCATTGAAATTGCCTTCCTGTAACTCAAGAGTGGTTTCTTGTTCCCTCTTGGAGCTACACAGAACAAGCCTACTGTCTCTCTCTCTCTCTCTTTTTTTTTTATAAATTTATTATTTATTTTTTGCTGTGTTGGGTCTTCATTGCTGCGCACAGGCTTCCTCTAGTTGCGGCGAGCGGGGGCTGCTGTTCGCTGCAGTGCACGGGCTTCTCATTGTGGTGGCTTCTCTTGTTGTGGAGCACGGGCTCTAGGCATGCGGGCTTCAGTAGTTGTGGCGTGTGGGCTCAGTAGTTGTGGCTCGTGGGCTCTAGAGCACAGGCTCAGTAGTTGTGGCGTACAGGCTTAGTTGCTCTGCGGCATGTGGGATCTTCCTGGACCAGGGCTCGAACCCGTGTCCCTTGCATTGGCAGGCGGATTCTTAACCACTGCGCCACCAGGAAAGTCCCAAGGCTACTGTCTTGCCCTGTATCTTTTGTCCCCATTATAGCCTTTTTGTTGGTTGTTGTTTTAACTGTCATTCATTTGTTCAACACGTACTAATTGAATGTCTGCTAGGGGCCAGGACTTGTTCTAGGTGTGGGATATTGGCCCTGTGAACAGGGCAAAACTCCTCCTGCATTCATGAAACTCATATTCTCGGGGATAGAGGTGGACGTTGAACACAGAAGTGTATAATGTGATGACCAACCAGTGTTGATAACTGCTGAGGCTATCAACTGTTTATCTTGTTCACAAGAGAAACTTAAATTTATTGTGAGTCAGCTGTGTAATGCAGTTGCCAAAAAGCCTCATTCCGTCTTAGGCTATGTAAACAGAATGCCCAACACTAGAGAGGTTATGTTTCCTCCGCCTTCTGACTGTGCAGCTGGACCTGAAGTGTTGCATCTACATTCTAAAAGGACATTGGAAAACTAGAACTTGATCAGCGGATGTCCCCAGTGTAGCCTTTTTTAAAAAAATTTTTGTTTTGTTCAAGTATAGCTGATTTACAGTGTTGTGTTAATTTCTGCTGTATAGCAAAGTGACTCAGTTATACATATACATATTCTTTTTCATGTTTACCTCCATTCTCTAGATGTGGTTTCAACTTGGGTAATGCTTAGTAGACTGTCTCTTCCCTTGATCCGGTAATTTAATTTAATTTTTTTTGTTTTTGTTTTTGTTTCTTGTGGTAAGCGGGCCTCTCACTGTTGTGGCCTCTCCCGTTGCGGAGCACAGGCTCCGGATGCGCAGGCTCAGCGGCCATGGCTCACGGGCCCAGCCTCTCCGCGGCATGTGGGATCTTCCCGGACCGGGGCATGAACCTGTGTTCCCTGCATTGGCAGGCAGACTCTCAACCACTGTGCCACCAGGGAAGCTCAGGATTTTTTTTTTTTATATTTTATTTATTTATTTGGTTGCACCGGGTCTTGGTTGTGGCAGGTGTGCTCCTTAGTTGCGGCATGCGAACTCTTAGCTGCGGCGTGCGTGTGGGATCTAGTTCCCTGACCAGGGATCGAACCCAGGCCCCCTTCATTGGGAACATGGAGTCTTAACCACTGCGCCACCAGGGAAGTCCCTTTTCCAGGATTTTTTATCTTGCTTCTGATAAAGCTTAAAAGGAAGTGGGAGGGGATGCGGTGTCAAGGTTGCTGCTGCTGCTGGCAGCCCCTGAGGTCTCCTGGGCTCGCTTTTGCCTTCGTCGCATGCTTGCAGGGGGTCAGGGCTCGCATGCAGTCTTAGTTCATGTGCCCAAAGCACTAGGACATGTTTTTGATTTGCAAGCTCCCTGTAAGATTATAATGTTTTCTTAAGAGGCTGCCTTGTTTATGGGTAAGAAAAAAGACAAAATTAACCTTACTGATCCTGGGAATATTTTTGTTTTCCAAAGCAGTGGGTATCCTGTTTTCTGTTCCACTCAAATGCCCAGGAACCCATCCACCTTGCTGGTCATGTGACTTTAGGGGAGAGTTACTGAGGCTGTCCGTTGCCTAGTACAGAAGTTTCCATTGGGACCAGAATGTGATTAAACACACCAGACCTGCCAAGACATGACTTTTAGCAGAGGGCTTGCCTTGACTGCAAGTACCAGAAATTCGCTTGGGCTGACTGAAGGGTCAGTGTATTAGGGGGTTCAGTATATTAGCTAAGTTGATAGACCAGAAGCTGATTCACAGTTTTTCTTGGCTTTTCATATGCCACAGTGAACAGACTACATCCCATCTGGAGCGCACTATTGTGGGAATCTTGTATTTTAGATTCATAAACAGAGTATGTTTGGGTTTTCCAGATTTGCCTGTGTTGACTGTATTCCTGAGTATCCCTTTTCTTTCCTTTTGACTATCACTGATTTTTAGTTGACTAAGAAAGTGGAAGTCATACTTTTGTTTAGTGCCCACGGCTATTCCGAGGTTCCTGTGGGCATCGTCTTCCATCAGGCATTCAGAAGGGCTGCCACAGCATAGCAGTCATAACTTTGGTGAGCATTGGTCCTGGTTTATCCTGTTGTCCTGGCATAACTCACTCTCAAAAGTTTCTTGGTTTGGAAGAAAAATTGTATGGTTCCCTTGGGTACATCCCAGAGTATCCTAGAAAGCAGTGGTTCCCATGGTGTAGTCACTGCTCTGACCTCTGGGCCTTCCTTACTCACCTTGTCCTACAAAAAGACTCCAGAATGACTTGCAGGACCTGAACACCTAACAATCCTTGCAGTACTGTTAGTTTTCCTGGACGCACGTGATCGTATACTCCTTTAGAAGGATAAAGATGCTATTCATGGCTGAGGAAGAACTTTCATCATTTTGGTAGATTGAAAAAACATCTTCTTAATGAAAACACGTCTTCTACTTTTCTAGCTGCACTGATCTATTTAAAAATTTGTCAATGAAGGTTCTTTAGTAATATCTGCTCATTAAATGAAGATTTGATACCTAATGGGTTTTGAAAGAACCCGTGGGCTTTTGCAAGCCACATCACATCTTGCTACATCCAAAGCACTGACCACTTGATTTTCTATCTCCTTCACTAGATGGTAGCACTGGGAAGTCAGGGACCATGGCTTATCCATCCTGCCTCCATCATTGATCATTCTGTGGGTTTGGATGAGAGAAAGAGGGAAATAGAGGAAGAACGGGAGCTGTGAATAAGCCCTGTTGCTTTCTGCTTCCCTTTTAGGAGTTGAAGCACCCGAGCTGCCTGTCTAGGCATATGAAAGGTAGTAAATATTTTAGGAAGTGGCTTCCACAACTTTCTGAATCTGACAAGTCATTTAATTTCCCAGGTTTGTTACCCTACAACTTCCAGCACTATTGACAGCGCGGGCCTGGATGATTCTTGGTTTTAGGGCTACCTGCCGGCGGTAGGATGTTTAGTTAGCAGCATCCTTGGTCTCTACCCACTCGATACCAGTAGCACACCCCTCCCTCAGCTGTGACAACCAGAAATGTCTGCAGACATTGCCGAATGTCCGGGGGGGGGTTCAAAATAGTACTCCCTCTGCCCCCCCAAGAACCACTGCTCTATGGGAGCTCATGTCTGGGATAAATGAAGACCAGAGAAACCAGCAAATAATAGAACTCTGGAGTTGGAAGGGAACTTAGAAATCATCAAGCACGTTTCTTCCCCTGGTACTACCCACCCCCTCTCCAACACACACCACCATTTTATACCTGAAGAAACTGTGGCCCAGGGCAATTAATGACGAGAAAAAAGAAAAAATGCAAGTATTGGAGGTAATACTGATTTTGGACTGTAGGCTTATTTAAGATGATTTACAGGGCATTAAAGTGTATCTACTTTCAGGCAACTCAATAAGAAAACATAAGCTTATGGAAATAGATAAGAAAGATGAACAAGGATTCACATCACAGGAAAATCAAAGGCTAGCACCACTAAAAAAAGAATTTAAGATATTTATTGAATATTTTTTAGATTAAAAAAAGAACAGAGCAAACTCACTAGAATATGACTGGCTTTCTGGCACAGCCCCGTGGAGCTGTATGGGCTTCATATTAGACTATTTTAAATGTGTGTGTATATATATATATATATATATAGAGAGAGAGAGAGAGAGAGAGAGAGAGAGAGATGGAGGGAGGGAGAGAGAAACAGAGAAGAGGATTTAAAGTAACAATAACTGGGCTTTTTCAAACAATGATTTGCTTTTTAGATCTAGATAATCTAGACAGTGCCCCCCCACAATGAGATAGTTCCACTGTAGGTTAAGTTATGTTTTATTAAGGGCATTTTGTATCTTACTAAGAATTCTCACAGAAAGGCAAGAGCACCAAATTAAATATTAGCTGCTTGTGGTTATTTTAAGACTCATCTGAATAACCAAGAGAATTTGGGTCTCACACTTTGTACCTTTTGATTACGAACAGCTCTAAAGAGGTTTATGTTGTACTGCATCAAAAATTCTGGAGGATCGGCCGGCTGAGACGCTTGGGGACTGAAATTAGGCGATTCAGTTTCTCATGCGTGTTAGCTGCCTTTTGTTTTGATTCCTGTCATTCTTAGTCTGTCTTTTTCAAGATTCTTCGGGAAGGACTGTCCTGAGTGAGGACAGAAGAGAAAAATGGCAGGATCCTGAGCTACCGGTCCACACAATCCTTCCTATCTGAGGTGGGGTAAAAGGCGACTGACAGATTTCTGTCTGAACTTTCGGTTGAGAGTATTAGATTTACATTCCATCTGATTGTTCTTTCTTGTGGTTTCAGTTAGGTTTGGTTTAAGCATAACCCGGTCACGTCTGAACTCACACAACAGGAAGGTTTCTGAAGAATGGTGTATAAATCCATTATTAACGAATCAAAAAGCATCAGGAGAACTTGTTAATGGAATTTATCCCAACGTTCTGGTCACCTGTTTCCTTGAGTAGACACAGTGGTCCCAACCCTGCTCTGATTTATCTTTTAATGTACAATGTATTTTTTTTTTAATCGTAAACCTGGCACCTCAATTCTTTTTTTTTTTTTGCGGTACGCGGGCCTCTCACTGTTGTGGCCTCTCCCATTGCGGAGCACAGGCTCCGGACGCACAGGCTCGGCGGCCATGGCTCACGGGCCCAGCCGCTCAGTGGTATGTGGGATCTTCCCGGACCGGGGCAAGAACCTGTGTCCCCTGCATCGGCAGGCGGACTCTCAACCACTGCGCCACCAGGGAAGCCCTAGCACCTCAATTCTTGATGAGAGAACTTTCAACCATGTATGTTGGGTAATTTGTTGAAAATTCATCACTGAAAAGCTGCCCTTCTGCTTTTAGCATTTGAAATCCCTTGGCAGGGAGACATTTTTCTCGGAACAAATCTTTTGAAGGGCCATAAAACAATTCTGGCAAGAAGTCCTTTTTAAGCTTTTTAGATCATTACAATATTACGCTGATTTATCAAAAACATGGATTCTGACTTGAATAGCTGTAGACTTCTGGCAGACATAGACATGTCAGATGTCTTGGCACAGTTTTGGGGTGGAATGGGACTTTCCCACTTCTTTATGTAATCCACACTCATCACGTGTGGGAATTTGATGCAGTTTCTTCTATTATATTGAAATGCTTAGCTTTTCATACCGGACATGCTGCTCCATGAAAACAAGCTCTGTGTATGTCTGTATATATTTAAATGAAATGAAAAAGAAAAGCAAAATCCAAGAAATGCCTTCACTTTGCAGTGGTGATTATTTTTAGGCCGTGTTCATATGCACCAAAAGCTCTCTTTTAAGTCAGCTGACTGGAACTTGGAACAGAGCTTCCCATAGAAACAATAGTATAGTATGTGTGGTGCTAAAGTTTCCAGACTAGCCCTCAAAGCTTAGTTAACCCATCATAGGCTAACATGCTTTGCAGCAAAGGGACAGTGCTGTGTAGCATATCAAAACACTGTTTAGATATAGAGAACAGACTTGTGGTTGCTGAGAGGGAGGGGAGGTGGGGAAGGGATGGATTGGGAGTTTGGGATTAGCAGGTGCAATATTATACATAGAATGGATAAAAAAGAAGGTACTACTGTGTAGCACAGGGAACTATATTCAATATCCTGTGATAAACCATAACGGAAAGGAATATGAAAAGAATATATACGTGGGTGTATAACTGACTCACTTTGCTGTACAGCAGAAATTAACACAACATTGTAAATCAGCTATACTTCAATAAAAATAAAAAACAAACACTGTTGAATCATATTCAACCTGCAGCTTGTTTCAGTGCTAGACCTTAAAATTGAAAAAAAATGTATTGCATAGGGATACATTTAATTTCTCTTAAAAGGTGGGTTTTGAGGAAAAGTAGTTCTAAAGAGACTTGGCTTGGTGGAAGAGCCCCAGGCGGACCTGAAGACCTGCTACAGTAGCAATTTGGGCATCTGAGGCCAGTAAATCAACCTCTTGATCCTGTTTGTTCAGTGTCATGAAGTAATGGTGAGGGTCAGAGCAGAAAGTGCACGGGAAGCTGATTTGTAAACTGTGAAGTTCTATACAGAGGTCCAGGGTAAGTTCTGATTCTTTCCTTAATTATGAAAGTCCTGTGACTGGGCGTTTCTTTTTCCTGACACATGTGTACTAGTAGCAGCACTGCTTAACAATTAAGATTGAGCCCATTTAGCTCACAGACACAATAAATGCATGTTATGTTGACTCATTTGCGAGACAGTAACATTTGCTTTTTTTTTTCTTTTTCTTTTTCTTTTTTTTTTTTTTTTTTTTTTTTTTTTTTTGCGATACGTGGGCCTCTCACTGTTGTGGCCTCACCCGTTGCGGAGCGCAGGCTCTGGACGCGCAGGCTCATCGGCCATGGCTCACGGGCCTGGTCGCTCCGCGGCATGCGGGATCCTCCCAGACCGGGGCACGAACCCGCGTCCCCTGCATCGGCAGGCGGACTCCCAACCACTGTGCCACGAGGGAAGCCCCACATTTGCTTTTTTGAGACTGTTGGTTGGAATTTCCAAAGCAATCTCTCTGTCATGCTCTCATGTTTCTAGTCTTCAAACCTCTTCTGTTCTTTCCTTTGTGTGAGTATCTCTTTCTTAATCACCTTCTCAAGTTTCAGGTTACATAGCTGGGCTCCCTCTCCAGCCTGGCCTCCCAGCGGCCCTGGCCTCTCTGTGACCCATGCCTCTGGCCTCAGACCAGCTCTGCACTGTCGGCACCTCCTGCAGTTGACTAGCTCTGATGAGGGGCCCCTTGTGCTCAAAGCCTCGCTGGACACCAAGCAGAGGCAGCCTGTCTGGAGGGACCACAGCCTTGGAACAGTATTTTTGATGGGACAAGCCTGGCCCTAGACCCTGATGCTAAGGGTAACACTCGAAGTGCTATGGGCCTCATCCCCCAACCCAGGAGCTTTTCTGGTGCAAGTGGTGTTAGGAAAGAAAATGGGGGCTCAGTGGCCACTGCAGAGCAAAGTATTCCCATTCCCCACCCCATTCACTGGGGCAGGTTGGGGTGAGACTACTTGTATACATGTAAGATTCATGGTAACCCACCAAAGAGGTGCATTGAAAGGGACTTATTAAAGTATTACTTTTTGTGTCAAAGTTACAAATTTTGGGTCTAAACAGAATAATAACATTTAATATTGGAAGCAGCCATTAGAGGTCAGGAAGTAAAGCTTATTCCTTTTGGAACGGAGAAATCTTTTTTTTTTTTTAATAACTTTTAAAAAATTAATTAAGGGCTTCCCTGGTGGCGCAGTGGTTGAGAGTCCGCTTGCCGATGCAGGGGACACGGGTTCGTGCCCCAGTCCGGGAGGATCCCACATGCCGCGGAGCGACTAGGCCCGTGAGCCATGGCCGCTGAGCCTGCGCGTCCGGAGCTTGTGCTCTGCAGTGGGAGAGGCCACAGCAGTGAGAGGCCCGTGCACCGCCAAAAAAAATTAATTAATTAAAAAAAATTAAAAAAAAATTTTTGGCTGCACCTCGGCTTGCGGGATCTTAGTTCCCCAACCAGGGGTTGAACCCGGGCCCTCTGCAGTGAAAGAACAGAGTCCTAACCACTGGACCGCCAGAGAATTCCCTGGAGGGGAGAAATATTGAGCTGGACAAGTCAACTCATTTGCAAGTGTCTCGTGCCTTCAAATCTTGAGCTCTTTCATAGGATGTCCTTAAGGTGCTACATCTGCTCGCTACCCACTCTGTTCTCTGGGTAAGGTTGGCACTGATTGGCACAGCTGTTCGCTGAGATCCTAGGATCTGCCTAACAGTCTACAAAGACCAGACGTGCAGTAGGGGGTAGCCTACTATACTACCTCTGATTCCCGTCTCCCACCATAGAGAGAATTAGTATTATTTATTAAGCAAGGCAATTTGTAGGAGCTACAGAAACAAGACATACGACAGTTTCTGCTCTTTTAGAGCTTACAGTGCTGTATTATCTCACATAATTAGAGGGAACTAATTCTGGACCACACAGCACGTACTGAATTGGATATTAGTGTTTCTCCTACTGACTCTAAGATTTAGAAAAGGTCAATTTACTTCGTGGGCCTTAGTTTTCTTAACCATAAAGTGAGGAGATTGAAGTCTGAAGCCTTCATATCTGTACATTTTGTGAGTCACAGTCTCCTGATACTTTTTCATTTTAATCATCAATCTTTTGATTCCATTTATTCTTTTTATTTCAAGGAATTCTTAGCTAAGATGTAGATGCTAATTAATTTATATGCTGATGTGTGATAGGCAACTTAGCACTTTATAGAACCTCAGGCTGGAAAAAGTGGGGAATTGTATAATGGTCCATTTCTTCAATTTTAAGGCAGAGTAGATCCCAAACCTATGTAAAATAATTTGGATTTTTGTACACCTCATTAGTAAAATAGAATATGCCTGCTTTTGAATATTCAAAGACTTAGAGGATGTGAAAGAGCTTTTGACTTTACAAAGGGATTTGACCACAGAATTCTTTTCCATAGTGAGTTAGTTCCTCCAGTGCATTTAAAATGTAATATGTTATTTTCTTTTTCTTTTTTTAAATTAAACTATAGTTGGTCAAGGAGTCTTTCATTATTATGGAGACAGTTCTAATTCTCAAAGTACACGAGGGCTCAGAAGGTTTTAGCAGGAGTTTCCCACTATAAATGTTGAAACCAAATTATTTTGCCACTTCAAAATAATTTGCATCATCAAGGCAGTCAACTGCCCATGACTAAATTTTCCTTTCAAATAAAGAATCTGATCTACTGAGACAACTTCAAAAAAAAAAAAAAAATGTAATACGATTTGCAGAGCTTACATGCACCAGAAATACCCAGTTCTTTGTATTTACATTTCATAGTTCTGCAGCAGTGCTGAGCATGTACACACAAAATATGCTTTCTGTTACCTAACTGGAATTTTCTATGGTGTAAGAGGGTTTTTTGGCTGTTGTGTTGGAATTTTCCTGACCTTTCTTCCCTCTCTGTTC
>NW_006790911.1:859143-868108 GCF_000442215.2 Lipotes vexillifer | reverse complement strand
CCTTTGTGAAGCAATTAGTTAAAATATGGGGGGAGTTCATCTGTGGCTGTTAGATGTGATGTCCCCCAGTTAGGGGATGGATTTGTGACTGAGGTGGGAGATGCTTTCTGTAGTGGCCAGAACACAGACCAAGTACAGACAGATTTAGGTACTGATGCCAACACTACCTCTCACTAGCCTTATGCAAGGTATTGACACTTAACCTCAGAACCTGTTTTTCATGTAGAAAACGGAAATTACAATAATAATGCTGAGATCGCAGGATAGAAGAGAGCATTTCTCTTTTCTGAAGGGGCTGACATAAAATAGGCCTTCCATGAAAGGTAGCTCTCTGCCTTTCCCCTCCAACCCGTGGAGCAGCCAGAAAGCAGCAACAAAACTGCAGTCTGTGGAGTAGCAGGGTCTGAGACCTCCGTGGGGTTAAGGCATGGAGGGCAGTTGGCATGAGCAGGATTCAGCACAGGGTAGCCTGGTGTCGTGGTTAAGCCGTTGGCCACCAGAGCCTGAGAGCCTGGGTTCAACTGTCCTAGCTCTGTGATTTTGGTAAAGTCACTGATCAGTTGAGTGCCTCAGTTTCCCGATCTGTAAACCAAGGCTAGTAGCACTTACGTCATCAGGTTGTTGGAGATCCCATGTGTTAATTTGCGTGCAGCGTGCAGCACGCAGAATGGTCCCTGGCACATAACAAGTCTGTGTTTACTGCAGTCTGTTACCATGAGAATTGTTTTTTGTTGTTAGTGTCATGCAAACTTTAAAACCATTACATGAAATGACTGTAGTCTTTACAAAGAGAACAGATCTTTTCCATCAAGGAGGAACAGGGCTTGGCCAGCATCTTTAACAGGAGATAGATTTGCTCTTAGAAGTCTGCTCCGGTCTTTCATCTCGCTCCCTGCCTGTCCACTCTGTACAGCTTTTGTTATTAATGTGGAGCAGTTGAAGTCACTGACTTGGGTGCCGGCCAGGCCAGTGTTTCTGCGGGTGCATATTACTTTCCTAGGCTGGTCCTGAACAGGATGATGGAAATCAGAGGTACGGGGAAGCTGTCCTTCTAGGCAGCCTGCACATAAGGTGTGTTTGCCGTCTTCCTCGACTGGTGCTGATGGATCAGAATCTTACTTAGTGTCCTAGTAATTTTTTTTTTCTCTTACCCTACAACCTTTATCTCTTCTTTTAGCTGTCGTTTTGCTTGTTCTCGGGTTAGACAGACTCACGCTGATTTATTATTTGTCTTTCTCCATTGTTGTTTTATTGTTGAAAATCTTCAGTTAACTAAATATTTATTGAATGCAGGTGAAATTTCTCCATAAAGCTGTATATTTCTGTACTGTGTGTGTCTATATAAAGAGGTGTGACATTTGGGGACTATTCAATCTATATTGTTTTTTTTCTTTCTCTGTAAGTAAAATAACCCTGTGGGGAAAATATTTGTCGAAATAGCAAGTGAAAGTGTGTTTCCCTCAGGAACTGTGTCGCTTGAGAATCCACTTTTTTTTTCTGCTCTGCTTTTGTATTAGGGGCTTGGGAAACTATGTTTTTGTTGTTTTGGAAAAGCCATGGAATTTTATCAGACATTTTCCTGAACCTCCCTACCTTCACCTTTTCCTGAAATATTTCTTTCAAAGTCCTGTTTTCCTCTGTTAGAGGATCGATCCATCATTTTAAAAATATAGGAGCTTGCTTGGCTTAGGCCTTTTTGGTGATCCTTTGGCTTTATATAAAAAAGAGACTGTCTGAGAAACAGCACTTAGGAGATCATATGACCATTAGTGTGAAACTTGGGCCAGCGATCTGTTAGCTTGAGCCATTACAATTTTTTTTTCTTTTCATATCTGCAAACAAATGTGTGTCCCCGGACCCTGTTGGGCGTTGTGATTGGGGGTGGGAGATACATTCTCCAGTTTTAGACTTGATTCTGACTCCTGTTCCCTAATTGTGGGGCTTTCTGTGGTTTTAGTAACTCCCATTGTGAAATAGAAACTGATTTCTAGTTAATCTCACCAACTGCTCAATTGTGACGTGCATGTATTTTTTTTCAGTTTCACAGTTGTTTTCTGCTGTTTTCTGAATCTGTAAGCAGTACTTGGGAATTCAAATAACGGGAAATATTTTTCTTCCATAATGGTGTGTCACAGGTGTTTGAGTGCTACACGTACTCCCTACTCCATTTTTAATGTCAATTTAGTGGAGATGAAACATGGATAATAGCTGTGGGTGTAATGAATCTGGACCCTCTCCCCAGTGGCTCCGTATCTCCATATGTTATGGTGCCCCTCTGATCTTTCTGAAATGTGCAGTGTCAGAGCACGGAAACTTGGTGTTTAATATAGGCATTTCTGAGATTTTTCTGTATGGTTTGGATATAAAATAGCTTGCACAAATCACATTCTGCATCCATTTACAGAATGCAGTGAAAGGAGTAAGCTTTTAGTGTTATCATACTCTTTATATAGTCTAGCTCTTTTAAAAATATATTTTTTTTGCTATGTTAGAAAATTTTGAAAATGCCAAGAAGACAATAAAAATTACTTGTAACTACCACTCAGAGAAAAACTGACTAATTTTCCGGACTAATTTTCTATGCTTATTTATATGGATATGTAGTTATTCTTTTACAAGAATGTCTATAAGCCTTTTTGAAACCTGCCTTTTAAAAAGCATAATAATAGATATGAGAACCTTTCTCACATCCCAAAACTATTCTTTGAAAATATGATTTTAAATAGCTGCAGTTTGGCATCCATTGTAATTTGGCTCTGGGAATACTTATTAAAGATGTGCCAAAGAAAAAAGTGCATTTTGGGGGTGAGGTCTTTCTTCCTAATTTTAAAAATAATTGGGTTAAAAAAGTAATTAAGAACATGTTAATTTTGTGCTTTACTCAAGATAAATTTATTTAATGTTTATTACATTTCTATAATAAAACATGTACTTTATCTTGGTATAGCAACAACTAATTATAAGTAATTAATGTTTAGTTAGCCATTCACAGCTGATTAAACAAGTGATGTTTTCAAAAATGAACTTATCCTATTAAAACAATCAAACTAGGGACTTCCCTGGCGGTCCAGTGCTTGAGACTCTGCGCTTCCAGTGCAAGGGGCGCAGGTTCAATCCCTGGTTGGGAACTAAAAATCCACATGCCTCATGATGCAGTCAAAAAAAAAGACTTAAAAAAAAAATCAAACTAATTTTCTTTCTTTCTTTCTTTTTTTTTTTGGCTGCATCAGGTCTTGTTGCTGCACGCGGGTTTTCTCTAGTTGAGGTGAGCGGGGGCTACTCTTCGTTGTGGTGCGCGGGCTTCTCATTGAGGTGGCTTCTCTTGTTGCAGAGCACGGACGGGCTCTAGGTGCGCGGGCTTCAGTAGTTGTGGCTCACGGGCTCTAGAGCGCAGGCTCAGTAGCAGTGGCGCATGCGCTTAGTTGCTCCGCGGCATGTGGGACCTTCCTGGACCAGGGCTCGAACCCGTGTCCCCTGTATTAGCAGGCGGATTCCTAACCATTGCACCACCAGGGAAGACCCTGAAACAGTTCTTTCTTTTAAACTTGAAATAAGATGAAAATCTTTTGCACCTGAATTTTGGGTTCACCTACCACGGTCAGTTGTTGCCATCAGCTAGGCTGTAATTTGGAGGTGAACTTGACTTTCCTTGGGCCTCCAGGCTGTACAGGACAGGAAAGGCCGTGCAGTCAGGGAAACAGAGGCAGATGGTCCTCATGATGGGTGCCAAGACCCCAGCAGAGACGGCTGCTACACCTGACAGCCTAGGGTCAACAGTAAATGTCGGTGGCCTTGCTCACCCTTTGATGGAGAGAAAAGAAGCTCTCCCCCTCTGCTGGCATATTTTGAAACTGCTTTGCAGCCTCTGTTCAGCCTGGGGTAGCAGGTGTCAGGGCAGTTAACTTCTGATGGGCAGTGGAAGAGGAGGTAGTGGCAAAGCTGGGGCCGAGTTGGCAGCCCCCGTGGCTGTCTCATGCAATCCACATTCGGGCGTTATCAGAGTCTTTCAAAGGAATAAGTCATTTAACCTTGTGTCATTCTGGCGTGCTTGGCTCCTCAAGCGGAGTAGTGATGAAACCAAATGGAGCGTCAGTCAGTGGATCTTAGTGACGCTTTTCAGTTTGAAAACTAAGCCTGCAGTCACAGAACCACCTCTGAAAATCACCCTAGAATTGACTACTGTGGCTTGTCCTCGACACGAGGGAGCTGATGTGGGCAAAAGAACGTGCTGGAGAATCACGTGTCCCCGAGTTTATATATCTGTGCAGCTACTTTGGAGTAGTATGACTTCGGGCATATTTCTTAATCTTTCTGAACCTCATCTGTAAAAAATGATGCGAATAAGAATTGCTTTCAAGATAAGTGAGAGCTTGTATTTTATAAGTGCATGACACAGAGTAAGCTTTTGCTCAATATTAGTTCCCATGATGATGATAGATTCGTGCTGTGATGATGATAGATGTGTGCCGAGTCATCCGACCACCCTGTGGGTGCTTGATTGATCATTGATTATGCGGTAGCTCTGCAACAAAGTCATTTCCCCTTCTGAATACAGCCTCCTCGTGCACTGAGCTAAACTCGAAAACGCCAAGCTTTATAAAGAGATGCCCCAAAATACACTGACTTAAGTTAAAAGGTTTGGGGGGGCTTTTTCCTTTTTCTCAGAACAGTCCAGATGGTCCGTACTCCGGGACTAGTAGGAAGCCTCAAATTCCTTCCATCTTGTTTCTCTGCTATCCCGTGAGTGCTGCCCCCATCTTCACAGTCAAGGTGACTCACCATGACCTCTTTGCAGCCAAGAGAAGGGACATGATCTAGATGTTGTACAGATCATTTTCACTCAGAGTCACACGACCACAACTAGCTGTAAGGGAGGCTGGAAAATGTCATCTTTAGCAAGCCAGACACTCTGCAAAGGCTTCTGGTACTGTAGAACGGGAGCTGGCAAACAGTGGTCTGAGCATCCAATCAGCCAGCTACCTGTCATTGTAAATAAAATTGGATAGGCTTATGGTTACCAAAGGGGATAGTAGGGGGTAGGGAGGAAAATTAGGAGTTTGGGATTAACATATTCACAGTACTATATACAAAATAGGTAAACAACAAGGTCCTACTGTATAGTACAGGGAACAATATTCAATATCTTATTGAATGGAAAAGAATCTGAAAAAGAATATATATATATATATATATATATATATATATACACACACACACACACACACACATATGTATATAAAACACTGAATTGCTGTGCTGTACATCTGAAACTTACAAGATATTATAAATCAACTATACTTCAATAAAAAAATTAAAAAAATAAAGAACTGATGTTTAAGAGGAACACCAGCAGTAAGGAGAGGGGATTTTTTTATGTGTGTGTGTGTGTTATGTTGTAGTAATGAGAAGAATCTAAATCACATTTCCTGTAATGTCCCAAGATTGAATGTTATATGTTTGACTTTAAAAAAGCACATGCTGAGAAAAAGAAACCAACGTGTCTTCTATGCTAAGGAATGGGACTTTGAGACACGCTTCAGAGAACAATGTGGGTGGGGAATTTTTTAAATGAATTATCCACTTGCCACGTATACAGAAAATTTTGATCAAGACAGTCCTTTGAGTTTTAGTAACACATGGGATTTCACACTTTCTCTGAGCAATTCAGGTTTCCTTCTTAGAATCTTTTAACTGCCTAGCTTGAATTGTATCATGTCATAAACTGAAGAATTTATGGGCTCAAATGTAAAATTGTTCTTAAAGTAGAAAAATAATTTTAGTAATAAAAATATTGGGTAAGGTTTGAAAATTCTTATTAAGTGTAGTACTCAGTGGAAGAGAAAAGACTTCTTAAGTAGATAAAATAGATTCCAGTACATCACTCTTCCATCCATACTTGGGATTATGAATAAAAACCCTTATATAGTAGAAGATGGATAATCAGAGATTGGATTTTAAAATTAATTAATCTAAATGCCTCCTATTTTTGCTATTAAAAATTCAAGTGTAGAAAACTGTATTTGGTACTGAGAGAACAACAGAGGACACAAAAGTAATCATTGGTGAAAAATGAATTATTTAATTTTAATACAAAAATCAAAATCATAAAATTTAATGGATCTTATTCTGGGAAACCTATTTAAAGAATTTGTCAATTTAAATAATTTAAAGCATAAGATTATACATTAGTTCTTTTCTAGTTAACATTCAAAAATGTACTTAGTATAAAACAGAGCTTTGTTATATAAAAACATATGTTAGTGTAGAACATCATAGCTTAAGTGAGATAATTAGACATTTTGGATAATTTTGTTTCTACATACCTCTTTCTTCCTAAAATTTTACCGAAAGGATAATGCTTCTGTGAGTAGCAGGCAATTATACTGTTAACTTAAATATTTACTTTAGAAGAGATGATTTGGATGTTACTCATAAATGAGTTTGAAAGTGCTTGATCTTACAGTAATTGGCATGAGTCAAAATGGATTTTTGACAAATAAATCCCGTCGAATGAATTGACTTTTTAAAAATTGAAATAATCATGGTCATAGATAATCGCCTTCAAAAAAACCACAAAAACGAAAACCCACCTGTCTAGATGCAGTTGCTATAGTTACTATTTTATTTTAGAATTTCTGGAATATAGTAGTAACACCTACTATTTGCTGGCCAACTAGTTTATGCCAGACACTTTTCTAGGAACATTTCATGACTTCTCATTAAATTCTCAAAAAAGTCATGGGGCTATTACCCTCATATTACAGGTAAAGAAAATAGGGTCTTGGTTTAAATGGCTTGTCCTGGCTGGCACTGAAAGTGCAGGAGGCAGAGTTGGAATATGTCTACCTTTTCCTGAAGCCTCTGTTTTTTGCCTCCACTTTGGGTGGCCTCACCCAAGGCCAAAGACAGCACTGGCTCTAGGATGAACAACTCTTTCAGTTTTCCCACGAAAGAGGGATTTTTGGAACGTGGGACTTCAAGGCTAAGCTTGAGAAAGTCTTGGGCAAACCCAGGTGAATTGGTTACTTTATCTGTAGGCGTGCTCTTCTGGTTACTGCATAGTCAGCAAGGCCATACGACTGTATTAGAAGCTTCCTATTCCTGTTAAATTATCTGCACTGGTCAGGCCATTTCTCTAACCAATAAGATAAAACCAGAGAGCTGCCTCCTACAATAGCTGTGTAACTGTGCTGGCCAGCTCTTGACATACAGGGAGAATTGAGCCTGCTATTCATCAATTAATCCCAATCCTTAGCATAACTTCAGAACTCTTAGCTAAAATTAGTTCAAGACATCTTATCATAAATATATAAAGTAGGACAGTACAACACATATTAAAGCAGAAAATTATGAATTAAAAAAGAAATTCCAGTATATACATTCCACAGTTCATTGAAAGGGTCAGTTACTAGACAAACCTGAAGCAAGACAACAAAAACAATGACAGCAACAGGAGAGAGATGTATTTTCATCCTTTGTGCCTAATGCAGGCAGAATTGGGGTATTCTGGTTAAACTGCTCGTTTTATTTATTTGATTTTTTAATTTTATTTTTTATTAAGTATAGTTAATTTACAATGTTGTGTTAGTTTCAAGTGTACAGCAAAGTGATTCAGTTATACACGTATATCATATATATATTCTTTTTCAAATTCTTTTCCATTATAGGTTATTACATAATATTGAGTTTAATTTCCTGTGCTATACAGTAGGTCCTTGTTGTTTACCTATTTTATGTATAGTAGTGGGTATATGTTAATCCCAAACTCCTGATTTATCTCTTCATATCCCCAACTGGTCCCCCTCTTCCCACCCTCCTATCCCCTTTGGTAACCATAGTTTGTTTTTTACTTCTGTGAGTCTATTTCTGTTTTTTAAATAAGTTCATTTGTATAATTTTTAGTTAATTAATTAATTAATTTTTGGCTGCTTTGTTCCTTCATTGCTGAGTGCAGGCTTCCTCTAGTTGTGGTGAGCGGGGACTACCCTTCATTGCAGTGCACAGGCTTCTCATTGCAGTGGCTTCTCTTGTTGTGGAACATGGGCTCTAGGCACACTGGCTCAGTAGTTGTGGCACGTGCTCCATGTCACACGGGATCTTCCCAGACCAGGGATTGAACCCATGTCCCCTGCATTGGCAGGCAGATTCTTAACCACTGCGTCACCATGGAAGCCCTCTATCATTTTTTTTTAGATTCCACACATAAGTGATATCATATGATATTTGTCTTTCTCTGTCTGACTTACTTCACTTAGTATGATAATCTTTAGGTCCATCCATGTTGCTGCAAATGGCATTATTTCATTCTTTTTTATGGCTGAGTAATATTCCATTGTGTGTATATGTATATGTATATATATATATATATATATATATATGGCACATTTTCTTTATCCATTCATCTTTGGGAAGCAACTTATATTGCTTCCATTTCTTGGCTATTGTAAACTGTGATGCAATGAACATTTGGGTGCATATATCTTTCAGATTAGTGTTTTTGTTTTCATTGGATAAATATGCAGTAGTGGAGTTGTTGGATTGTATAGTAGTCTATATATATATATATATATATATATATGTATATATATATACACACACACATATACTGCATCTTCCTCATCCATTCATCTGTCTTCCATGTCTTACTATTATAAATAGTGCTGCTATAAACAATGGGGTGCATGTATCTTTTCGAATTAGAGTTTTCATCTTTTCCAGTTAAATGCCGAGGAGCAGGATTGCAGGATCATAAGGTATCTCTATTTTTAGTTTTTTAAGAAACTAAAGAGCTTCAAGATGGTGGAGGAGGAAGATGTGGACATCACCTTCCTCCCCACAGAAGCAGCAGAAATACATCTACACGTGGAACAACTCCTACAGAACACCTACTGAACGCTGGCAGAAGACCTCAGACCTCCCAAAAGGCAAGAAACTCCCCATGTACCTGGGTAGGGCAAAAGAAAAA
>NW_006790911.1:812255-847162 GCF_000442215.2 Lipotes vexillifer | reverse complement strand
TATATATATATATATACACACACACACACATATATGTGTGTGTGTATATATATATATATACACACACACATATATGTGTGTGTGTGTGTATATATATATATATATATATGAATCACTTTGCTGTACACCTGAAACTAACACGACATTGTAAATTAACTGTAACTCAGTAAAAATAAACAAAATTTTCGAAACAAATTATATAGGAACACAGCCAGACCCATTCGTTTATGAATTGTCCGCAGCAGCTTTCACACTACCATGGAAGAGGTGAGGGGTTGTGACGACCTTACTGCCTGCAAAGCCTAAAGTATTGACTACCTGGTGCTTTACAGAGGTTTGCTGACCTCTACTATAGAAAAGGGGGAAATGACTATTAGGGGAGCAGTTGATAGTCTCTGGTAAGCAGGTGAGTCACTGCCTTGGAAATTCAGAGTTAGGAATTGGGTCTCATGAAGACTAATGAGCCCGGGAGAGTGAGTTTGTGTGTGGGTGGTCATTGAAGAAGCATTGGGAAAGCACTGGGAAAGATGTAAGGAGCCAGGCCTGAAGGAGCCTGGTGGAGGTGAAGGGGGCAGCTACAGAAGGCTGCTTCCTGACGTCAGCTTCCATCTTTAAAGTGGAGCCTCATGAATCAAGTACCGCTCCCCCCCCCCACCGCCCCATTTCCTGCAGCCCTGTCCTCTGTCTCGCACTGGATGCTTGCTGCGTTCCCACTGCCGCTACCGTGGGTCAGATCTTCTTTTCCCATTGCGTCCTCACTGGTCTCCCTGCACAGAACCTCAGCCTCCAAACCATCCAAGGTAACCTCCTTTCAGTGTGGCTTTTTTTTTTTTTTTTTGATGTGGACCATTTTTAAAGTCTTCATTGAAATTGTTACAACATGGCTTCTGATTTTTATGTTTTGGCTTTTGGGCTGCAAGGCATGTGGGTTTCCCAACTCCCCGACCAGGGATCGAACCCGCACCCCCTACATTGGAAGGCCAAGTCTCATCTACTGGACCACCAGGGAATCCCGTCAGTGTGCCTCTTCGGTTACTCCCCTTTGAAGGACTTCCAGTGGGTCCCGTTATCTACTCAATACAGGCCCAGCTCCTTGGCTGGTCACTCCAGATCTTTCCACCCTTTGATTTCCTATCCTGTTTTCCTTGTAGCCTTACACACACTCCAGTTTCCTCACAGAAACACCTCTTGCCCACCCTGTACTTGGCTGTCTCCACGGATCTGCTCCTGTCACCGCCTTAGCCTCGCTCTATCGAAAGGCTTTGGGGACCTAGGCCACGGTGGGTGCAGGGTAGGCACATTCACAGCCGGGCAGATGCGGGTGCTGACTTCCTTTTGGTGCCTCCCACATTTAGATTTCCCTTTCCAGCTGGGCCCTGTCTCCCAACCTAAGGGTAAGCGCTCCCTCCTCAAATGCTTCTAGTGCCTTGTTGGCATCTTACGGCACTCGCTACTTTCTGTGCAGGACGGGGGGTGGGGGGGTGGGATTGGTTAGTCATCCCGTGTCTGTTTCTAGTCTCCCAGGGGCTGTAAGGTCTCTGAGGCTGAGTCCAGGTCTACCTGAGCCCTGCCCTCTTCACTTTTACCTAGTAGGTGCTGGTCAGTGGTAGAGTGATGCTGTCTACAAATTAATGCCTGTCACGAGAAATGAAACTGACTTACCTGGAGGAATTTAGGTGCAAATGAAAATAGGGCTCTGATTAATTATGTGGAAAATGAGTGCCGCTTAAGATCTTCAAAACTCAGTGCAGTATTATAGCGAGTTTTTAGAAGATGAACACTACGTTGTAAAAGTGTTTTCTTCAGACCCAAAGACATAGTAAAAGTGTTTTCTTCAGAAAGTGTTTTCTTTGGCCGTGCCAAGAGGCTTGCAGGATCTTAGTTCCTTTACCAGGGATCAAACCTGGGCCCTCGGCAGTGAAAGCACAGAGTCCTAACCACTGGACTGCCAGGGAATTCCATATGTATATGTGTGTGTGTGTGTGTGTGTGTGTGTGTGTATTTCTGGCTCTTCCAAATGCATCCCATATATATATATATATATATATATATGGGATGCATTTGGAAGAGCCAGAAACCAGACAGCCCTTGTGTGAGGCCTGAGGCGGGAACATGTGGACACAGACCCCGAATACAGGAGATGGGCCACCTGCGGAAAAGCCTCCTAATCCACTCCCAGGGTGGGACTGGAGCCCTTTCTAACCAGTGCTGCCAGAGACATACCTTATCATGTAGACGATCCATCTAAAATTACTCCCATCATAATCACAGAAGGTAGCATTTTCACAGCTTCATCTTTCCACAGTCGCTCATCAAATGTCAGAGGAACTTTTATGTTTATAGAAATGATGTACCCTATGGAGTGCCAACTGCTTTTGCTCCCTCGGTCTTTTTAACCAAGCCTAGAACGAGGGGGTGCATCTAAATCATGAGATACATGCTTACGCTGGGAAAGAATTCATGCTGTCCACTCATCCATCTCCTGTTAATTAAAACCTAGTGACGGGACTTCCCTGGTGGCTCAGTGGTTAAGAATCCACCTGCCAATGCAGGGGATATGGGTTCAATCCCTGGCCCAGGAAGATCCCACATGCCATGGGGCAACTAAGCCCATGTGCCGCAACTACTGAGCCCACGTGCCACAACAGCTGAAGCCCGCGTGCCTAGAGCCCGTGCTCCACAACAAGAGAAGCCACCGCAATGAGAAGCCCCTGTGCACTGCGATGAAGAGTAGCCCCCGCTCACCGCAACTAGAGAAAGCCCACGCGCAGCAACGAAGACCCAATGCAACCATAAATAAATAAATAAATTAATTAATTTAATTTAAAAAAACAAAAACTTAGTGAAGTTGGCAATGATGGCAGGAAGCAGATGGATAAGCATGAATTTTAAATGTATATTCAGACTTTCTGAAAGGGTCAGAAGGAATGATACTACCTAGACAGAATGGTACAGCTCCACCTGGTAGTTCAAGAGCTGATGCTTGAAGCACACCTAGAAATAGTGCTTACAGCCACTTTTGTCAGAAAAGAGGGAAGGGGGGCTTCCCTGGTGGCGCAGTGGTTGAGAGTCCGCCTGCCAGTGCAGGGAACACGGGTTCGTGCCCTGGTCCGGGAAGATCCCACATGCCACGGAGCGGCTGGGCCCATGAGCCATGGCCTCTGAGCCTGCGTGTCCGGAGCCTGTGCTCCACAATGGGAGAGGCCACAACGGTGAGAGGCCCGCGTACAGCAAAAAAAAAAAAAAAAAAAGAAAAGAGGGAAGGGAAGGGCCTTCTTTTCTTACAGTCTATGCAATTATTAAAGAATTAAACAATTCTGGAATTTTTACTCAAGCTTAAGTTACGATAAAAAAACCACCTTCTGTCTCTTAACTCATCCTGTACTTACTCTTCTGTGTCCAGTGCCTGGCACAGTAATCAACAAACAGTAAGTGTTCAATACATATGTGTTGAAGGAGTAAATAAATGGCTCTTAATAAAGGAAGGAATATAAAGCTCTTACTTATAAGAGCTTTCTGGAAGATTAAATGGACTCTTCAGCAAAATGATTTTTTTTTCCAGAGGTGAAATGTAAAGACAAAAGAAGCTGATCTTTCTAATCCCCCTCTTGCCTTCACCTTACCAGTCTCCTCCAGTACACATGTCTCTGGCACCTCTCCTGGTTTTAGTTTAAAAAGTTCATGAGGAGTGAAGGTGTGTGGCCTCATATTACTGAAAGGAAAACCCCAGTGTTGGGTAAGGGTTTCATGGCCCCTTTCATAATAAGCATGATATTAAACACAGCCAAAATGAGCTCATTTTGAATTAATCTTGTGTTACAGCACTGATTTGAGGTACAGATCTAGGCTTTGTGTGTCACATAATAGAATTTTGGAAAGGAAGTAAAAGGTTTCAAAGAGAAGCCTCTTTCAACTTGCTGCTGTCTGATTCCTTTGAAGCTTGTGTTTTTTTGTTTGTTTGTTTGTTTTTTTACAAATTTTGATCTTCAACGAACAGTAGGTTAGCAATGTTTATGAGCAACCAAATATAATTTATACCTCTTCATTTTGAGCTCGTAATATTTCTCCTCCGGGTATGTAAGAGATAACACAGCAGAAAAATCTCAGCCGGAGGGAGATGATTTGCAAAGTGATCTGTAGGGGACACTGCAGTGTAGTGGATGGGCGTTTGAATTTTGCATTGTACAGACCTGCAGTTTTGATCATTGCAACGTCCTTTTGTCCTTGGAAAAAGTCACTCAATCCTCCAAGTCTATGTTTCTTCATCTGGAAACTGGGAACAGTAACAGTACTTTGCCCAGAGGTTCATTAATGAGATAATTCGTGGAAGGCTCTCAGAACAGTGCTACGTACAGTGCTTGCATCGACTGTGATAAAACCAATGCTGTTGGAACAAAGGGATCCCAAAATACAGTGAATTAAAGAAGATACAACTTTAGTTAGTGCATCCAGGCTTGCAAGGCAAGGCAGTCTTACTCCTTGCAGAAATCCAGGGACTTAGGTTTTCTACTTTGTTACTCTATCCTCCAGACATCGCAGAGTCCATCTGCATGGTCAGAGTGAGGTCATGGGCACTTCTGTGTCCAGGCTTGAGGGGAGGGGGAAGAGTGTGGAGGTGTCATGCTTAGTGTCTTCAGGCCCAGACCCAGAAAAGGTACACACCCCTGCACTCACCTGACCACATCTGGCTGCCAGAGAGGCTGGAAGTAGAATTTCTAGATTCTGGGTACTGGGTACTGGACAGCATGTACCCAGTTACAAGGCATTCATGGTGGAAAGATGGAAAAACAGACTTGGGGGAGCAGGACTTAATCAATGCAACCATTATTTTTTTTTATTAAAAAATAACATCTCAAGTGAGGGTTTCAATATCCCGGCTCTGGGGGAAGAGGAATGAAAGAGCTGTTGCAGCACAGAATTATGTCTCCCCTAAGAGGTTAGTTGTTTTCTGAGGGAGGGGGTCCTTTAAGTGTTAAATGGCAAACCCAGGTAAACCTTGAGGCAGAGTAGGAAGGGTGGGTAGAAAGCTGTAGAAGGGGTGGGAATGTGATAAATGGAGTGAAGGCTGATTAGCTGTGCTCTTCTTGAAAGCCCTGCTCTGTAAGTTAAACTTAACCCCTCATGTGACCCGGCAAGGACAAAGGACAGTGGCTTCTAGAGAAACTTTTTCTAGGCGTGAGGAAGTTATTTCTCAAAGCACAGAAAAGAAGGCAGAGAAGTGGAGACTTGCACAGAGAAGCCTTATTCATCTTTTTCTCTTTCAAAGATATACTTTGTGCTATGCAAAGGAAAATATTACATAAATATTCACTGAGTTATCTCTGACTTGTCAGTGTTGCCAAAGAAAAGACAAATACATGAGTTTCTGCATTTAAAGGCAAGTACTTCAGGTAAAAAGATGAACTATTAAATAAGCAACTTTTCTCAACAGAAGAAATGCACAGATTCTTAAGGACAGCCAAGTTGGGGGTAAAGATCTAGTATTAGAGCAGAATATTTTCAAATGCTTATAAAAATGATCTCCAAATTATTTTATTCTTGTGCATTTAGCAGTTGCTAAGAAACAATTAGAAGGAATGAAATGATGGCCTGAGTCGCTCCATAATATTTTTTTAAATCTCCTACAATTTTAGACTTGGCAAGTAACTTACACTAGACTCTTTTTTATGCAAGTAACGCTCATACATGAGCAGGCATTGGTTTTTGCTTTTGTAAGTAATCCTTTGCCTAACCACTGAAAATAGCTGCAGCTATTCTAAACAGATGGTCCAGAGTTCATAGGAAGGAAAGGAGAAGTGAGACTGTTTCTCAATTTTTATTTTTCCCCCACCAAAATGACAAAAATAAATAACAGCATATACACTGAACCAGATTTCATGGAAATGTTTACCTCTAAGGAAGTTAAGTTTCCTAAGAGGTGGGATTTTTGTAGATTGACCTGTATGACTTGACTTGTACAGTCAAAATATAGTGCTTAAATTCCTAGTTTCTGATTGCTTTTATCAAAATGATTGCTACGCTGTTGAAATGGAGCTTTAGTTTTTTAAAGGAAAATTAACTTGTGGTGAAATATATGGAACCTACGAAAACTTATTTCAAAAATTCTGAAATTTTAGAGGGTGGTAAGTGGTGATGACATGTTGATAATTTATGTTCCTGTTGCCGGAGACTCAGCAAGAATTCCAGTGGATGAAGTTCAGATTCTTACGATTTCCAAATTCTTCAGGGTTCTTGGGCTATAGGAGTTAATTAGCTACTCTTCTTTAGTTTCTGACATTGAAAATAATATTTTGATAATTCAATGATGAATTAGTATGAAGGACTTGGAAAAAGAAGGCATTTCTTTAATATTGCAGATGCTGTTGTTAGATGTCAGGGCGCAGATTACAATAGTAGTTTTGTCCAACAGATAAAGGAAGGGATATCCAGAGTTTTCTACTCGTGAAATATATACTAGGTTGCTGAAGCTTACTTAGATTTTTGTTTTTTATGAATTCCCATTAGTGATAACTGTACCTGGTTGATGTCTGTAAGCTCTGTGTCCTTCTGTGTGTTCACAAACCTCCTACAATTCTTTGATTCTGATGCTTGCATTTTCTTTTTTTTAATTAATTAATTTTTAAAATAAATTTATTTATTTATCTATTTTTGACTGTGTTGGGTCTTCGTTGCTGCGCGTGGGCTTTCTCTAGTTATGGCGAGCGGGGGCTACTCTTCGTTGCGGTGCACGGGCTTCTCATTGTGGTGGCCTCTCGTTGCAGAGCACAGGCTCTAGGCACGCAGGCTTCAGTAGTTGTGGCACATGGGCTTAGTTGCTCTGCGGCATGTGGGATCTTCCGGGACCAGGGCTCAAACCCATGTCCCCTGCATTGGCAGGCGGATTCTTAACCACTGCTCCAAGTAAGTCCCTTCTTTTTTTAAAATTGAGGTATAGTTGCTGCACAATATTAAATAAGTTACAGGTGTACAATATAGTGATTCACAAGTTTTAAAGGGTATGCTCCATTTATAATTACTATAAAATATTGGCTGTATTCCTTGTTTTGTACAGTATATCTTTGTAGCTTATTTTATACCCATAGTTTGTACTTCTTAATCCCCTACCTCTGTATTGCCACTTCTCCTTCCCTCTCCTCACTGGTAACCAATAGTTTGTTCTCTATATCTGTGAGTTTGCTTCTTTTTTGGTATATTCACTAGTTCATTGTAGTTTTTAGATTCCATGTATAAGTTATATCATACAGTATTTGTCTTGCTCTGTCTGACTTATTTCACTTAGCATGATACCCTCCAAGTCCATCCGTGATGCTGCAAATGGCAAAATTCCATTCCTTTTTAAGGCTGAGTAGTATTCCATTGTATATATATATATATATATATGTATATAAATATATATATATATATATATATATATATATATATGTACCACATCTTCTTTATCCATTCACCTGCTGACGGATGCTTAGGTTGCTTCCAGGATGTTTGCATTTTCTTTACCTTTACTGTTGCAGTGGCAACCTATGGTTGGTAGCTCTTGGGCATTCATTGGCTATGGGTTATAAACTACCCATCTGGAATCTTTCACCTTTGCTTTTGTCTGAAATTGTCTAAATAAAAAGTAGTAGAATGGTGCATATGAATTAATAAAATCATAGCCCAGGGGCCAGCAAACTACAGCCTCGTAGGTCTGATTATATCTAAGAAGGCTCGTTACATTTTTAAAAGATTGTAAAAAAAATAAAAGGAAGAAGAATATGAGACAGAGACCATGTGTAGCCTGCAGTGCCTGAAATATTTGCTATCTGAGCCGTTACAAAAAAGTTTACTGGGCTTCCCTGGTGGCGCAGTGGTTGAGTGTCTGCCTGCCGATGCAGGGGACGCAGGTTCGTGCCCCGGTCTGGGAAGATCCCACATGCCGCGGAGCGGCTGGGCCCGTGAGCCATGGCCGCTCAGCCTGCGCGTCCGGAGCCTGTGCTCCGCAACGGGAGAGGCCACAACAGTGAGAGGCCCGCGTACCGCAAAAAAAAAAAAAAGTTTGCTGCCCCCTGTCATAGACAGATTAGTATAATGTTAAGTGGTTAAGGTACAGACTCTGGGGCCAGGGGACATTGGTTCAAATCCTGGCTTTACCACTTGCAGCAAGTTACTTAATTTCTCTGTGACTCGTATTCTCTTCTATAAATGGGAATGATTACAGTGCCTACCTCATAGGGTTGTGGTGAGAACTGTGTTAATGTATAAAGTGCTTAGAACAATGCCTGGTACTTAGTACTCAGTAAATGTCAGTGATTATTATTACTGTTGTGGGGAACAGTCTTTAGAGATCATCTAAACTAGCCTATGCTTTCAATTGGTGAATGAGCAAATTATCAAACGCCACTTTCTGTTTAAGGCCATTTTCTTTCTGATAGTGCCTACTTTACTGAAGAAAGAAATTGAGACAGACCCATACTCAGATGTTAAAAAAAAAACCTCAAAAGCATAAAAGGAAATAATAAAGATACCTGCTTTTTAGGTTCAGAAAAGAATATTAAACGTGACACTTTAAAACAAAGCAGATGGACATTCTTTGATGTTACTTATGACAAGCATAAGAAGAAATAAAGTGGAAATGAGAGTGATTGGAGAAAGGGTAATTGTTAGAGAGGGAAAGAAGAGGAAAGAACACGAAAGGCTGTCAGCAGAAGAGGAGAAAGGTTAGATCAAAAGGGAGGCTGGCGGTTTCCGCAGGATGTCCAGTGTTAACATCCCTTCTTCCCTTGGGAGCCCACCTTAATCATTCTGTGTGTCCAATTTAACTGCTCCCATTTGAAGGAAAGCCTGTCGCCTTTTGTTTATTTTTTTCTCTGCAGAAATAAATTTTCAGCATCAAGTCAAAGTTTACTGAACACACATTATATGTAGGGTGTGTTCCCTCAGAAAACCTGTCACATATGTGTGTGTGTGTGTGTGTGTGTATACACAAAATCATCATATTTTGTATATTTATTTGTGAAGCCAAGTAATTTTATTACCTTTAGCCACTTGCCTTCATCATCATCATTCTCATCATGAAAACATCTGTCAGATTGCTGAATACCTTTCTTCATTTTCTCTAGTACCCCTTGATTTGCCACTAAGTAGGGGAAGAACAAACTTAGTTATTTACAAAATATAGAAAATGTTACAGGAGACACACAAGAAATTAGTTAAGTAAAATTCATTCTTTCTTTTTCCTTCTATTTTTCTCTAGTCGTTTATTCTGTTTGTGGATATCGGACCCGAGAGATGAATGGTCCAAGATTGGTATTTGATGATGTCAGGGGACTGAAGTAATGGCCTCGCACGAAGATTACACAGTGAAGCCACACATTGATTATTACCTCATCTTATTAGCTGATGGAGACCTTTGAGGAGACAAGACTGCAGAGCTTTCAAGCCTGCAGCTCCCAGGATGTGACCCTGAGAGCCTGATAATTGTTACTGCCCAGTGGGACCATGTGAGGGATAGTGGTGGCTTCGTGTACTAAAATACGTTTTATTGGAGTGCTATAACAATTCCCCCCATCCTTTGGATTGTTCAGATAAGGTTAGCACTTCCAAATTGACTTTAGTTTTCCTTTGTAGCAGTTACAGAACTAAAATCAATCCTGCTCGTTTACTTGGGTTTGCCCTCCACTAGAATTTACGTTTGCTGAGGCAGGCGAGTTCTTGTTTCTTAAACTATGAATGTCCTTCTAGCAGCCAGAACAGCGGCACATGGAGGTGCTTAATAAATATTTTTGGATGAGTGAATGAATGAATAAATTAAATATAGTTGTTGATTTCCACTGAAATATCCTCCCCAGATGCATATAGGTTGCCAGTTGGTGTCATTCTAGATGTTTTTGTGCTAAGAAGAATATCTTAAGAATACTTTAAATTTTGAATGAATTCTGTTTAAACCTATGAACAGTTGAGCACATAAAAGGGAAATTGAAAATGAAATCCATGTTTTCATGGGTTAATACTATTGTAACTTAAATGGTGAGCAGTAAGATTGTTGGATACCCATGGCTCAGGCAGTTAAAGCCTTTAGTTGTGCTAAAAATGTTTGAGAGGGCTTGTAAAATACAGTTGTCCCTTTAGGTATCTGACAGGGAGTGGTTCCAGGACTGCCCTCGGATACCACAGTCCACGGGTGCTCTGACTCCTTCTATAAAATGGCTTAGTGCCCATCCTCCTATAGACTTTCGATCATCTCTAGATTACTTGTGATACCTAATACAACGTAAATGCTATGTAAATAGTTGCTGGCCCGGTAAATTGAAGTTTTGCTCTTTGGAACTTTCTGGAATTTTCTTTTCCCCGAATATTTTTGATCCAAGATTGGTTGAAACTGTGGATGCACAACCTGCAGATATGGAGGGCAGACTGACTGTATTGTTGTTCCCTTTATTCCAAGAGAATAGTGTAATAAGTACTGATGTTTAAAGCAGTGTTCTTTCAAATAACAGTGGATTGTAAAACGTTATTAACCACTATACTCTGCTGCTGCCTTTTATTTTTATTTTAATTAATTATTTATTTAATTTTAAATTAATTAAATGCAAATTTAATTAATTAAATGCAAATTAATTAATTTTTAAATTTTCTTCGCACCTTTTATTTTTTTTTACATCTTCATTGGAGTATAATTGCTTTACAATGATGTGTTAGTTTCTGCTGTATAACAAAGTGAGTCAGCTATATGTATACATATATCCCCATATCCCCTCCCTCGTGTGTCTCCCTCCCACCCCTCCAGGTGGTCACAAAGCACGGAGCTGATCTCCCTGTGCTATGTGGCTGCTTCCCACTAGCTATCTATTTTACGTTGGATAGTGTATATATGTCATTTTTTCAGCTGAAGTATAGCTGATTTACAATGATGTGCTAGTTTCAGGTATACAGCAAAATGATTGTTATGCATATATATATATTCTTTTTCAGATTCTTTTCCATAATAGGTTATTATAAGATACTGAATATAGTTCCCTGTGCTATACAGTAGGTCCTTTTTTATCTATTTTATATACAGTAGTGTGAATCTCTTAATCCCAATCTCCCAATCCATCCCTCCTCCACCTCCCCTCCCCCTTGGCAACCACAAGTCTGCTCTCTATGTTTGTGAGTCTGTTCCTGTTACAGATAAACTCATTTGTACCATATTTTAGATTCCACATATAAGTGATATCATATGGTGTTTGTATTTCTCTTTCTGACTTACTTCACTTAGTATGATAATTTCTAGGTCTACCCATGTTGCTGCAAATAGCATTATTTCATTCTTTTTTATGGCTGAGTAGTATTCCATTGTATATATATCAGTATATACCATATCATCTTTATCTGTTCATCTGTCGATGGACACTAAGGTTGCTTCCATGTCTTGGGTATTGTAAAGAGTGCTGCTGTGAACATTGGGCTGCATGTATCATTTGTACTGCCGTCTTTTGAAGCATGCCTTCCATATACCCTTTCTTAGGGTTTGGATGTAACAAAATGAGTAGTAAACCAAGAAGGAGGAAGGCATGGCCTGTAGGGCTTGGTGGACCCACCCTGGGAATATAAGGCGGGAAATCACAGGAGGAAAGCCTGGTGAAACAGAAGGGCAGGGCAGGGGAGGACTCCAGCAGAGTGGACCTAAGAAAGGAGAGGATTGGTAAAATGGGAATTACAATGGGAAGCTTGGGAAAAGTTGACGATCTGATAAAGGCAATTGGTGAGGTGGAAAACAGAGACTCCATTAGACCACAACCCAAGGAGCATTCTCTGTTGTGTGGCCTGGGGATAGTGACACTGACCCTGGACAAGAAGAGAAGCCAAGGCAATTCTAGCCCCAAGGGGCTGTAGGAAACAGCACACATCCACGGTCATGAGAGTGTAAATGCCCTTTACTGATTTTAAACTCTTAGACTCAACCTTTAGAGTTTAAAAAACAGAAAATTGAGATGGTTATAGAACAGTGTGAAAGTATGTGTACAGCAGATGAAAATTAGGCAGTGGAAGGGCGTGAGGGAAGATGTAGGAGAGGATGAAAACTAATTGTTCCAAGAAAGTTACACTCTGTGCCTGATGAACTACAATAGCAGTTTAGTATGTGGCTCAAAGTTTCTCTGATTGAGGCACTGGAATTGGGGGTATCACTACTTTGGGAGGAAGGAGGGAAGAGGCAGTAGGGAGAAAGTGAGCTGTCTGTCAAGGCTGGACCTCAATAGATAGGGTCTAAAAGGGACAAGTCATATAGAAGCATAGTGTTTGGAAATAGGATATATCTTTTACTGTCCTGGTAAGAGACTCAGCTCAGCTCAGATGGTTCAGATGTAGACTTTAATGAAGGGACTATTTATGGCACTGTGGGTTGGGCTTAGATGAGGGTCCTTATACCCTTAGGCTAGAGGGACAGGGGAGGAAATAATAAATGCTAATTTAAAACACTGTGTATACAAGACCAGTGGGCTCTGGAACAATGAGGAGTGACCACCCAGGGACGCTGTGCTCAGGAATTAGGTAAAGCCAGGAGAAGAGAGGAGGATAAATACGCTCACCCCTTCCCCAAACAGAGAAGGGTGGAGAATGGGTGGGCGTGAGAAGTTTAAACCAAGAATAACCAACCCAGGGTAGCCACCAAGAGAAGTCAAAACCAGGACATGCTTCTCTTTGGAGTCCAGCTGGGGGTGAGGATGCCTGCAGTGGGGATTTTTGTTATTGTTGCCTGATAAGCTCTTCTGTACAATTTGATGTTTTAACCTCCTGCAGGTATGAATTTAATAGAACATTTTAATATACATACTTTTATTCAGCACCTATTATTTCATCTAATGTGCTAGGAGCGACTCAGTCTGTTCTGAAGTTGCTTATCGTCTCCTTGGAGAGAAAAGATGCTAAACAAACCAGCAAACAAAGTAATAAATATTACGAATTGTGATTAATGCTATAAGTTTAATTTCATAGCACACAAAAAGTTAGTGCTACTTGTATAAACGTGAGTCTTTAATAATGATACTGCACTAATTTTTAAAATATAGTTATTTGGGAGTGGGACAGTTCTTCTCTTGAGTAGCTTGTTTTGCTCTAACCGTAATACACGACATGCTGCAAATCAGATATACAAACAGAACAGCTGCCTCTTTGTTGTTTTGTTCCCTTGTTACTCATTTTAATGAATAATTTGAACTGACTCCAAAACATTGTATTAGATATATAAGCATGCTTTAAGAATTATATCATAATGTTAGTATATTTAAAACTTAGTAGTGATATCATTATCTAAATATAGTTAAGTTTTAAGAAAGTCAATTATTTTAGCTGCTTTGCCCTCTATAAATATTGTAGTTTGGTAGTGAAGCAGACAGCAGATAAAAACCCGAGGAGCCATAATATCCAAGTATAGAGAACTGGGAAAACTCCCGCCACATTCCTCCTTCCTGACATAGGAGCCTCGATGATTGGAGTAAATCTTTTGGGGGGGTCTTTGGTGGAAATTTGCCTTTCCTTGCTTTTCTAGTAGAGATTTTTTTTTTTTTTTTTTTTGGCGGTACGCGGGCCTCTCACTGGTGTGGTCTCTCCCGTTGCGGAGCACAGGCTCCGGACGCGCAGGCTCAGCGGCCATGGCTCACGGGCGCAGCCGCTCCGCGGCATGTGGGATCCTCCCAGACCGGGGCACGAACCCGTGTCCCCTGCATCGGCAGGCGGACTCTCAACCACTGCGCCACCAGGGAAGCCCTTTTCTAGTAGGGATCTGAGCAACAAAAGAGAAATTGGGAAAAGCATTACCAGCACAAGAGTTTTTTTCAGTCTTCTTGTTACTTCCTGTTGCTGAGGGTTTGTCCAAAGGGAAAAGATAAATGATCCGCGGAAGGTGGATGTCAGCTGTCTCCTCATCCCTCTCACCTTTCACAGCATGCACAACAGTCTGAGAACAGAAAAAATCTTAAGTCTTGGGTTCCTATATCCTGAGTATTTGCTTATTAAAGTAAACCTTGAATACTTCATCTCCCTTGATTTAGGCCCCTCTGTTTCCTCCATGGAAAAGCTGGTTAGAGTGTTTTAAGCTGATAACTGCGTTACATGTAAGACGTAGTTATGAATCACTGGAAGCGAACTGTTTTTAGAACCTGCCAGAATTATCATACTAATGCACTTCTACACAGGGTGTTAAAACATGCTAATTAAGGAAACTGTTTATTTTAGTGCCTTTATTCGTCTCTGAATGTTTTTTGTATGGATCCTCTCATTTGAATTTTTTCATACAGTTCTGGGAAATAGAAGTCTTACCGATGCAGGAGTTTTAAATGTTCAAGTACTTACATATGGGAGAACATCTAGTATCACCTCTCTAGAGATCATTTTGTTTAAAATAATCGTGAGTTATTAAGCATTGTGATTGCTCCAGAGGTTAAGAAATAGAACCACTGGATCACCGAAGCCCAGAAACCCCTAAGACTTGTATCTCCCTTCAGAGATGATTTTCTGACGTTTTGTTCAGTGAGTGTAGTTTGTCTAACCCTGGCTGGCTGGATGGCTGCCTTGCAAATGTGTGTCACCAGTCACAAGCGGGGAGGGGGGGGGTGTCACCGGACTGCTTGTTTACGTAAGTCAATAGCAGTGACTGTCATCTTCATATTTAAAGAAATGTACGTGTTAATGCAAAACTCGAGTACAAAATGCAGCCTGTTTGGAGGAGAGTCGGCTGTTGCCGCTGCTGAGATCATAGATTAAACCCACACCTCTTTCCGGACAGAAAGCTCCCCATGGAGATAAGCCTGCTTTGCAGAGGAGTCCCTCAGCCATGCCTGTCATCACTGTTGAGCGTCTCCGTTTCACTTTACCTGTGCCTTGATTTGAAATATCGTGAAAATGAACCCACAGCTTTCCAGAGTCATCTGTATGGAAATGATTTTGTTTTAGCCACTCATGTCAAAGACACCTGAAAACCAGACACTAAAGGGGGCTGACCACATGCACTGAGAAACTAGCAGTTGGTAAATGATCTTCTTAAATATCCTGAAACCCATATACTACCTAGATGCAATCTACGGGTGCCGACTTTTCCTTAAAAGGTAATAATCAAAAGTCCAAAGGTGCACAAGGGAATAGTGAACCTGCCTAAGTAGATACAGGAGTTTTGTCTTTGGGGCAAAAGCGTTGAACAGGAATTTCATAAGTTAACTTTCTGCTCTTGAGTAGCTGATTTGTAGAAGTCCAGAGTAATCCCTTTGTGCTTTGTGCTTTGTTTTGTTGGGTTCTGTTGTGTTCTGTTTTGGTTTTTCCTGATTTCTGTAGTGCCTGCCTTTCTTACGTTTTTCTCTGCTCACAAGGACTCCACTAGGGGGCAGACAACAGAATGGAGAAGAAAGGAAACCTGTTCAGTGCATTGCATTTGCTATAATTTTATGCCCTGTGTTTGCTGCTCCTTCTGGATACCTTGGGGGAAGGTTTTCCTACTTAGTATCTTTCATATAATAGCATCTATATTATGCTTATTTCTATATTTAAAGTGTAAATGTTTGGGTTTTTTTGGTTTTTTTCGTTTTTTTGTTTTTTTTTTTTGCAGTATGTGGGCCTCTCACTGTTGTGGCCTCTCCCGTTGGGGAGCACAGGCTCCAGATGCGCAGGCTCAGCGGCCATGGCTCACGGGCCCAGCCGCTCTGCGGCATGTGGGATTTTCCCGTACCGGGGCACGAACCCGAGTCCCCTGCATCGGCAGGTGGACTCTCAACCACTGCGCCACCAGGGAAGCCCTAAAGTGTAAATGTTTATTCAGTCTTACTGGTAATTTTTCAATTAATTCATTGTCACAGTATACTTCTTTTGCTTTCCTGGCAGGTTTCCACCATCAAATCTCAAACCACTTAATTATTATTTATGGACGACTGTAACGGTGATCATTGTAAGGTGCATCTTATTCATGAAGACTTTCGTTCATTCATTCACTCAGTCACCACTAGTTGGCTCCCTACTTTTGTCAAGCATTGTGTGTGTTAGGTTTTGAGAATAGAGCAGTGAAGAGAGAGTTCTAGGAGTCTGCGTATAAACAAATCGTTACTTACGGTTGCCCTCTAAGCCATTTGGTGAAAGGACTAAGCTGAGAGGAACCATAAGGGATTCTTTTTTTTTTTTCTTTAAATTCTTTTTTCTTTTATAATTTTTTATTTTTAATACAGTTTTAAAGGTTATGCTTCATTTGCAGTTATTACAAACTATTGGCTATATTCCCTGTATTATACAATACATCCTTGTAGCCTGTCCTACAGCCAGTAGTTTGTACCTCCCACTCCCCCCCACTCCTATATTGCGTCCCCCAAGGAATTCTTGATGGCTACAGTGCTGAATAGTTTTTATTTCTGATTATTCTTTTCCAACTGCTCCTAAAGATTAGAAAGCCATATGGGGTTGGCGTGGGGACTTCAGTGCCACGTCTAGGAGGCTAGCTAAAGGTCTATGTGTTTTTTATTCTTTGTCTTTGCTCCACCAAGAATTAGATCTAGTTACCCAAAACTCATTGACCTCAGCCAGCCTGGGGTTACATAATCTTAATCTTTAAATGAAAATCTCATTACTTTGCCTTTTCATGGTCAATTACTCAACAAAATACAGAGCGGTACTTTTGTTTTTATTTCTTTTTTAAAGCTAGTCAAATTTTAACTAGAGGTTTTTTTTGTTTTTTTTTTTTTGCGGTATGCGGGCCTCTCACTGTTGTGGTCTCTCCCGTTGCGGAGCACAGGCTCCGGACGCGCAGGCTCAGTGGCCATGGCTCACGGGCCCAGCCGCTCCGCGGCATGTGGGATCCTCCCGGACCGGGGCACGCACCCGTGTCCCCTGCATCGGCAGGCGGACTCTCAACCACTGCGCCACCAGGGAAGCCCTCATCTTTTAATTTTTAAGGTATAAACATTTAAATGGCCGAGAAGTCGAGATGTTTATTCTGAGAATGTCTTCAGGTTACAATGCCTAACGTAAGTTGAGGTATCAAAAGATCTCTTTTTCTGGGATAAATTCTTCATCTGTTAGATTTAATTAATTGGTCTATACAGTATGAGATGGCCATTATTGATAAACAAGGTGATAGCATTTCTTTGGAGAAGATATATGTTTTCATCATTATTCGCTTAGAGCATCAACTACATACTGTAGCAAATTGGACAAGGCCCAGCAGGACATCATTTGAGTCATAATTAAATATCTTAATTGCTAGAGTGTATCTGGGATGCTGTGCTAAGAAAACCCATGGTAAATAAATGTCTTGTGTTTTTACAATCGTTAAGTGTGTTTTCTTTATCGGGTTTCAGAAAGCATTCAGTGAGGGCTTCACCTTTATTTCCATAATTCTGGCATGATAAGCAAGACCTGGAAAAATTAATCAATACTAGTGAACATTAGTGAAATATTAATGAATTAAAATTTTAAACCTGAGAATTTTAAGCTCCTGAAATTTAGAAGTGTGGCTCAGGAAACCAAAAACACAGTCATCTTTATTTAAACAGTATACTTAGAAAGTATAAATGAATAAAAATTAGATGAAAATATGGAAAAATATATACTTTTGATGGTAGTAGGATTATATATAATTTCCCCTAATTTTTCAGTTGAATTTGTTATTGATTGTAGTTTATTACAAATAAATTTGTTAAGAAAATGCCCATACGACTGACAAAATTTTATTTTGGAGAGTATTTCACTTGGATGTTGCATAACCTCCAGAAATATCGATTCTACCACAGGACTTTAAGAGGCACAGACATTTGAAGTTTATAACATACTAGTACAGAGCTAAGTCTGTTGCTGTAGGTTTTTCTTTCTCTTATTTTTTTTTAATAGCTGCTAAATTTTAAAGATTTAGTAGAATTAAATGCAGAGGATAAAATCTAAACAAATTCTAACCAGAAATTAATATCAATAAGTAACATACATAACTTAAGAGACCAAATAGACATGTTTTTCTGCACTAATAAAATACTCCTTTAACTCTTTCATAGTCTTAGTATACCACTCTCCCCCTCAGCAATCCCAGTTGATATGAGCATTGTGGGTTTTAGTTGGAATTTTCCCGTGTTTGATTTAGAATGATTTCACTTTTCAGGAACTGGACAAGAATTAGAATTGTTGCCTTTGGGAATTCCCTGGTGGTCCAGTGGTTAGGACTCTGAGATTTCACTGCCAAGGCAATGGGTTCGATCCCTGGTCAGGGAACAAATATCCCAGAAGCTGCGTGGTGTCAGCACGCCTACACTCGTGGACCAATTGGGATGCAGGGACTTTTACACATGTGTACATGTTCCATCTGACTTTCTGTCTCAATCTACTGCAGTAGCACCTACAGGCTTAGGAAGCGGGCGGGGACTGGATTGGAGAGTGGATATAAAGAGTGGAAAAATAGAGGCCAGATATCCCTTTTCAGAATTTTATGACGGTGTGATCCCACCACAAAGAATTGGGGGTTTGTGGTCGTCTGAAGCCCTCTAATTAAATGGGGGAAGAGATACCATCTTTTTCTGCGCACCCTCTCCCTTCCAGATCCACCCCACCTTCTCTCTAGTTAAATGCTACCAATTATATATTTAAAGTAAAATAGTGAAATGTGAATTTCTGTGCCAAAGTGTGGGATGTCCCAATGACGTCTCTGAAAACCCAAAGCCAATCCCTCTGCTACAAACTCAAGGTTTATATTTAGAAAACAGTGTGGATCCTGTATTTTCAAAATGCTGTAAACATGTTTGTGGGGCTATTTTTAGCTTTTATAGACTTTAGTGAACTTCCAAGTTGGCCAGTCAGACACAGTCAGTTGTTGTCTGTTACCTCGGATGCCAGCACTTTGTGAATGAATGACTGTCTCACAGGGTTTCTGACATGCTTAAAGCAGATGAGTGTGTAAGTTGTGTCCACTGCATCTGGTATATCTATATATGTATTACTGTACATACTGTCCTTTTTTTTTTTAGCTTTTATGAGCTGTATAACTGGGATAACAGTTTTGTATGGAATTCAAGATGAATTGGGTCCTGCCAAATGGCACTGGCAGAAATACCTAGTCCTTTTCTCTTTCCCCCAGCCCTTCTCTCCTAGTCCTTAAGCATTAAATCGTGCATTCACAAATCCTTCCAGTCGCTGTTATTTTCAGTCCATTGTATCTACTTCCTGTTGGTCAAAGGTCAGGAGGCTTGGGTGGTGTAGAGGGAGATGGAAAGTTGACAGGAAAAAGAAAGCTGGGCTCATTTTAGGGCCAACACATCATAGAATGGGCAAGATAGCAGCGATTTGTTGAAAACAAACAGAAGTAAATGATCAACAGTTTTTCTTGTACGATGAGATCATTATCTGGATGTTATATGAATGAAAAAGTGTTTTCCCCCAGAGAATCACGTCTATCAAAGGGTGACACGCCCCTCTGTGATTGGGGGTGGGGAGGACATCAGTATCCGCACTTGGGCTAAGTCTTCCACATTCGCCTCAGAGGTTCTCTTGATTTCATTATCTGTGGAATAATTTTTGTGTCATGTTCAGCTTTGTGCTTAGTTCTCTCTGGGTGAGGTTATTCTTCCTTGCATCTTGAACTTAATGTGGTTTTTTTGCGGTATGCGGGCCTCTCACTGTTGTGGCCTCTCCCGTTGCGGAGCACAGGCTCTGGACGCGCAGGCTCAGCGGCCACGGCTCACGGGCCCAGCCGCTCGGCGGCATGTGGGATCTTCCCGGACCGGGGCACGAACCCGTGTCCCCTGCATCGGCAGGCGGACTCTCAACCACTGCGCCACCAGGGAAGCCTGAACTTAATGTGTGATCAATGTAGCCATTTGCATCATTGCAGAAAGTTCTCTTGGACAGTACTGCTCTAAAACTGCAATTAGAATTTGTATCTGTGCTGGAAAATCTTGTGACTTTAAGATGTGATATCAATTTCCTACAACTTAAACAAAATTTTAGTAACGTTCTCACATCTTCTTCACTTAAACATGTGCATTGACACTGTACTGTATAGTACATGGCATTTTGTCTTTATTCTCCCTAGTAACATTGCATTCGGCACTCAGAGACTGGAATGTCATTACACACACACACACACACACACACACACACACACACCCAATGTTGACTATATGAAGAGAGAGAATAATTATATATATAAATAAATATACTCACATAAATATGTAGACTTTCCAAAACACTGTAGGTACTGTCTGAAGTTGCAGTTTCTGAATTTTAGCACCTTGGCATGGTTTCATATTGATTTGTTTCTTGATTAAGTTAGTTTCCCTTTTTTGTTGGCTGAACCTTCTGGAGGAGGAGACTTGATAGGATTTATGGCCAAACTCTTAGCAAGAAGAAGGCCCACTGTTGGTTTGGCGCATCATCCATTTACGTGAAGACTGAGTTAGCGAAGGACAGAGACAGCGTTTTCAGGGTCACCAGGAGACATTGATTCGTTCGTTCATTTGTTCAGGTAAGTTATCACACACGCCTTTTAAGGCGCCAAGCCCTTGCCTGCTATGCACTGTGCTAAGCACTTAGAAGGGGAACGGGACAGGATCTTGGGGAGGAAGGCAGCCGTACAGAGGACTGCTTGTCAGTCAAGAGGAGAGTACTCAAATAGAAGTTTGCACAGGTGCTCTGGATACCCTGGGGCAGTCGGCTTTACCCGGTGCAAGTGACAGAGAGCCAGAGAAGGTAGAAGGGAAGGTGTTCCAGTTTTCCTTCACACCAGATTGCAGTTACTCCAAATGAAAAAGCTTAGTTTCTTGCCAAGCTCTCTCAATGTTTTGGAAAATTTTCAGACCATGGGGAAGGGGGGATCTTAAAAAATGCCATTGAGGGCTTCCCTGGTGGCGCAGTGGTTGGGAGTCCGCCTGCCGATGCAGGGGACGCGGGTTCGTGCCCCGATCCGGGAAGATCCCACATGCCCGTGAGCCGTGGCCGCTGAGCCTGCGCGTCCGGAGGCTGTGCTCCGCAACGGGAGAGGCCACAACAGTGAGAGGCCTGCGTACTGCAAAAAAAAAAAAAAAAAAGCCATTGAAAAGCATCTTTTACTGATTATGTCAGACACCTTCATGGAGATGTATCTTAATTTATTTACTCAATTTCCTGCTGTCACCAACCTTCCTGGTTTGCTCAGGACTGAGGGGTGTCAGGACGTGGAACTTTGACTTCCAAAACAGGGACAGCCCTGGGAACACTGGGATGGTTGGTCACCCTATTGTTGGATATTTAGATTGTTTTCAAATATTTACTCATATAAACAGCACGGTGTTGAGTGTTTTGATGCCTATATATTCAGCCGCAGAATGCATTGTTTCTTGAGGTGAGATTCGTAGAGATGAAATGAATGGTTCAGTGACTCTGGGCGTGTCTGGAGCTCACAGCCCTGCGTTGTACTTCTGCTGTTTTCAGCTAGATTGCTAAGAGTCTGCCTGGACATTTGTGCCACCTCTGCCTCCACAGGTTCTTAGGGAGATAACACAGATGACACAGCCAGGTACATACTTGCTCTGTCGCTAGCTGTGGCACCCATTCTAAATCTCTAGCTGGCCAGATTGCATATGACTCCAGCTACCTTTTGTCTAGGCTGGAGGCTGATTCCAAAAGTTCAGGTGGACTCCCTGACCCCACTTTCCTATGACCACACCCTGATATGAGCTCACTGACCCTTAGTGCATGTGGTGGCAGGAAAAGGGTGAGAACAGATGAAACCCAAGGCAGGTGGTCTTTCTTACCAGTACAGGTTCAGGTATACTATCACCCCAGACCTTCATTCCCAGCCACACAGGACATTGCAAGCTTATCTTGGATCCACTGCTAGCCAGGCTCCTGCCTCTCTTCAGACTCCTCCTGGTCAGGATAAGGAAGCCTTGAAAAGCCCCAGAGTTAGTGTGGAAATATGATGAGAGATGAACTAGTATTCACAGGTAAAAATATATTCAGCCTGCCCCACAGTGCTGTATTGAGAGTTAATGCCATGAGGTGACCTACCTTCCTGTGGAACTTTAGTAACTGATATGCCTGGTTGGGGTCCAAGGTCTCATATCAAACTGTTCTTTGTAGTAAGAAGTATTAAAGGGTAGTCCTATTTCGAGCATTCTTAACATGTGCCCCAGGGGTCATGTGAACCCCTGAAACTGTGCAATATTATGTATGTGCCTTTTTCTAAGAAAAGGTTCCATTGCTTTTATTAGATTCTCAAAGCGGTCTGTGACCCCAAAAGGCATAAAAACTAGTTTGTGTATATTAAATACTGGGGAGTTTTCATCATTGCTTTTTTGTTTGTTTGTTCATTTGGTGCAGGACTTAACACCAGAGCTTTGAGGTAGGCATCAGTTTAGCAATGATTTCAACAAGTAAATGATATGCACATTTACTTTCAACAAGTAAATGATATGATACGATTATTCATTAATAATTTAAAATTCCCTGAATTTTTTTTCCCAGCTACTGTAGTGTTTGAGTTAAATTTGATTTTTTGTTGTTGGTTTGCTATTGTGAAATTGGTTCAGGTCTAGCTAATTTGTTTTTGTCCGGGCAGCATATGTAAACTCCGATTTAAAAGGTTTGTGGCGCAGTTGTGAGCCTATATCTAGGCATTGTTCTGCATTATTTTTGGTGTATTCTGTTGTTTATATTACTAAGCTAAAGTTAGAACAGATAGCACTAGGCTAGAAAATGGTGACAATAGTTTGAAAACAGGAAATTTTAGGCTTGTGTGTGTTTGGAACAGATGATCATAATGACAGAGCCAGTGGAGTGGAAACTTCCACCGAGTGTGTTTTTTCCTTATTTTGCTCTATGAGAAAAGATGGTGCTTCCTGGAAAACAACTCAAGTATTTTAAAGTAAATGGTTTTCTTTTGTCCCTGCTTCATGGTTAATTTGTTTTTCTTTATTTTATTTACCCTGGTTGTATTATTATTATGGAAATTTAATATTTTTAATAGGTAAAGTAATTCCCAAAGTGCTTATTTTAGATAGTTAACTATCTAAGTATATTAACCATTTACTGACATGGTTTTTAAAATAAATTAAAATTGTGAGAATATTATAACCACTGGACTTTGGGGGAAGAAATTGTTTCTCTATTTTAAGTGTTCCTAACTTTACTTTTCTTTTTCTTTTTAACCCTCTAAATTCCAGTCTTGAAAACAAAGTAGTTATACTTTGTCTAAGCTATTTCCTGACCAAGACTCTCTCCAGATGTATCCTGGAATTCTATATTTAAAAGAAAGGCTAAATTTATTCACTACTTGCAGAATAAGAAGAAGAGTATGCATTTCCATACAGAAATAAACTTTTCTGTGTGTGTACATCATTCCTAGATTTTAAAATATTAATTAATAGACTTTGTTTTTCAGAGCATTTTTAACTATAAGCTTTTAAATCATGTAATATTTTAAAAATTATAACAGTAGTGAATGGAAGCTCCTTGAAAAAAATCAGACTGCACAAAATCATATAAAATAAAAACATGAAACTGGTCTGACCCTCCCATCCCTATTCCTGGAATGACCACATTTAACACTTCCGGTGTGTCTCCTTCCAGACCTTCTCTCTAAACATAGTTTACATGTACAAGCACACAATCATTTCAGACTAAATGAAATCATAAAGTTCTGTAACTCACTTTTTAAAAAAATTTAACAATTATCTTGTGGGCATTTTTCATATATAAGTGAGATCTAGCTCACTTTTTTAAATGTTTTGCATCAACTTACTATTGTATACATAGCTCGTAATTTATTTAAATTTAACCATTACCCTGCTGATGAAGTTTAGATTAAAACCTATCTTATTAAAAATAGTATTTTCATTTTGTGAAACCCATGTCTTCAACCGTTAACATTTTACAGATTTCTGAGATTCTACGTAAATTTTGAATTCACAGTCATGACCTTCTTTCCTTAAGTATCAGTCATGAAATACCTTTTAAGAGATTTCAGAATAAGAAAGTTCCACTCTACTTCCCCCCCCCCGCCCCGTTTCCTAGGATAATATAGGGTTAGTAAAATTAGTGGTGATGCTTCATGATGGAAAGGCAGGTGGCTCAAGAATATAGCAAGTGCTGTTCTCCAGTTTATCGGGTCAAGGTAAACTCGAGGATTCAGCAACTAGTGAGACCTGAATGCAGTCATCAGAGGTCTTTTCTGAACTGCTCGAACAGAATGGGCTTGTTAATGGGCTACTTGGGACCTGTGTGCTGAGAGTTCAGAGAAGCCTTAACTCAGAGAAAGTTGAGGGAAGCTGCAAAGAAGAGGTTATCGAGCTGACTCTTGAAGACTGAGAAGGATCATTGGGTGAGAGAGAGAGGATGCGTTAGACTCAAAACAACAAAACGCGTGCGTTGGCTGGCAAGGCCAGGCAGGTAAGTATGGTTTTGAAGAACCTTGTATGCCAACCTGTAAAGGGAGTTTGGACTACCCTAATAACAACTATGGACTTCTTTTTTTTCTTTCCCTGGGTCTTTTCATTTAAGTTCACTGACTGTCCGCAATCATTGTGATGAACAGAAAACTTTAAAAGCATCCTGTCGAGGCTTTGAGGGCTTCACAATGGGTGAAGCGCTGGGGCAGATATAAAAAAAAATTTAAGGAATGGTCTTGGCTTTCAAAGAACTCGGGGAAAATAGTTCACAAGCATTTGGAACATTTGGAGATGTACATAGTAAAATAACAGATGGTTCCAAACTGTCCATAGCCATGCAGAAGACTTTCCAGGGCAGTGTCTGATGGATGGTCTAGACTCCAGAGGGAAGGTGTGGCGAGGAAAAGGGAAAGTTTGGACAGAACCTTGGAGAATAGATTAGGTTTCCAACAGTAGAAAGGAGTTCAAACATATTCGCCAATAGGATAAATATTGTCAACAAAGACAAGAAGGCAGAAGATAAACTACCTTGGCAAGAGCAGAAGCCTTGAGAAGATAAGGAATTAGATAGATGAAAGCTTTAAAGGACCTCTATGTTTGTTTGTTTCTTTAATTCTATTTTAAGAAGGAACCTAATTCTGTCTATTGATTGGACCAGTGGTTCTCAAGTCTTGGTGGCACATAGAAATCACCTGGTGAGCATTTAAAACTACCTATGCTGGTGCTAGGGCTGATGCCCCACGCTCCAGTTTAGTTGGCCTGAGGTGAGGCCCCCAGGCATCAATCTTTTTTTTTTTTAAGTAAATTTCTCTAGATACTTCTTCTAGAGTTAGAGTTGAGAATCACTGGACCACCCTGACCTCTTCTCTTTGCTCATCCATTTATTGCCTATTTCTTCAATAATTAGCTCTTCCAGTTAGAAGTACAGGGAAGCGATTAGGGAGTCTTGGAAAGCCTTGTACCAAGCCTGTGTTACATCAGTTATAGCAGAGAAAGTTCAGAAAACAAGTGTGTGCAGCATTCACAATGTTTTTCTTTAAAACTGAGCCCGTTTGCCATTTAGGCAAATTAGACATATTGTGTGAGTTTGTTAATAATATTATTACAGGTCATGGTTTGAGGCTAATCCATATTGAAATTTTTTTCTTCCCACGAGGTAATGGGACTCCATCTGTACTTTCTTGCCAATGTGTACATACCCATACTCTGTAGGTATGTGATAAACCTGTATTAGAACCTTGCTTCCATGTGACAAGTCTTTCTTCAGCATGATGTATGCAGCTGGCTTGAATACAGAAATTATTTAAAAGAACAGTTTTCCTTTAAAATGAAGTATAAAAATTCCTCTCATATCTGTAGAGTTTTTAAAACAAATGAATTGATGGTTTATGCACCTCTGCCTTGCCTGACAAATTATTGTCAGCCAAATTGCAAATGGGCTGGGCAGATTGCAGTCATGTCAGTATCTCCAGAATGCATAGAAAGTGTGAGAACTTCCATATTTTTATCCATGGTTCCTTTGATTGGCGTTTTTAGCAGATACTGACTGAGCACCTCCTTGGGATTAGGAGAAGAAAGATGAAAGGTGGAAAGAGATGGCTCCAGCCCTCAAGATGCTCACTTGTAGGGATGTCAAACACGGTAACTGGGAACGGGGGGGAAATGGAGAGCTTGGAGGGGGCCACTTAGGGATGGTGCCCTGAAATCTGAGCTAAATCCAGGGGGTGGATTATGTGCCAAGGGGCAGCCTGTATCAGGGCCAGAGGCAGGGCAGAAGCAGAGTGTTAGGGGACCTGCAAGCATTTCCGATGTGGTTGGAAGGCAGAGAGGCAAGAAGTGAGGCTGGAGAGATAGGGAGAGGCTGGAAGAGCCCCATGTGCCCTGCCAGAGAGTTTGGCAGGGCCAACTCTGCAGGCGGTAGGCAGTCGCCAAACATAGGGAATGGGTAGATGGCAATGCAAATACTCCAAGCATTTTGGGTATTTAGTTGGGCAGTCTGATCTAAATGTATTTCCATTGGGATCCATGGACTCTCCGTGCTGTTCTCTTTTGATGTTAATATAGTAGCCAAAGTTAATCTCGAAACCCTGAGGTGGAACACCCGTATCAGAGTATGGTGCTTTTAAAGCTGCTTCAAAATGCAGACCTGCGGGTGAAATCTTTTTACTGCATCATTTATTCAACTTCAGGTTGAAGTGACTGTTGCATTGTAGGAAATGACAACAAAATAAACGTTTGCATAGTTCTTCTCAAGCACACCTGCTCATTTTCCAGTAGATAAAACGTTTTTTCACATCTGCTCATTTTCCAGTAGGTAAAACGTTTTTTCACATGCATTTTGTTTAAAATTGCTTGGAGTGTTTTTGAGGGTTTCTAGAAAACGTGTCCTTTTTGTCTGTTACTGCTCTGTAGGATTGGAGAGGCAATGTACAGCTTTCTCCGGGGCTACCAAGGCAGCAAGGATAAAAATAGGGCAAACTTTAAGAATCCCAGATATTTTCAGATAACAAAGACTGATTTATGTGGACCCATTTTGTGCTCAGACAAAACATAGAGAAACTTTTGTGCTGCGATTAGCAAGGGTGCTGATGTCAGTTCTCTTGTCGAGCATCAAGCTTTATTCTGTGGCTAAATTGTGCTTTGTACCCTAATCCAGAGAACCTCTGTATCTGCCTTATTAAAGTGTGTAGTTTATGTAATTGCTTTTGTTTTCCAGTTTAATCTGTGCCAGATTCAATGAGAGTGACTCATTTTGTGACTGAGACAAACATTCACATTTGGACCACATTAAAAATAAATAAATAAGTGGCAGGTGCTGCTTGGCTAAATTCTGTGTTTTCATGCTGTAATTTCCTGCTGCAAGGGTTCATCTCTTAGATAATGTCTTCTCGGCCTCTGTAATCGCTAGCCCAATCTGTCTAGTGCCCCACAGTTCACTGCTGTTCATTTCTTGGCTATGTATTTTAGTTTCCAAGGGCCTATTACATTTTAACAGTATCATTTGAAGAGGGAAGCAAAGAAATGTTTGGGAGAGCCACAGTCAACTGGATGACAAAGAGTGACACATGAGCTGTAGCAAAGGGACATATTTCATTCTATTCTCTTTCTTGTCATTTTCCCAAGGTGTTTTGTGTGTGTGTTTTGGTAAAGCTCAGTTATGTTTATTTTATGATGTATATGTTCAGTATTTTTCTCAAGTGGAAGAGGTTTTGAAAGCACACGCCTTTCTATTCAGGGTGGCCAATATATCTAATCTAATAGTCTCAAAAATTTTACAACTTCATAGTCTTAGGGGAATTCTATTTATTGTACAAATATTTCTAGGTATTCGGCCCTTGCTCTGCATTGAGTATGTAATGGCAAATAAAGCAGACATGGTCACTGTCTTCTCGGACTTTATGGTCTGCTTGGGGAGTTAGATACTAAATAAATAAATACAAAGAAAAATTGGATTGCAAATTACAAAAATCACTACATAGGTATGTGATGGGGTCCCTAACATTATGCCCTGCTCTACAACCGGTGGTGGTTGGTTTGAGGGTGGTCAGGGAAGGGAAGGCCTAAAGGTCAAAGTCTGCCTGGCAACGAGAGGAAAGAACATCCCGGACTTAGGAAACAGCATGTGCGTAGTCCCTGAGGCAGGAGACAGTTTGGCATCCTATAAACCAGTGGTCCCCAACCTTTTCGGCACCAGGGACCAGTTTCGTGAAAGACGTTTTTTCCATGGAGTGGGTGGGGTGGAGGGGAGATAGGGTTTGTTCTGGTGGTGATGCGAGAGATGGGGAGCGGCAGATGAAGCTTCATTCGCTGCCCGCCGCTCACCTCCTGCTATGCGGCGTGATTCCTAACAGGCCACGGGCCAATACCGGTCCGTGGACCAGGGGTTGGGGACCCCTGCTATAAACCATATGATTAGAAGGGAGGAGTGACAATTGGTGAAAACTTAAGAGAAAAAAAAAGACCATATTTAAATGGTTAGAGATGAACTATATACAGGCACAGCAGTATGGCACTATTTAGTATAGGGACAGATAACCCTCCGAACAGTCCGGCAGCCCGAGAGCTTCTCTGAAGTGCAGTATAGAAATTGATGCCTGTAATACTTAGTCTGAGTCATTGGGGAATGGATGAATTATGTTCAATGAATTATGTACTAAGGCATTTTAGAAGGATTTGCATGAAAGACATTAAAGTTTTAAAAAGTCATTTATGTATTTAAAGACAGAACCTTCACTATCTGGAGAAATCACTTTTACAAAAAGATGTGATTCCTTGATGGCCCTGGATAAGTGACATAATACTGTTTTCCTTTTTCTTTACTTCTCTATTCCTTTCTTAAGCTTACTGTTCGATAGGGAGGTATCGGTGAAGGCATCCTTTTACTAAGAGATGATATTTATTTATTTTGAAATAAGTAGATGTCATATATTAACTAAATGGTTTTTTTTTTTTTTTTTTTTTTGCGGTACGTGGGCCTCACACTGTTATGGCCTCTCCCACCGCGGAGCACAGGCTCCGGACGCACAGGCCCAGCAGTCATGGCTCCCGGGCCCAGCCGCTCTGCGGCATGTGGGATCTTCCCGAACCGGGGCAGGAACCCGTGTCCCCTGCATCGGCAGGCGGACTCTCAACCACTGCGCTACCAGGGAAGCCCGTTAATCATTTTTAAGTGTACAATTCAGTAGCATTAAGTACTTTCACATTGTTGTGCAACCATCACGGTCATTTATCTCCAGAACTTTTTCATCTTCTCAAACTGAAACCCTACCCATTAAACACTAACTCCCCATCCCCCTTCCCCCTAACACCAGGCAACAAACATTTTGCCTTCTCGCTCTGTGAATTTGATTACCGTAGGTACCTCATATAAATAGAATCCTACAATTTTTGTCCCTTTGTGACTGGCTTATTTCATTTACCATAACATCTCAAGGTTTATACAGATTGTAGCATGTGTCAGAATTTTCTTTTAAGGCTGAATAATATTTCATTGTATATATTTCATTTATCTCTTCATTCATCAGTGGATGCTTGAGTTGCTTCCACCTTTTGACCGTTGTGAATAATGCTGCTGTGAACATGGGTGTACAGATATGTCTCTGAGAGACCCTGCTTTTCATACTTTTGAGTTAGATACCCACACTGGAATATTTTGAAGGACCGCCATACCATTTTCCACAGTAGTTACACCATTTTACGTTCGCACCAGCAATGCACAAAGGTTCCAATTTCTTCATATCCCGGCTCACACTTGTTATTTTCTGCTTTTTTGATAATAGCCATTCTAATGTGTATGAAGTGGTACCTCATTGTGCATTTCTCTACTGATAGTCATGTTGAACATCTTTTCTTGTGCTTATTGGTCATTTGTATATCTTTCTTGGGGAGTCAAATTCTTCAAGTCCTTTGCCCATTTTTTAATTGGGTTGTATATTTTCATTGTCACTGAGTCGTAGGAGTTCTATATGTATTCTAGACATTAATTTCTTATCAGATATATGATTTGCAAATATTTCCTCCCATTCTGTGAGGTGCCTTTTCACTCTTTGATCATGTTCCTCAAAAATGTAAAAGTTTAAAATTTTGATGCAGTCCAGTTTCCCTGGCGTTTCTTTTGTTTCCTGTGCTCTTACTGTCATAATCAAGAAATCATTACCAAACCTAATATCATCAAGGTTTTCCGTATTTGTTTTTCTAAGAATTTTCTAGTTTTAGCTGTTACATGTAGGTCTTTGATCCATTTGGAGTTAATTTTTATTTGATAGGGTGAGAGTCTAACTTTATTCTTTTGCACTTGGATATCCAGTTTTCCCAGCACCATTTGCTTTTTATATTTAGTAAAAACTAAATCTTCCTTGGTTTGTTGACTTGATATTACATATCAGTGTAATAGCTTCTAATATCAATCGGTGTCTTCTAATGTTTTATCAGAAGATCTAATAGAAAACAAATAGAAAACACACATTATTAAGTTAATTGAGGAAGCATCAGTAAACTTTGCTGGAGTGGTAGATTATTCTGTGGAAACAAAACATTGTCTATGACTTTCTCTAGTCAATGCATTTATAAAATTGGTTTGACAGATGTGCATCTTGAAAAATTTCTCTCAAGTTAACACTGGATGGATATTTTTGTTTTGTTCCTAGGCGTGGAAGAGGAGATGGTTTGTGTTACGCAGTGGCCGTTTAACTGGAGATCCAGATGTCTTGGAATATTACAAAAATGATCATGCCAAGAAGCCTATCCGTATTATTGATTTAAATTTATGTCAGCAAGTTGATGCTGGATTGACATTTAACAAAAAAGAGTTTGAAAACAGCTACATTTTTGATATCAACACCATTGACCGGATTTTCTACTTGGTAGCAGACAGTGAAGAGGAGATGAATAAGTGGGTTCGTTGTATTTGTGACATCTGTGGGTTTAATCCTACAGAAGAAGGTAAGTTCAAGATTTTGTGACTCAACCTGAGTTCTCCTTTATTACTACATTTTAAAAACCGTTGTAAAATTCTTTGTTATTTCAGTTACACAATATAATATTTTTTTATAATAGTAACAACATTTAGAAAAAGCAAACCTTTTAATCAGTTTAAGGAGAAATTTTTATAGATTTTAGAAAGAGAGACTACCATTGTGGGGCAGTGTCTAAATAATGTCCTGAAGAAGATGACAAGAAGACGTACTTATTTAACAGCATTTCTTGAGTTCCAAGGTAAATATTAAGTTGAACCTTATCACTGCTGATACTTGATATTTCAACCTGTTAAAATAACATTTTCATGCGGCTCAACTTAATTCTTCAGGAGTTTTTGTTAATTGAAGTATAGTTGCTGTACAGTATTATATGTTACAGGTGTACAATATAGTGATTCACAGTTTTTAAAGGGTATGCTCCATTTATAGTTATTATAAAATATTGGCAGTATTCCTTGTGTTGTACAGTATATCCTTATAGCTTGTTTTATACATGATAGTTTGTACCCCTTAATCTCCTACCTCTCTCTTGCCCCTCCTCCTTCCCTCTCCCCACTGGTAACCACTAATTTCATCTCTGTATCTGTGAGTCTGCTTCTTTTTTGTTATACTCGCTAGTTTGTTATATTTTTTAGATTCCACATATAAGTGATATCATACAGTATTTGTCTTTCTTTGTCTGACTTATTTCACTTAGCATAACACCCTCCAGGTCTATCTATGTTGTTGCAAATGGCAAAATTACTTCTTTTTGATGGCTGAGTAGTATTCCACTGTGTGTGTGTGTGTGTGTGTGTGTGTGCGCGCGTGCGTGCATGCATGCGTGCGCACACACACCACATCTTCTTTATCCATTCATCTAATGATGGATACAGGAGTTATGTTTTAAACTATATTGGATTATGGAGTTAGGAAAAGCCAAGGTGACTGTCAATACCTATGAAAAGCAAACGAAAATCAGTCACAAAACATGATGAAAAAGTAACAAACATATGAATTTACTTAACACAAATGTCCTAAAAAAAGCATGGAGGAAGAGGGGTCTCAAGTTTTGAAAAAGAGGTAGTGAAGAAAAGCTTCTTGGAGAAAGACCAATTGTGAACTGTAGGCTTTTGAAGGAAATAGTGCTATATCTACATAAATGAAAGGAGGGATGCAGAACCTGCAGGCTTAGGGGCTAGGGAAGGGCCCAGAGGTGGAGTAGACTTCTCCTTGGCTGGAGCAGAGGGCTATGAATGATCAAGGCAAGGGGAGACTTGCTTGAGTATCTGAGATTTGAGTGCCTTTCCTGGGAGGAGCTGAGTGATTAAAGGCCTCAAGAAGAATTTTTTTTTTTTAATAGTTTTTTTAAAATTTTCGGCTGCATTGGGTCTTCATTGCTGCATGCGAGCTTTACCTAGTTGCGGCAAGCAGGGGCTACTCTTCGTTGCAGTGCACGGGCTTCTCATTGCGGTGGCTTCTCATTGTGGAGCATGGGCTCTAGGTGCACGGGCTTCAGTAGTTGTGGCATGCGGGCTCAGTAGTTATGGTTCGCGGGTTCTAGAGTGTATGCTCAGTAGTTGTGGCGCATGGGCTTTGTTGCTCCGCAGCTTGTGGGATCGTCCCAGACCAGGGCTCGAACCCGTGTCCCCTGCATTGGCAAGCAGATTCTTAACCACTGCGCCACCAGGGAAGTCCCTCAAGAAGAACTTTACAGGTGGAATTCCTCTTTGGGTGCTTTTATATAGCTGCCATGACCTTTTATATTCCCTGTCTACTTCTGTACTTCTCTTCCTTTTTAAACAAACGCTAAGAACCCACGGAGGGGACTCCAATACTAATTTAGGTTTACAGAGCCAAGAATCAGAAATAAAGGCGACCTTATTAAATAGCGTCTTTGACCCTGTTGTTTTCATGGTTATACTCACATTGACAAGCATGCATTTCCAAATATCTATATTTAGGAGTGCTGGAGATTCAGTGAGGGGTGGAAAAATTGTGTTAACAATCAGCTTCAAGAGTTAGATTGAAGTGAAACAGTCATCATCTCTAATTAGCTCAGGTCAGCATGCTGTTTCCTCTTTGGCCAGGCAGCCCCTAGGAGAAGGAGGCTGCCAGGGCTGGGATTGGCCCAGTGGGCTGGGGGAAACCCCTTGCTGAGGAAATCTAGAATGCTCGAGGGAAAACAGCACTGAGAAAGGGAAGGAGGCGTCTGATTTAGACCGGAGGCTAATGACCTAGAGCTCTTCAACAGAGTTCTGCTGATTAAGAAGCCTCAAGCAATTGTTGCACATGTGGAATTAAAGCTTCAGTTGTTTTTGTGAAGTTACTAAATATGTTCACATTTTAAGTGGGCCTGCTGGTATTACTTCTAACTCCAGTTAAACTCCTTTCCCTTCTTGTTTGCATACATGATCTGTATTTGAGTGCAGCAGAGGATTTTTCAGTTACAGTCACAAATGAGATCGCTCTCTTTTTTTTTTTTTTTGGCGGTACGTGGGCCTCTCACTGTTGGGGCCTCTCCCGTTGCGGAGCACAGGCTTTGGACGCGAGGCTCAGCGGCCATGGTTCACGGGCCCAGCCGCTCCGCGGCATGCGGGATCCTCCCGGACCGGGGCACGAACCCGCGTCCCCTGCATCGGCAGGCCAGGCGGACTCTCAACCACTGCGCCACCAGGGAAGCCCGAGATCGCTCTTTTTAATCGTTAACAGCCCCTCAGTAATGATAATGATTGGATTTAGACCTCACATTCATTTCCTTGTATGATGGATTTTCAGCTAAAATAATTTAAGTGGTTGTATAATGTTTGTGTTGATGTTGTTCTTTTGCCTGCTACCTTTTCAATTTAGAATTTGGGGGGATATAAAGGCAGATTTCTGCCTCCATTGGTTGCCTGTGCAGATTCAGCAGATCTGAAAGACTACAGTAGGTGTTCTTCTGTCTCTTTTTGTTTCTTTATAATTGTCCGATTTAGCAAAGGATATGAGATGCCCTCTTAGTGCATTCTCCGGTTAAGGAATGTGAGTGTGTAATTTTTGGAAGCACTTTTGGGGGTGGTTAGAGTTGAGAACCCCCAAAATAAGAATTTGTCATGCTCAAGTGTCCCAGATTAGCTTTGCAAGTTTTAAGGCGAGGAGTCTGGTCCATCTGTCCACCTTAGAATGATTCTTATCATCTGGGAGCCGGTCAGCTCTGGGAAGTAGATAGGTTTTGTCTGCTTTAGAACATTAATTCAGTTATCTACCCAATTATTTGAGTTTGCCAGTACTCCACTAGGCTTTGGGCATTCATTCAACCGATACCTATTAGGTGGCCAGTTAGGCAGACAGGTGAGAGGTATTATAGACAGGGAACTGAGCATCTAGTGAGAGAAGAGTCATACCCCAAATAATTCAGTTCAGTTGGTAAGTGCAAGTTAGACGTATATGTATGTACATATATGTGTTCACATTTTTTAATATAAATCATACTTTAACATATATTAAAGTGTTAATATATAACATTAAGGTATAATTTTATATATTAAAGTATGATACTGTGGAAGTGTAGAAATACAGTTTTTGCCCTCATAGAGCTTAAGTCAGTCTAGTAGGAGAGACAGGCAAATAATCTAGGAATTACAATACCAGTTGTTAGGTGCTCCGCTAAAAGAAAAGAAAAAAAAAAAAGCAGCTGATTGCATCTCAGGAGGATCAGGAAAAGCCTAGGTAGTTTTAAATGGCTCTGTGACCATAACTGATAATGTACTGAGAACTTTATTTTTGTCCTTAGTGGAACATCTTCATTGGCATTAGTAGTCAAAATCAGTTACAATGCCTGTTTTCACTTCATAAACTTACTAGTATAGGGAGGGGGAAAGTTTCAAAACTTGAAAGCCACCTTTTCAGTGGTAAAGCTCCCAAATTCTTATAAAACAGATTAGAAGTATATTTGCCTTGAGTGAAGCTCTCAATTTGTGAACTTGTAATCTTCACAATATCCATAAAAGGGGAAGTTGTAAGAAAATAATATGGTTAATCAAATTTGATGTATATAAGCTGAGTTGGTTACCAAGAGTAGCTATGCTAATCACAGATCTTTTTTTTTTTTGCGGTATGCGGGCCTCACTGTTGC
>NW_006790911.1:778597-812066 GCF_000442215.2 Lipotes vexillifer | reverse complement strand
CCTGTGTCCCCTGCATCGGCAGGCGGACTCTGAACCACTGCGCCACCAGGGAAGCCCCACAGATAATTTTTATCTGTTCATTAAAATAAGTCCCTAAGGACTTCAGTTTGCCAATACTTTTAAATTTAGTTCCTGATCTATATCTAAATTCAGTTGTACTTATTTTTTCAATACTGTAATTTAGATGTTTTTACAAGTTCATCCTGGCCATCTCCCAAATAACCACAGTCAGAAATGTCTTACTAGACTGTGTTGGAGACTTGAGTTTCTTGGAATAAATCAGTGAATGATGAGCAATCCTTCATTGTGTAGTATCAAGGAGCCACACAAATAGTTTTATTTTGCTCTATAATTTTGTTTTTTGAGGCATAGTAGCAAAACTGCAAAAAGCCTTTAAAAGCCAGCCGTTGTATTTCCCTATTCATTTGTAGTAGCTGACTTTGCTAGATGCCTTCTTCAAAATTCTACATATTTAAAGCTTTGTATCAAATCCTAAACTGCAGAGAACTGCAGTTATCCTTTGTGATCACATTCATACAGTTTAATATGACAAGGGGAATATCAAAATGTCTTTGTTCTTCCATTAACTTTACTACCTGCTTTATATTCTCCTGCTTCCTCCACTCACTGTATAATAGGGGCTTTTGTCTTTACCTAGATCTGTCCCCTGAGCCCTGTGTTCTTTCCTTTTCAGACAGCCGAATATGCTCCCACTCTTGGCAGTAAAATTAATTACACAAAATGATTTTTCACTAAAACTAGTTTCAGAGTAGATGTGGGAAGAAATAGACTATGCTTGGTATTACAGCCTGAGAACATAACTATCCCCAATCCCTAGGAGAATAACTAATTTTCTCCTGAAAACAAAAGGAAAGGGGAAAATTCTGACCTGTGTTTTGATTCCAGGAACCTCTCAAAATATCATTACCATGTTATTTCCGCTGCCCCAGGTGACCATTGCTATTATTGAATACTCAGAATCCTGGCAGGCTGAATCTGTTTTTCACTTCTAGCTCATTGCACTGTGTGTGGTTCCTGTGAATGCTTTTATTTAGTAAACTTGAGACCAAGAAACTAATTTCTTTTGTTTTTCTTGGAAATGTGCAGATTTATTTTTGTTTCTACACCAGGTGGAAGCTGTAAAATCTGCTGTAAAATCTGCTAAACAAGTGCCAGGAAACTCAGCCTTAGGGCTGAATGCAACTGACTTGGTGCAGAGGCTCCTGGTCTCATTTCAGGGGCAAGTTTAGAAAGTTGCCTCTTAATCAGTTGAGTTGCTTTTCTCAAAATGCCCAGATAATACTGGCTTAAAAAAAAAAAATAGTGTGATTCTCTGATATTCTTCCTTTTAGAAAAGTAGGTAAGCTAATGTGAGAATATACACACTCTGCCATTCCTACAAAGCAGTGCTTCTTAATTAGGGAACTTAAATTTCTTTTTATTTACTTTTTCATACAGGTATAACTTATTACTGTGCAAGGCACAGATCTTAAGTTTACAGTTCAATATAGTTTTATATATCCATTCTGTATCTATACATAGAAATAGAAATCTGTGAAACCCCCACTCAAATCAAGAAATAGGACAGTTCCAGTCCCCTAGAAGGTTTTCTCACTGTTTCTTCCCAGTAAAAACACAGAAAAAAGTTCAGATGTAACCATTATTTTGCTTCTATCACCATAGATTAGTTTTCCCTATACTTGAACTTTACACAAATAAAACCATTGAGTCTGGCTTCTTTTTTCCAATAGTAAGTCTGTGAGATCCATCTATGTTGCATGTCGCAGGAGTTCGGCATCCTATGTAGCATTCCAGTGTGTGAATATATCATAAATTATTGATCTATTCAAATGTTGATAGAGACATTTGGCTTGTTTCCAGTTTTTAGTTAATACAAATAAAGCTGCTGTGAGCATTTTTACATCTGTCCTTTGATGGACATGAACACTTTGCTCGTTGGTATATATACCCATGGGTAGAATTGCTGCAATTCATCATAGGATATATATTTTTAGTTTTAATAGATTTGTTAGTAGCTTTGGTTTTCCAAAGTTATTGTGCCAATTGCTTTCCTACCAGCAGCATATAAAATTTCTAGTTACTCTACATTACTAGCATTTGGTGTTGTGGGTCATTAATTTTAGCTATTCTAGTGAGTGTGTATCTCATTGTGGTCTTTGCATTTTCCTGAGGACCAATCCAACCAGAGTCTGTTCTGTCTTCTTTTGTTTTATCACACATTTTCAAGCTACTGCCCCTGAGATCTTGATTCATTGAGTCTCCTGAGTGAGGCCCAGGCACCTAGATTTCTCAAATACCCAACAAGTAATTCTGCCAAGATGCCATGACACCTCTGGATAAAAATTAAATCATTTGTCAGCACTAAGGGTTTGTTTTAAAAGTCTCCAAGAATGTTTTCACACTCTATTAAGGAGATAGATGGTCATGACAAATAAGAAGATTGGACTCTGATGAAAGGTCTTCGATTTTTGATTAAATAATTTGAAGACATTTCAGGTTGCTTCAGTGAAAATTGTGACTACCGCCCTTTCTTGTTTGTATCCATTTGATAGATTTCTCCTTATAAAATGTTCTTCCATAAAGAAGGGTATGTTCAGAAGTGAGAAGATGACCATTTTTTTTTATTGCTCTTTTTACTTTATTTTATTTTTTATTTTTTGGCCACACCGCACAGCATGTGGGATCTTATCAGTTCCCTGACCAGGAATCAAACTGGCACCCCCTGCACTGGAAGGCCAAGTCTTTTTTTTTTTCTTTTTTAACTTTTTTTTTTTGGCTGTGTTGGGTCTTTGTTGCTACGCGTTGGCTTTCTCTAGCTGGGGCGAGTGGGGGCTACTCTTCCTCGTGGTGTGCAGACTTCTCCTTTGCATAGCACAGGCATTAGGCGCACAGGCTTTCGTAGTTGCAGCACGCAGGCTCAGTAGTTGAGGCACGTGGGCTCTAGAGTGCACGAGCTTCAGTAGTTGTGGCTCGTGGGCTCTAGAGCACAGGCTCAGTAGTTGTGGCACACGGGCTTAGTTGCTCCGCGGCATGTGAGATCTTCCCAGACCAGGGATTGAACCCGTGTCCCCTGCATTGGCGGGTGGATTCTTAACCACTGCGCCAGCAGGGAAGTCCCGAAGGGGGAGTTTTAGCCACTGGACCACTGGGGAAGTAGAAGATGGCCATTTTAGCATTAATAGTAATGCCTACTCTTTGTGGACTCTTATTTTCTAGGTTAATTAGATATAAATCACATAAATCTATTTGAAATGCTTCTCTTTACAGAAAAAAAAAAAATCTACAACAGACCTGGTAAATCAGGAATCAGTAGATATAGAGCAATCTTGACCTATTTACCTTTAATTGTGAACATAAAGGGAGAACTTTTGCAGTAGCAACAAACAAATTGTTCTGTCAACAAATGTAGCCCATCTTGGGAGGAAAGGATCTCATCTGGTCTCCTGACAGGAAGTGAGCAATACCACATTTTTATTACCACATGCTCAGGCAGGGTATGTCAGTAGTTACAAAAATCAGAGGATCTTATCACATCAACTTTGAAACAGTCTACCTTACCCATCATAAAGAGTAAGATTGCTTCCCTGGACTTAAGCACGTGTACCATTTGATTTAAAAAATATTATTTTGAATATTTCAAGGCATTGGCTGGGCACCCCAGCTTGTATGAGGGACACTAACTCCAGAGCGTTATGCTTCCAAATGGGATAAAACTGTGCATTAAAGGTAGGGATCGTGTGAACCAATCTATTATTTGTGGCCCCCCTCACAGAACAACCTATTCCTCTTCACTGAAAACTCCTTAAGGCTTTCCTTTGCAGTACTTATTAGCTTTCTAAGTAAAATTAAATTAAGAGTTTGCCACAGCAGCTTATTAGGCCTTGAGTGAATGCTAATTATCCTCTTCATGCCTTCTGAATTAAGAGACAGGAAATAATTTTACACACAGAAGCACACCCTATGCTGATGTTTGGTTCTCAGAAACTTGATACCACCATTACTTAGAAAGAACAGTAAGTCAGAAACCCAAGTGAGGCAGAAAGCAATAAACACGGTCTGCTCAACTACTTGTAGGGCAGAATGGGGGCTAATCCCATGTCTTTCTAAGGTTGAAGAGAAGTTTCTTCTTTCAGACCAGTTGGTTAACTTTGGCTAGAAGTTTTATGTTAAAGAATATTTAGATACCACGCATTATCTGAGCCCAAGGTGGTAAAGCAGTGTCCCCTTACCTTTTAAAGTCCTTTGTGTGCCATGTTGTTTGGAACGGTTGGGCTTGCTGTTCACGGCTATTTGAAGGTCTTTTCTTCCATCAGCTTACTAGTGAACATAATGGAGGTTTCTCTCTAGTTCTTGCCTCTGAGAAGTATACATAAGTCTTCCCATATCGTGAACAAGATTTTTTTGCTTAAAAAGGAACCTTTGAATCCCAGTCCTTTTGTCAGAAAATGGAGAGGCTCTTGCAGCTATAAAAAACACTTTCATCATTCACAGGTGGCAGAAATGGAAGGTTAAAAGTGAGATAGTCCCATTGTGTTAATAAAACAAGGCCAAACAAAAGTGATTGCTTGGCTGGGTGACTTTTTTCCCACTTAAGATGAATCACTCAGTTAATTTAGTATATAGCCATCCAGTTTAGAAAAAATATTAAAGGAAAAGTGTATCTATAAAAACAGTGACTTGAAAAAAACAAAACAAAACAACTGCCTGGAAAAGTTATTTTAGGAGTTACAGTGGAAAACTAGAATTCATACTATTTTATACGGTAAACTTTTTCCAGTGTTTAGTTTGATTTTGTTTGCTCTGAACTAAACATTGAACTGGATTATACAATTTTACCATATCTCTGTGGTGGAAGAAAGAAGTACATAAAATATACTTGTGGATACACCCTGTAGGTTACACAGAATACAGCAACTACCTTCTGATTCCTCTGCTTTTTTTTCTCCTCAGTGTTGTATATATTTTTCTTAAGGTCTTTAAAGGGTAAATATTTTTCATAGCTCTCTGAAGTTTAACACTCCACAAGGATTTACTCTGAGTCACTGGTTAATCTATGGCATTTCAAATCCCCTTAAATAAATCTGTTTATATTTGTTTCAAAATCAAAACAGTAAAACATTTCATAGGGTATGTTATAAACACTATTTATAACCAGCATCAGTTAGACATGATGAGGTACTTATGAGTTCCTGCGAAATCACGCCATTATCTTGTGTAAATGTCGAAAAATTAATTTATTCTTTTCTCACCATCATCTGTTCTGGCCTTTCATAAATAAAAAAGAATGAATGAATTAATTTCTGTCATAAAGTTTTAGCTTTTGTTAGATGAGCTTGTGCGAAGACTTGACATTGCGTGCAGCCTAGCAAAGATAGAACATTAGAAATTAGCTCAAGTTCTCCTTAACCCAGGCCAAAGTCTCCAACAGAAAGAAATTTTCATACTCGGTTAGCATCTGGCAGGGCTCACAGAGGTTTCTGGAAGAGCAAATTCCAAACTGCACATGCAGGTGAAGGGGTCTTGCAGATTGGGGATTGCTTTCACCTCTTCCAACCTGGTATAGAGAAAGTGCTAATAAGTGAGTTTCTGTTGGGTGAATGGAGTGTTTTTGAGCATCTGCCCCAGGAGTTCTGATCCTTTTGGTTTGCTTTGGGGACCCACAATGAAAGATAAACTAATTAAAGATAGCCATACTCACGTGTTATCATTCAAGCTTTACCATTAGGATATGAGCTTCTCTGCCTAGGAAGCAGAGTTTTGAAATAAACTTGGCTGTAGTGCATATGTGGATGTTAACGTTGAATACATAAAGAGCTCATCAAAAGCACACGGACTTATTCTGTAGAATCCAGAGAAGAGAGAGCAGACATTTCGCTCTTCCCTGGGGAACTGACAGGCCAAATGACCTGCCTGTTATTCTATTCTGTAGAACGTATTAAGTCTTCTGACCACTTTTTAGCATCGTTAGATACTGTTTTGTTGTGAAAAATCTCAGTTTCAACCCAGCCTTTTCTGTTCTAATATAAACAGACAATAAACAGATTTTATTCGAATATGAGCATTTACCTTTTTCTCTGGATTTATAGCCCTGTATTCCTAACCAGACTAACAGAATTTTTCTTTCGGGCCCTCAAAATTTTCCTCGGTTGTGTCAGTGAGATTTTATTTCTAGGCTTTCAACTTGTTTTCAAATTACTTCATTCTACACAATTTAGCTATGTTCATATGTCTTCTCAGAATGTAGTTAAGTGCTTAATAAATTACTTCTTTACCTGCTGACCCCTTTTGCATGAAAATATTACAGAAATCCGATAATGGCAAATGAGGCTATGAGCGGAGGGAAGAGGTGATGCCTTAAAGAAAAGCTCTTTCCTTAAATGTGAATCCTGGAGTTAGACATATTTCTCCCTAGTCGGTGGCTAAGAAGTAGAAAGAAAAGAGTGAACAGCAAGATAAACATGGGGTAAAGAGCTGGCCCTGGTACACACACAGCATCATGGGCCTGTAGATACCACATAATAAAATGGGTCTCCTTGGAAGGTTGGCTTGGCTTAGAAAGTGCTTTATTATCATGAAAAAAAAGTCTGCTGCTGCTTGTGCTAACATCTCAATTCTCAGTAACCTCAAAACCAAAGAGTGTTCAAGGCAATGTTAACCAAGGCTTTTTTTTTTTTTTTTTGGCGTACCCTGAGGCTTGCGGGATCTTAGTTCCCCCACTAGGGATCGGACCTGGGCCCTGGCAGTGAAAGCGCCAAGTCCTAACCAGTGGACCGCCAGGGAATTCCCAACCATGGCTTTTTTAGAGCCTCTGGAAGAAAGAACCCTACCCTTCAGATCTCTTTAACGAGAACCAGTAATTTTCTGTGTCAGCGTTGCCATTTAGGTAGTACGTATTTTAACTGACATTGTCCTGGTTTATCCTGTTTCCGTGTGTTTAAACGATTTATCTACAAACTTTCGAGTAGCTGGTCACAAAGCACCGAGCTGATCTCCCTGTGCTGTGCGGCTGCTTCCCACTAGCTATCTGTGGGATAGGGAGGGTGGGAGGGAGACGCAAGAGGGAGGAGATATGGGGATACATGTATGCGTATAGCTGATTCACTTTGTTATACAGCAGAAACTAACACACCATTGTAAAGCAATTATACTCCAATGAAGATGTTAAAAAAAATGGGATGGACAGTGACAGTCACACTTGGGTGTTGCAGATCCTGTGAAGCCACCTGGCAGCTCCTTACAAGCACCGGCTGATTTACCGCTGGCGATAAATACAGCACCACCATCCACCCAAGTGGATGCCTCCTCTGCCGCTCCACCTCCTCCATATCAGCTAATTAGCCTTCCACCACACCTGGAAACCCTTGGCATCCAGGAGGATCCTCAAGACTACCTCTTGCTAATCAACTGTCAAAGCAAGAAGCCTGAACCCACCAGGTAAACCACCTGTGTCTGTGTGCGTGTACGTGCATACCCTTAGGCATCTTACCTTTAAACTTTTTAAACCCTGATTTGAAGCCTTAAAAGTAACCATCAATAGAAGCTCATCTTTTAGGCTTATAATTCAGGTTGATGTTCCTCCACGAATGATTTCTGATATTCAGGAGATTTTATTGGAGAAGCACATTGTCTATCATTTTTGGCAAAGAACACTTGCGCCTTCATGGCTCCTCTGGAGATCTGTCTCCTGTGTCTGAGTCCTTGTTACAGGTTCACAGTGTTAGTTGCTTAACAGATTTCACTGATTTATATATAAATGGTGATCTTGCTCCATTTCTTATGTGATTGTAAACCAGCCAAGGGTCATCTTTTGTTTCTGAAGAAGGAGAGGAATACCTACTGCTAGAAGATTTTGAAAGCAAAACGATTCCATTGCAGTGAGTGTGTTGTGGTTGCTTTGGATCTGTGTGAGAAATTAATCATACAGGTAAAATCCCACTATAGCAAATCCTATGGAATAAACAAACCGGATGTTAGGGAAATTTGATGAAATCAAATATATTTTGCTAAAATCTTTGAAACTTTCCAATCTTTACACGTAGCAATGAAGCAGAGCTTACCACATGCCTTGACTGCAGATTTTTAAGTCGAATGAAGTATATGGATTTCAGTACTTGACCAAAGAGATCATAAAACTTTCCCGAATCCTTGGTTTCCCTGTCATCTTGATCTCTGCTCCCATACCCCTCTTTTCTTCTAATAAGATATTTTAATTTAATCATTCTTCTCATTTGATGTTGAATAATTGGAAGACTGGAGGTAACGGTGAGAACTGAGCCAGAACTTGATGATCACAAGGCCTGTCATACCATTAATAGCTATGTGACAACTAGTGATATTGGGTATATTTATTATCTTAATTTGCAATATTAAGGAGGGAGGTGAATTGCATTGAAATATAAAAGATTTTTTTTTTAAACAGGGATATTAGATTCAAGCATTATTTTTATGAAAAAAAAAGGATTTTTTCGTGTCAAAAGTGACTGTTACTGGGCTAAAGTATCATACAAAACCCTTGTTCAAAAATTTTTATATAGAATTTGTTAAGATCCACAAATTAGTTTCTGTGAACCATTCCCTGAGATAGTGGAAATAGCTCACAAACCTTCCAAAGATGAGTTTCTATATATTTGTTGTAATGGGATTTTACCTGTAAAAGTTAAAAAAAAAAAGAAAGAAAAAAGAAGGAAAAATTATAAATCAACACTGGTTAATATCAAATTCTAACTTGATTTTTGCTTGTTTGCTGTGAGAATTTAAAATTATACACTCGCAACGTTGTTGCATATGCTACTAATAACTAAGATTTTATTTTAGGGAGCTCCACAATTATTTTTCCATCTCAGCTTTTCAGAAGCCAACAGCTAAGTGACAGTTTTCAGTACACTTTCTTTTTATATAGTGTCTTTCATTGATCTCACTGGTATCATAACTTTCCTATTGTAGTAGAAATTATGCTCAAAATCATTACTCAGATATATTTTGTATCTGTATTTTGCAAAAGTGACAGTTAAATAGCAAGTATTTGTGAAGTACCCACTGAGGGCCCACTGTTTCGCTAGGTGCTGTGAAGGTACAAACTAAGTACATAAGATAAAGCCCCCTTAGATTCAGTCACCTTCAGAGTTTAAAAGTAAAGCTTGTGAAGGAATCAAAACATGCAAGCATGAAGTGCTTATAGATGAAGGTAAGATGTGAGCATTGCCTTGCAAACTCCCGTTCATCCTGCAACACTCAGCTCAGACATCTGCTCCTCTAAGGAGGCATTCCACTAAACTCCCAGGCTGGATTAAATGCCTCTCTGGGTTTTCAGAGAATCCTGGTTGTACCTCCATGTCCCTGTTTTATTGGGTTGGCCAAAAAGTGCCTTCGGTTTTTTAAGTAAAAATAAAAGACACATATTTCATTTTCACCAGGAGCTTTATTGAACAACATATTCACCCTTTTGTTCCACTGTCTTCTGCCATTTTTCAGGCAACTTCATAATTCCATCTTCCCAAAACTTTTTATCTTTTTGAGCCAAGAACTCTTCCAGGAGCCTTTTACAGTCTTCCAGGGAATTGAAATTTTTTCCATTAAGAGAATTTTGTAAACACCGAAATAAATGGAAATCCAAAGGTGCAATGTCTGGTGAGCACGGCGGATGAGTCAGAACTTCCCAGCCAAGCTGTAACAGTTTTCGCCTGGTCATCAAAGAAACATGCGGTCTTGTGTTATCCTGATGGAAGAGTATACGTTTTCTGTTGACTAATTCTGGACGCTTTTCATCAAGTGCTGCTTTCAGTTGGTCTAATTCGGAGCAGTACTTGTTGGAATTAACCGTGTGGTTTTCCGGAAGGAGCTCATAACAGAGGACTTCCTTCCAATCCCACCATATACACAACATCACCTTCTTTGCATGAATACTGGCCTTTGGTGTGCTTGGTGGTGGTTCATTTCGCTTGCCTGCCCCACGCTCTCTTCCGTTTCACATTATTGTACAGTATCCACTTTTCATCACCCGTCACAATTTGTTTTCAAAACGGAACGTATTCATTACGTTTAAGTAGAGAATCGCATGTGGAAATAGGTCAAGAAGGTTTTCTACACTTAATTTATGTGGAATCCAAACCTCAAAGCGATTAAAACATAACCAAGCTGGCACAAATGATTTTCAACGCTTGATTTGGATATTTTGAGTACGTCAGCTATCTCCCACGTGGTATAACGTTGATTGTTCTCAGTTAATGTCTCGATTTGATCACTATCAATTTCAACTGGTCTACCTGACTGTGGAGCATAGTCCAGTGAGAAATCTCTAGCACGAAACTTCGCAAACCACTTTTGACACATTTGATCAGTCGTAGCACCTTCTCCATACACTATACAAATCTTTCTTTGCGTTTCAGTTGCATTTTTACCTTTCTTGAAATAATAAAGCATAATATGCTGAAAATGTTGCTTTTTCCTTCCATTTTCAATATTAAAATGGCTATACAAAAATTCACCACTTTTGATAAGTCTTTGTTTAAATGCACGCTGATATGACAGCTGTCACATACAATCTAACAAAACTGTTTCAAATGAAGTTAAAGACAACTAAGTGCTACTAGAGCCATCTTACAGAAAAAACAGAATGAACCTTTTGGCCAGCCCAGTATCACAGAATTGGAAATAGCTTGATAATTTTATGTATTCTCCACTACACTCTGAGCTAGTCAAAGACAGGGAACTTAGTACTCATTGTACTTCTAGCTTCTTCTTAACTTCACGTTTGAATTAAATCAAGTACAAATTTTAGAATATGTGTTAGAAATTCCTAGAAAGGTCAGTGCAAGTGTTTTTGAGAGGGAGGGTGAGATGCCTCATAGGAGGAGTAGCCTCAGTGCCAAGGGGAGTTGTTTGTGGGCTTTTTTGTAGTTCCTACAGCCTGTAGGAACCCTTAAATGGATTTTCTCTGAATAGGTGAGTGACCTGAAAACCATGTTTTGGAAATATTGATCTTCTAGCAGTCCTGGTCCTATGGATGGTACGATAGATTGGAAGAGGGAGAAACTAGAGGAAAGAAGTTTGCTGAGGGAGGGGTCCGTGGTGTAGATCTCAGCAGAGACACGGACCTGAACTTGGGGTGGTAACAGCGGGAACAGAGTGGGGGAATAGGCGCTTGGCTAGAAAGAAGGACTTTGTGCCTAAGTGATGGTGGTGATCAAAGAGAATGAATCAAAGTTGACTGGATTTTGAGTTTAGAGAATCTGGGATAAAGACATTCCTTTTCATGGCAAGTCAGAAAGGACCACCAATTTGAGAAGTAAGTTGAGTTGAGTTTGGTACACATGAGCAAGGGAACACTGGGATAACCAAGTAGCAATGCGTTTGAACCGTTTGTAAATACAGTACTCGGAGTTTGGTGAGAAGATAGCAGTTGTCAGCATTCAGCAGAAGGGGAAGTTATGGGAAAGGAGGATTTTTTAATGGTATGTGCTGTAAAGACTTAGAGGACTGATTTCTGATGGCCATTTCCAGGTTGGAGGGACAGGAAGAAAGAGGCAGTCAGTGAAACAAGGGCATAATCAGTGAGGACGAAGGAAAGTCAGGATATTGCAGTAAAGGTCCTCTGATACTAGCGGGGGAGAGTTTCAGTGAATAAATGCAATACACAGTGCCAGATGTTACCAAGAAATCAGGGAGATGTGCCCTTAAAAAAAAAAAAAAAAAAACTATCACAAGTTATTTTTTTTAAATATTGAGTTTAAATTCCTACAGGACTTTGGACAACACACATAGGTAGTTAAGGTATCTTGTTTAGCATTAAGGAAGGACCAGCGTTCGGGTATTGGTAACTTCATTTTGACTTATTCCCAAATTTCGCGATACCACAAAATACAGAAACCAAAAATGTACCCAAAGCATAAAATACACTCTAATGAGATTTCTCAAGGTGAATTATTGTTTGGAGTTGGCTAACTCCTTGCTTTGTATTTTGATTCTTTTCATAGTATTGGCTAAATATTTGTTAAAGAAAATAAATAGAAAAGAAGACACACAAAACCTATCAAGTTGCCACCTCCTTGTAGATCACATTGAATTTATTCAATACCAGGTAATCATTAGACTTTTCATTTATCAGAACAACAGAGTTGCCACAGGTGGGCTAAAGAGCAATGGATCACCTTGATAAACTGTTGGCACGAGGTTTTTGCATGCTTTTCAGAGGAAGTGCTTTTCCTGGTGTCTTGTGCCTTAATCATTTACCTTCCTCCAAGTTTTGTACCTTTCTAATTCCAGTGCTTCAGGGATTGTGGTTTTACGTGTGGATTTACTAGGTGGAGTTGGGGGGTGTGGACAGGTACAGACCAAGATTAGGGAGAATGCTTTTGGTTTTGTGGTGGCGGTTTTGTTATCTGGTGTATAATCATAAAAACTCAGGAACATTCGTGCTTTCAATCAGATGGGTCACACACACCAAAAACTTGAATAAAAAAAGCCATGGAGTTTGATTGCTAAGCTAGAAATATATTTATTAAAATGTAGTCTTCGGTCTTCACCGTGTTTTCTGTCATTAACAATTTTTATTTAGAACGCATGCTGATTCTGCAAAATCCACCCCTTCGGAGACAGACTGCAATGATAACGTCCCTTCTCATAAAAATCCTGCTTCCTCCCAGAGCAAACATGGAGTGAATGGCTTTTTCCAGCAGCAGATGATGTATGACTCTCCACCGTCTCGGGCTGCATCCTTTTCCGTAGACTCCAGCCTTTATAACCTGCCCAGAAGTCACTCCCATGACGTCTTACCAAAGGTGTCTCCTTCAAGTACTGAAGCCGACGAAGAGCTCTATGTTTTTAATACCCCATCCGGGACCTCGAGTGTAGAGCCTCAAATGAGGCATGTATCTATTAGTTATGACATTCCTCCAACACCTGGTAATACTTATCAGATTCCACGAACATTTCCAGAAGGAACCTTGGGGCAGACGTCAAAGCTAGACACTATTCCAGATATTCCTCCACCTCGGCCACCGAAACCGCATCCGGCTCATGACCGATCTCCTGTGGACACGTGTAGCATCACACGCACAGCCTCTGACACTGACAGTAGTTACTGTATCCCGACAGCAGGGGTGCCACCGTCCCGTAGTAATACCATTTCCACTGTGGATTTGAACAAATTGCGAAAAGGTCAGCTCCAGTTGGCTTTTCCTGGCTTAGAGGTTAATGATAGAAAATCTCTTTTTCTGAGTATTTGTTCTTGGACGCTTAGTGTGACATTAAATGGCAGTCCCTTTTTTCTTCAGCGCTGCAGTTACCCACTCGGGTAGCGAAGCTGTCAGAGCCTCAGTAGATCCCAGGAAGTGTGTTTGTGCAGGAAGCGTGTGCCTGTGTACATGTTGTGGTGGAAGGGAGAAAGACGAGGAGATTTTCATCCCTAAGAAGTATGGCCTTAGTAATACTTCCCTGCCTCAGGGAGTGTGCACCACTCTCTCTCACTACCTCTACATCCTGGGTGAGCAGACCCGATGGGGAAGAGGCACAGGAAATGGACCAACCGCAAAGCCTCTCCCAGTCATACCCTTTCCCGTATTTGTGTCCTATTACGGCCGCTTCTGTGTCACATCTGTTGGGCTCTGTTTCCTTCCTTCCCAGATCAACAGTTTTTACCTTATGTCTACCAGGTGATATTCAGTTGCAATCAGGTCACTGTGCTTTTTGTTCTTTTTGGTTTTATTTATTTTTAAAGCTCTGAATCTTCTCTCCCCTTACCCCTTAGCCACTTCACTGATTTCCTGTACCATCTTCCTAGAGCCTGCCAAAAGTTATACACTTTGAGAGGAGAAAAATTGAGTCTGGGTTAGCCTCTGAGGGTCCTAAAGTCCTGAATGAAAATAAAAAGCCCAAGTTTAAAAGGCACCCACCCTAAAAGCTACATCTGACACTTCTGGATTTTGTGGTAGAGTTATCCAGCTGTTGTAAAAAAGTTAAAGATTTGATGCCTTGTGGATGGTACTTATGTCAATACTTATTTAGCCATTCAACACCAATTTCTAACTTCTTTCTCGAAATGGCTGTAATGTATCTTGAGGTGGTTATAAATTAGTGAGATATAAGTTATACCCAAGGGTGCAAAAGATAAGAAAACAGAAATATTTCTTTTCTCCATCTTTAAATAACCCATCTCACTGTCATAATCAAATACTGGTACTGGGGCTTCCCTGGTGGCACAGTGGTTGAGAGTCTGCCTGCCGATGCAGGGGACGCGGGAGCGGCTGGGCCCGTGAGCCATGGCCGCTGAGCCTGCGCGTCCGGAGCCTGTGCTCCGCAGCAGGAGAGGCCACAACAGTGAGAGGCCTGTGGACTGCAAAAAAAAAAAAAAAAAAAAATACTGGTACTGGTTAGCATATGAATAAATGTCTGCATTTTCTAGTGGTTTAATGTTTCAATTCAAGATATTCTGTGAGCATCCTTTTTAAAATCTGTGTGTGTGCATGCATGCATATATGAAAAGAGAGAGAGAGAAGGTCATTCCTGATAACGCTGGGCACTGGCAAAGATGGGGAGAAATATTGATAGTTGTTCTCTGTTTTAGATGCTAGTTCTCAAGACTGCTATGATATTCCACGAACATTTCCAGCTGATAGATCTAGTTCACTCGAAGGCTTCCACAACCACTTTGTAAGTATAATTGACCTTGGCATCATCAAGTGTATTTCATTGTCAAAACCTTCGCACTTAGGACCCTGAGACTAAATGAGATCTTGAAATAAAAGTACCTTCAGATCCACGTGAATAGGCATAACTTACAATTGTGTTTTCCTGTTTGACAGTAGTTCTTGTTTATTAAAAGAAATGTATGTGTGTTTTAGAAAATCAAAAATGTATTGACAGTGGGGAGTGTATCAAGCGAAGAACTGGATGAAAATTATGTCCCCATGAATCCCAATTCTCCACGGCAACATTCCAGCAGTTTCACGGAACCCATTCAGGAAGCAAATTATGTGCCAATGACTCCGGGGACATTTGATTTTTCTTCATTTGGAATGCAAGTGCCTCCTCCCGCTCATATGGGCTTCAGGTCCAGCCCGAAGACCCCTCCTAGAAGGCCAGTTCCTGTTGCAGACTGTGAACCACCCCCCGTGGATCGGAACCTCAAGCCAGACAGAAAAGGTAAGGGGAGCGTGGCATGGTAAAAGGGCCGGGGGTGGCCAGTTGAGATCTGCATTGAACTGTCATTAAATCCGAAGCAGAATAGGGACTAGAAATTCAGAAGTATTTCATATTACCTAAGTTACCAGCATGTTTAAGTAAAGTAGTATTGCTGTTTATAGATTAATAATTATTATGCCATATGTTGATGCCCAGGTGAGATTTTTAAGTCTCCTATCTCTGGAGCGGAGGTTACAAACTAAAATATTCACAAGGATTGGCAAGCAACAGGAGATGATTAGGAGAAACTGGAATGCCCTTGGCCCAGCCAAATGGAGTCACTAACTAATGCCTGGCTACAATCCTTTGTGGACTTGTGAAACTAACATGGGTCCCCTAGAGGAAAATCTTCTGATTATCAAAAGAAGTCAAAAATTTGGGGGTTTATATGTATTTTCTTTTGATTTTTAAGTTCTACCAGCTAGTTCAGTTATTTTAAAAAAACGAAACAAAACATCACAGACCGTACCACACACTTTTACAAGCTAGATATGGTCTTTGGCTGGTCTTCTGTAACCTCTCCTCCAGAGTATTTAATATCAAATCAGACTTGAGATTATTAGTGCACTTGCCATGATTCTTTAAGAACAGTAAGGTTGCTTGTATACTCTTTCCATTCTGTGCATATAACAACTTTTTAAAAATGATTCTGCCTTTGCTGGGGTGTAAACAAATGCTTCTAGTCCATTCTTTCATACTGGCCTTCGTAAGTAACATTAAATTCTAAGGTGGCATGGTTGGTTAAGAACTCCGTGTAAAAGAAACTTTTCAGCCAAACTGGTAATCTGTACCCAAGTTTTTGAAATTTGGGTTCAAGTGGTTAAACCCCAGACAGCCAGCTGTGTTGCCGCAGGCTGCAAGTGTGATTTAATCTCGACAACCAAGTAAGTTAGTGTATTGGCTGTGAGATGCGTGGCACAATTTCTGGGGAATTCAGCACATTTTGAAGAGTCTCCTATGCTCTATGTAGCTGTTTTTAAAAAGCATGTAATGTTTGTGTAAATTTCTCATTAACCTGGGCTTGGATCATTAATAGTCATTCTAATTAAGTTCCTGGTGTGGGGGACAGAGACTGAGACTCAGAGTATCTTAAGAAAATGAGTTTTGTTTTGTTTTGCTTTTAAGAAAGTAAATGAAAAGAGAACGTTAGCGGCAACTGAGACGCTCCTAGGAGGCTGTCACTTTGTCCTGCTCTCCCTGCATTTCTTTCCTCTGGAAACTCTTTGATCCTGCTTTGCTCTCCCTCACATTCTTTCCTTCTTCCCTGTTTTCTTTTACGCTGCATCCTCTACTTTACGGCTTTCTGCTGTCACAGAGCTTTGGCCTCTGATGCCCCTGCGTGGCCTCGGTTCCGCCCCGTGGCTCCTTTTTATGGGCCCTCGCAGCTTCCACATCTGCTGCTAATTGCCTTGTTCATTATTGACTCACTCCAGATCGCACAGCGAAAGTTTGATTGGTCTCGTTTGTCTGTCCACACCAGGCCATAAGATAGATTGTAGATTGCAGGCGAGCCCACATGCTGGCTGCTGTTGGGTCAAGGGCTCACCTTTGCTCGGACAGCTGGAAAGATGGTTGCACCCCTGGTCACCCCTGGTCACCCCAGAGGCCCCAGCAGCAGAGCCATGATCAGGGCTGGCTGTTTTAGAAACAGTGTGAGCATCCCAGGCTTTTTAGGTGATAACTTTTCCTTTTGTTTCTCTTGGTCCTCACTTGTTTTTAAATCTATTTACACATCCCTCGACATTTTCTTCTTTGCATACAACACACAAAAGTATGTTTGGACGTGTATAGATTTATAATTGAGCCCACAGAGGGTGGAAGGATTAAGATACAAGTGTCAGGAAGTCCGTGGAACATCGAAATCCTCATTTTAATGCTAAACTGGTTCTCTCCTTCTTTCCCTGTAATGAGCGCATGTTGGCAGCAGATAGCTAGTTTTTTTTTTTTTTTTTTTTTTTTTTTTTTGCGATATGTGGGCCTCTCACTGTCGTGGCCTTTCTCGTTGTCGGACGCGCAAGCTCAGCGCCCATGGCTCACGGGCCCAGCCGCTCCACGGCATGTGGGATCCTCCCGTACCGGGGCACGAACCCGTATCCCCTGCATCGGCAGGCGGACTCTCAACCACTGCGCCACCAGGGAGGCCCAGATAGCTAGTTTTTGACACCAAACGTAACCGTTTTATATCTTGAGGTCCCCACATAAATATGGTCATGGTGTGCTGTGGGTGATGCATGGAGCTCTGAGTCCTTGCGGCTTTGTTCCCCTGCCTCTCCTTCCTCCCCTCAGGCTCTGCTTAACACAGTTTGAAAATTCCCAGTATATTTCACAGTTAATGGTTTTATGTGGTAAGCGCAGTGCAGAATCAGAAAAGGTCCCTATTTACATGTTGGAAAGTTTTAGGATCGTAATGAAATGCTTTGAGTATCATCTAGGTCTGACAGAGTTCACATACCCCCATATTATAGTATATATTATTTTATGTAGGCAGCATAATAAAATGGCATGTGTATTATACATCACATAGATTGTATATATGTGTAATTAAACCTCCCTATGTAAATATATAGTGAAAGTACTATATATTCTAGTACATGAGAGACTGTCCTAGTCCTCTAAACCAACCACTGGTGACCCTATGGTAGAATAGAACAAAGTAGGTTCCTTGGTTACTTTTGGAGATTCTGTTTAGTCTTTAAAAAATTAACTGAGCTATTGAAAGACAATCTTGAGCTCATGGGCCACATTACTGATTTGGTATCATTGCTTAGATACAAAATGAACTGAAAAAGCACCCAGAATAAAATTTCCACATAGTGTTTGGCAAATTCAAGGAGAATAATAGGTTTAGCAAAACAGTAAAGAAGTTACTTAAAGTCTTAGTTATAAAAAAAAAGGGGGTGGGTTGCTTTTTTTATTATTACTCTACTTTTTAAAATAAATATGATACAAGAGAAGGCATGAGAAAGTATCTAATATTGCAAGGCAAACTTTGTCAAGTCACTTGAGAAAGTTAGAGCTATTCGAGAAAAACATTTTAAAACCCAAATTCAGATCTTGGAGCAAAGTTTATCCTTAAAAACTTAAACCGTAAAACAGATGTCTTATTTCGTCCTGAAATTCTTCTCATGGTGCATAGCATCTGATGAGTCTGTTTTCATTTCAAATTTTGTGACATCAGATACATGAGTCTGTCTATTATTCTAGTATCTCTTATTAACTAAACCTCATAATAAGCAAACCTTATTCTATAAAATATGGCTTGATTAGTTCTAAAACTCAATATAACTAACTCAACACACAGTATAACTGGTTTCTGTGATTGTCTTCTTGGGAAGGGTCTACAATAAATGAGTGACATTCTAGTCTTGTTTATACCCCCAATTATAGATGTCAGCTGCTGTAGTTAGTAGTACGCATGAGTTTTTCAAATACTTCTGAGTAATTGAAGCTGCAGAAATACGTGCATGTTTTAAACACTTACATTCAATGTATTTTCATGGACACTTTACCCAATCACCCAACTGTGGTAGCTATATTTTCACCCATACTATTTCTGTCACAATAGTATTTGTCCTGAACCATATCTTGTGTATATTAACAGAGGAGAAAATCATAATTGACATGTACTGTGTTAAATATTAGGAAAGCAGATGAGTCATTGGAAATGCAGGACAAATTCTGTTTTGATTACTTCAGCTGAAACTTTTGTATTTTAATGGAAAAGCAACTTTGTAAAGTTTGGGAAATTTCTATAAGATATTGTGATTTCTCTTAAAGTAAGTCCTTACATAAACCTACCAGGTTTCATCTGTGCATTTAACTGGGCCCATTCACTCTCTTTCTAACGTGATATAGCAGCTGTTCAAGCCTCAGATATACTGTCTTTATATTTTGTTTTGTTTGGCTTTGTCCATTCATGGCTTTCTGCAGTAGATCTGACCATTAGTTATTGTATTGGCTTTAAAAAAGCAGTGCGAAGTTACTTCTGGTGTTTTTGTACGTTCATTTGGTTAAAATATCTTCAGGTCCTGCTGGATCTTCACTTTGGTGGAGGAAGGATCCAGAAGACCAATCGAGGAGCTTCCCTAGGTGGAGCTTTTTGGTATCTTTGCTATAAATATTTGCTCAAGAGAGCTTCTAAAGAAGTTTTTTGAAAGCGACTAAAAATTAACATGCTTTTGGGCTTCCCTGGTGGCGCAGTGGTTGAGAGTCCGCCTGCCTATGCAGGGGACACAGGTTCGTGCCCCGGTCCAGGAAGATCCCACATGCTGCGGAGTAGCTGGGCCTGTGAGCCATGGCCGCTGAGCCTGCACGTCCGGAGCCTGTGCTCCGCAATGGGAGAGGCCACAACGGTGAGGGGCCCGCGTACCGCAAAAAGAAAAAAAAAAAAAATTAACATGCTTTTGAAAAACTACTTTTATACTATAATAAATGTTTGGAAGATGGATAAATGATACCAGTAAATATAGCTAGATTTTAATAAACAAGTATTAAAGTTTGACTCTCAAGTCAGATTTTGGGGTTGGTGGTTACAGTTAAAGGAAATGAGTACAGAGTGCATTTTTACAGCACAGCCTCTACGTGCGGGTTTCTTTCCTAAATATTCCTGGCCTTCCAATATAATTATCATTATTATAGTCCCCTTTATACAATGAGACTATTCAAACAAGTGTAAAAGTTTTTCAGTGTGCTACCTTGATTACTCCTTGGAATTTGCAGAGGATAATAATGTTGTGAATTATTTTTCTTCTTTCTTGATTTCTGAGATGCCTACTGGAAATAGTAGCATTATCTGTGAAACTTCAGATGAGTGAATAATTTAGGCTAAGTTAGACCTATAATGATAGAGAAAATAAATTTTCCACTTTGAGTTGAATTTATGTCAGCAGTACCTATTAAAATAATAATCGTGTATGGACTTTTCAAAAAGGACTGCATCTGCTTCTTTGAAGCCTGACCTCGTATGACTGCCTTGACCATATTTGGAACGATCAACTTTTGAAACAACATTCAGTTGCTCTTCTTTTCTTTTTTTTCCTTCAAAGGCAAGCACAAAGTTATGACATTGATCAGATTAAACACCACCATCAGATTAAGCTTTAAGAGAACTGCAGTTCATCCAAACAGATTGAAGGGCCTCCCAGCTATAGGATGTACCCTCTGATAGGTCTGGGGTCTGGAAACCCAAGGAAGGACAGGTGGCTTCTCTAAAGAAGCTCCCATTTAGTGGGAAAGTGGAAAAGTAAACACATTATCATAATTAGCACAGAAGGGGGCTTGTGGTTGAGGTTAGCTCTTGGCCCTGCAGGCTGTCTCCTCTGAGGAGAATCTCAGAGGGTGAGTGGCAATGAAATGATGATAGAGGATCTTCTATCAGAATAAGCAGCATACCCAGATCCTTTAAAAAGAGGGGACTGGCTCAGAGTCTTGGGTGGGAGGGAGGAAAGTATGAATGCAGGAACGAATGCCAAATGCCTGGCAGGTGCCAGCTCCTGGGGGTTTTATAATCCATGCTAATGAGTTTGGGCTTTATTCTGAGAACACCATTAAAGGGTTTTATGTAGGCAAGTAACATAATCAGGTTGGCCCCTAGAAAGCTCATTCTAAGATTTAAGGATACCAGAGGGGAAAAATGGTATTTTTGAATGCAAACTGTTATAAAATCACACTTTTTTCCAACATCTTCTTTAAAGAGTGCTTTGCCCCGTGTTCCAAACCCAGGGTTCTTGATGCCTCGCTTTAGAGATGATAAGACAGGAAGGCATAACAAAAGTCACTGTCCTGACTCCGAAATAGCTGTCTCCACTTGGGGACCTAGAGTGAGTGATTTTTACAAGTTTGGAGGCCACTTGGAGTGTAAGTGGAGGTCATTTAGCCATACAGTGTGAGTTCACTTTCAGAAAAACAAACCAGGTAAGTGCAGTGCACATTAAAAAAAGGAAGCCAGGACTTCAGACTTACAGATTCTTTAATTTTCTTGGATAAATGAAAACAAACTATTGCCATTATAAATAGAAAGTAAAATTGATAAAGGGATATCAGAGAGAAAGTGGAATCTAGAGATCGGCTATGGCAACTGCAGACAGAGGAAACAAAGCAGGTGTGGTGGGTCCCAGAAGAGAAATTCCATTTCGAACATGCAGTGTGAAAGCCTACAGAACCTCCATGTGGGGTGACTTTGTAGGTATGCCAGTAAGGATCTTAGGGGAGATCTGAACCAGAGGTTAAGATTTACCAAATTGTGCTCCAAATGAGGGAGCAGATCACGTGATCCAGAGATTGACAGCCCCGGGTGAGATTGTTTTAACCCCTGAGGGTTAAAGCACAATGGGGTGCTCTTTGCTAAAGAAATGCATCATGTCGCTTTCTTTGTTCAAATCTAATCTAGCTAAAGCCTCCTTCTAACTGTCTTGGATTTAAAAGCTGAGGCTCAAGTGAGTTATTTAACACTGTTGACTCTTAGAATATGAGAATCAGTGTATCCCCGGAGTTGGTTCATTTTCTGCCTCTGCTTTAGTCTTATCTCATACCCTTTATTGTCGCACTTAAGTAATTAGAGAAACATTCCAGTATTTGCCTCTAGGCAGCAGAGGAGAAGTACATACACCTTGGACTTTTTTTCCTTTCTCTCCTCATAAGTAATACCGAGCCATCATTTGAGTATCACTTGCATTTCTGTCTGGAACATAAATGTCAAATTGAGCCAGGCGTAAAAATAACAAAAGAAATGAAGCTACCAAAATGCCTGAGCGACTAGGTTCACTTCAGGGCAACATTTTCACCTTGAGGCGTTTGTCCTAAACTCAGCCTTAAGCTTTGCATGGAGTAGAAAATACATGGAAATTTTATAAATGCACTATTAAAAAATTCACTTAATACGGTATCTTTCTGTGAAGAATGCCAAGGAGTACCCTTGAGAGTACTTGAGAGAGTTAGGAAATTTTCATGTTTTATAAGCTAGAAAATCATCTTTTCAAGAACTTGTAGATTTTGGTCAGTAAGGTGCTAGAGATCAGCACTGCATCAGCGAACTCTAATATTATTTTCCATCTAATAGATGTCAACTCAGTTTTGTACATGCCAAGAAAAAAGAGAATTTGGTGCCATTGAGAATGAAGTGGTTTAAATTCCTGATTGAAATGATATTTGCTACTCTGGCATCCAGGCTTCTAGTGGGAAAAACTATTAGGCCAGCTGCTGGGTATTAAACCTGTACTTTTCATAAGGCTTTTCAGCGGTACTAGTACGTAACAGAGATTAAACGAAAAAAAAAAAAAAAAGATGGCAACTGAATTTATACTTTCCAGTTCTCAAATTAAAGCTACCCAGAATCTAGACATCTAATCCTTGCAAAATGGTGTCACGGGGGCAACCACTGAGTGTTCAGGGAAGAGAAATGCTGGTCTTGGTTTTGACTTTGTATTAACAGACATTGTATCAATAGAACTTCTCTAGACGGGCGCTTTCAGGTGGTGAAAGAGTAGTCAGGTTAAGGTTTTTAAAACACCTCTGTCTAGAAAGTAGGCCTTGGTACTTTCGTATGAGACACCAGACTTCAAAGAAAAGATGTACTTGCGATCTGACTGAGAGGTTTTATAATTTTTTATTGGTTCCAGTTTTCTAAGGCATGTTAGAAGAGTAACTAACATGACACATGTTTTTCCTCTCTTCCTCCAAGTAAAGGTAACAACTAACCAAGAAGTTATGCCACTAAAACCCTACCATCTTATATAACAGTTTGCTTATTACATTGTTGCATGCAGCTTCCGCATTCCCATGGTATTGAGCATGAATGATATGCATAGCCAGACTGAAATAGTCTCCACAAACATAACTTCTGTTTATGCTTTTGAGATGTAACATGTTTGCTCAGGGCTCTGTTGCTTTTTTACAGAATCCATTTTTTTTCCAATTAAAAAAATAACATTATATTAAGAGAGTCTTCTTTTTACCAATTAGGTCAAAGTCCTAAAATTTTAAGACCCAAACCCCATGGTTTAGAGCGAACTGATTCACAAACCATAGGTGACTTTGCTACAAGAAGAAAGGGTATGTACTTTAGCACCGCATGCTGGATGGGGTGTTGGGAATTTATTTATTCTGTGATGTTGTTTCCTTTAAAAGTAAAGGAGAAGAGCCTTAAATACTATTTTCTTGTAAATAAAACTTCCCAGCACGTAATTTCTAAAGTGAATGCTTCCCATAATACACAACGAGGATATTTGTTATGCCATTAACAGCAGCATGTTAAATATTTGATAATATATGATATTCAGTCTTTTCCTTTTGCGTTATTCTTTTAACCTTTTAGACATCAATAGAGTGTTTTCTTTAAGCTTGTGAGATGCTTGTGAGCTCCAATTGTCTCCTGTATTTATGTATAATGTATATATTCTGTTCTGAGACAATATACAGTCATTTCCATGGATTCATTATTTTATGCCATTACTTAGAATTTGACAGCTAAGCAGCTATCAGCCTCTGTGTTTTAAAAAAAGTGAAAACATCAGAGTTAAAGAACTACTTGCAAGTGAGCACAGCATTCTGTACATGTCCATTTTAAGTGTATAGGTGAGCAAAATTATTTTAACTCAAACTTAAATCAACGTAGCCTTCAGAAAATCTCATTGAATTTTTTTGTATTTGAGTTGCCAAAAATACTTCGGCATAAACCCCAGAGAATCTAACATAATCCTTTAAAATGACTACCTATTTTATAGTTGAAAGGTAATTATAACTTGGTTGATTCAATGTACACATATATGCACAAAGACTAGAGGAGGGATGCCTGGAAAAAATGAAGACTTTTTCTTTAGAGTGGCAGGATGACGTGTAACTAAAATATTGACCTAATATGTTTAAATAGTATCCTAAAATATAATGAATATTAACAAATAATATTGTTGAAGTTCTTTTGCCCATGTCATGAATTTCTGAAAACTGAGTCTTACTTTAAGGTCAGAGAGCTCTGTGGAATATATACCGGCAGAGTAATTAATTGTCCACTGCAATAATAGGGTAAATAAGCAAAGACAACTTATAAATCAAGCTAATAAGAACATTAGCATTTATTTTTACTTAATTTGTTAAAGGATATTGTTGGTTAAATTAAGCTAAGGGCTTCCCCCGTGGCGCAGTGCTTGGGAGTCCGCCTGCCGATTCAGGGGACACGGGTTCGTGCCCCGGTCCGGGAAGATCCCACATGCCGCGGAGCGGCTGGGCCCGTGAGCCATGACCGCTGGGCCTGCGCGTCCGGAGCCTGTGCTCCGCAAAGGGAGAGGCCACAGCAGGGAGAGGCCCGCGTACCGCAAAAAATAAAAAAAATTAAGCTAAAAATTTGAGGCAATTGTTAAATTGTGGCCTTTTCTCAGAGCAGAGTTTGAGTATAAAGATATAATTATTGCTTTGTTTTATTTGGTTCCAGACTGGGCCTGAATTAATTTAAAAGATTTGGTTATTAATTCTTTTTGTCAGTTTTTGGTTTTAGCGAAGTTTTGTGTTTATTGCTTCCTAAACATCATTTTATATGTATAGTTGTATAAATGATGCTTCAGTGTTGATGACGAGGACTGTTTTTACATAGAAAATTAAATGTCCGTGTGTGAGGAGAAAATTAGTGAAAAAAATAAAATAAGGAAATAATGAAAAGTATAAATCAAGTAACTATGAAGGAATTGGGTCACATTACTCTTTCTTGTTCTCATTGTTTATATTCATAAAATATTTACTTAAGAAGCAACATGTTGTAATAATAGAGTTTTATTTAGACGTTCAGTCAACGATCAGGAAACATTATCTGATTCAGCTTTTGCCACTAATTTTTTAGCTGTGTGACCTTGGAAAAATCACATGACATCAGTGTACTTCTTTTCATGTGTGAAACGAAGCTGGTCCTAGGTGTACTGTAGCTATAATGTATAAATAGAGATGTGGAAAGAGGGTCTTGTTTTGCTTTCCAAATTTCTGTATGCTAAAGTCTCTTTTTTTTCTCTTTTGTTTCAGTCAAGCCAGCACCTTTAGAAATAAAACCTTTGCCAGAATGGGAAGAATTACAAGCCCCAGTAAGATCTCCCATCACTAGGAGTTTTGCTCGAGAGTAAGTCTTTGTTTAAAATACTTAGCTTGATTGTTCATTATAATGGCGAGTACCTAGAACAGTGGTTCCCAAAGGATGGTCTGGGGAGCCTCCCTTTTTGGGGTTCTGTGAGGTCAGAACTATTTTCATGAATATACTAAGATGTCATTTGCTTTTCCACTCTCCTTCTCTCATGAGTGTACACTGGAGTTTTCCAGAGGTGGCATAATATTGGACGATATCGTCGTGACAGCTAATAGTGTATGTATTTGTGTACACTTGTCTTTTTAAATTTTTTTTTCTACTATAGGTAACGTGGTAAATATCGGTAGATATCACCCATCATATTAACCAAAGTTCCTTGGGGTTCTCAATAAATTTTAAGAGTGTGAAAGGTTCATGAGGCTAGAAGTTTCTGAGAACTACTGCTCTGGAAAATACGGTAGTTTCTTGTAGGGATTATTTAACGGAGATTCATTTAAATGTATATGTGGAAATCAAAAGAATGTTTGTAGTTACAAACCTGTGTTGAATGTGTACGTGTGTGAATGTGTGTGTGTGTGTGTGTGTGTGTGTGTGTGTGTGTGTGTATAGGTTTTTTAAATAGTAATTCTTAAATCTTCCTTTTTATATCTGTGTCTTTCTACTTATCCTCCACATCACTAGCAGTACTTTTTTCGTTGTTCTGCAGAAGGTGCTTTGTTGTTGGGTTTTTTTTAGCATCTTTATTGCAGTATAATTGCTTTACAATGGTGTGTTAGTTTCTGCTTTATAACAAAGTGAATCAGTTTTACATATACATATATCCCCATATCTCCTCCCTCTTGCATCTCCCTCCCTCCCACCCTCCCTATCCCACCCCTCTAGGTGGTCACAGAGCACTGAGCTGATCTCCCTGTGCTATGCGGCTGCTTCCCACTAGCTATCTGTTTTACGTTTGGTAGTGTATATATGTCCATGCCACTCTCTCACTTCGTCCCAGCTTACCCTTCCCCCTCCCCGTGTCCTCAAGTCCATTCTCTAGTAGGTCTGTGTCTTTATTCCCGTCTTGCCCCTATGTTCTTCATGACATTTTTTTTTTTTTTCCTTAGATTCCATATATATGTGTTAGCATACGGTATTGGTCTTTCTCTTTCTGACTTACTTCACTCTGTATGACAGACTCTAGGTCCATCCACCTCACTACAAATAACTCAATTTCGTTTCCTTTTATGGCTGAGTAATATTGCATTGTATATATGTGCCACATCTTCTTTATCCTGCAGAAGGTACTTTGATGCTCAGAAATATCCCTTTACAGAAGCAGACTTGAAGACATAGAGAACAAGCTAGTGGCTACCAGTGGCGGGGTGTGGGGTGGGGGTGGAAATAGCGTGCGGAAGTGGGAGGTACAAACCACCTCCCACTACGAGATAAGTGGGAGCTTATCTTGGGTGTAAGATAGGCTCGAGGATGTATTGTACAACACGGGGAATAAAGCCAACATTTTGTAATAACCGTAAATGGAAAGTAACCTTTCAGAATTGTGTAAAAAATTCAAAAATTAAAAAAAAAAGAAAATATCCCTTTACAAATAGCTATAAATATTAGTTGTGCATTTGAATGTGTGTGATAAATTGTACAGTAATAAATGCATACTATAAATGATTGTAAGCATAAATGTTTCTGGAAGAATGTATACTGTCACTCATTTTTACTTTCAAAGCGAATTGAGAAATTTTGGTCAGGATGTGTGTTTGTGATGGTCATCTCTGTAATCAGCTCCTCCAGGTTTCCCATGTCTCCCCGGCCGGATTCAGTGCACAGCACGACTTCAAGCAGCGACTCACATGACAGTGAAGAGAATTATGTTCCCATGAACCCAAACCTGTCCAGTGAAGACTCAGTAAGTAGAATCTTCTCTTAACGTCTCTCTTCCTGAGCAGCCCTTCTGAATCATTCACACTAGACCTTTCTTCCAGTCCATACACCTTACCCTTCCATCTTTCTTTACTTAAGGAAAAAGGATAAAAGACAACTTTTTAAAAATGCTTTTGGGGGCTTCCCTGGTGGCGCAGTGGTTAAGAATCCGCCTGCCAATGCAGGGAACACGGGTTTGAGCCCTGGTCCGGGAAGATCCCACATGCCGCAGAGCAGCTGAGCCCATGCGCCACAACTACTGAGCCTGCGCTCTAGAGCCCGTGTGCCACAACTGCTGAAGCCCACGCGCCTAGAGCCCGTGCTCTGCAACAAGAGAAGCCACCACAATCAGAAGCCCGTGCACCACAACAAAGAGTACCCCCCGCTCACCCCGCAACTAGAGAAAGCCCGCACGCAGCAATGAAGACCCAACGCAGCCAAAACTAAAATAAATTTTAAAAATTAAAAAAAAAAAAAACTTTATATAAAAATGCTTTTGGAAAACAGCATCATCAAGTCTAAAAACCAATAAAGGGTCAAAGTGTAATATTAATATCTATAAAGTAGATACAAGTTAGTTAAAAATCACAAAAGTTTTCCAGTTATATTTCTTTTAAGATGTACTTCGCTTTTGAAACTATTCAAAAAAAATACTTTTTACTGGAAAGCATTTTATAATGCATTTCTCCAGACCCACGTCAGCACACTCAGAGTGAAACAATCTTATGCCGAGGGTTTTTAATAATCTTTCAATAATATATCCTTAGGTAGGGCTTAAAGATCAAAGAAGACCTGTTAAAAGAAGACCTGATTTACCTCAGACTGACTGTTATTACCCCAAGGCCCAAGAATTTTGTAATAGTAGCAAGCATTATGTTCCCCAGAAATCAGGTAGTTGCCAGAAAATACTTCAGATGTTTAAAAATACAAGCCAATTTTAATTTTTTAAAAATCTTTTCCTTTTGCTTTGCCTCAAACCAGAGACACTGCTTGCTCTGTTATTTGCTTTTTAATAGATAAGTATATCAGTTGGCATTAGGATCCCCTCTGAGTAACAGAAAATAAGCAAATAACAAGGACTTAAGGCAGACGTTTATTTCTTTCTCATGTAGAAGTCCAGAGAGTCAATCCGTGGTTGTTGTGGTAGCTTTTTGTTCCAGGAGCCCTCGGGGATCCTTGCCCCTTGCTGCTTTCCAGACTGCTGTCCCCTGGGTCTGGCTCACAGGCTCAGTAGAACAAGATGATGGTCCAGCCAGCAGATTCACATTCCAGGCTGCAGAATGGAGGGAAGAAAGAAGAAGCAAAGGATGCAGCCCAATTGCCTCATAGAGAAGGTTCCCAGAAACTGCTGAGTACAAACTGTTGACCAGAACTTAGCCTCTGGCCACATAGACACGAAAGGGACTGGAAACCGTAGCCTTTGTACCGAGGGACAGTGGGCCTGGCTAAAAATCCCCTTCCCGGTGGAAAGGGGAGAACAGATCATGGGGCACAACCAGGCAGCATATGATAAGCAAATATCTAATGTCAAAATTTGGCATGAGTAACATTTTACTTTATTTTCTTTAAAACAATTCTGTTCAGAGATTCAATATATAAAGCCCTATTTTTTCATTGAATTTATGTCTTTAATGGACTTTAGGCAGAAACAGATTTCTCATGACCATTTGTCAGGGAACAAAATTAAGTGATTTGAAAAGCCTGATTTGATGCTTGAATTAACTGTAAAATATTATCAAATTCATAAAGTATTCAAAAATGAATAAGATAATTTAAAATATTTATGTCAGGGCTTCCCTGGTGGCACAGTGGTTGAGAATATTAGAATACATATTAGAATACAAATGAACTATAACAATAACATTTTCACTAATGTTTCAAGGTAGGGCAGTTTTTATTAACTGACTTTCACTTCTGGATTCGTAATTTTTCCATTTGATGAGTAGTGTTTTTTTATTTTTATTAACTTAATTTTTTTTCTTCATTATAGTAAACAGACTCTAGTAAGAGTCTAAGTAGCGCTTCCCTGGTGGCGCAGTGGTTGAGGGTCCGCCTGCCGATGCAGGGGGCGCGGGTTCGTGCCCCAGTCCAGGAGGATCCCACGTGCCGCGGAGCGGCCGGGCCCGTGAGCCATGGCCGCTGGGCCTGCGCGGCATCCGGAGCCTGTGCTCCGCAGCGGGAGGGGCCGCAGCAGTGAGAGGCCCGCGTACCACAAAAAAAAAAATCTAAGTAAATCCTCAGTGCTGCATTGGAGTACATATTACCCTCAATTTTCATCTTTAGGTGGTTAAATGAATTTTTTAATTACAAAAGTAATTCTTTTCTGAGATACTAAAGAATCTTTTATTTTGCCCAAAATAGTAAATAAACATAAAAATATTGGAAAGGACCTGTAATAGGAAAGTTTGAAAGTATGATTTGTCATGAGTAGGTGTTAGGTGAAGGGAAAAATCTAGAAAAAATCCGTTACAATCAGAAAGTCAAAGGAAAGGAAGATATAAAATTGTTCTTTTGTATAGTATAACACTAAGCCAGAAAGGTAATTTTACCTGCACAGTAGAGGTGTCTAAATAACCACCAGATGGTGAATTTCTAAGGTACTGAGGCCCTAAGGGTTAGAAATAAGCAAAAATGTCCCAAGTGAAAATATCCATCTGCCATTCACAATAGAAAAGTCAGCTGTGCCATTTCCATCTTATGCCACCAATTGCAAGGGCTCATTTAGTCCAAACAGCTTTTCCTTAGGAATGAATGTGATAGTTACAGCAATATTTCCCACACCTCGTGGAATTTAGTGTATCAGTGGAGAGCCATAGACGTTCACAAGGTCTCACATATGCTCAGGTTGATGAAGTCGGTAAAAAATTAGTCTTGGAGAATTTGAAACAGGATTGGATCAAATCTGGTTTATAGGGACAATGAAAATTAAATTCTGTACATTGAAATGTTGAAGCACAGTCTGTTTCCTATACTGGTGATCATGGAGCAGGCAGTGTCTAATGAAACAGTGAATTGGTGATGCTGCCTGTTTTTTGTACAAACATCCAAAGTCAAGCATTCGTGAAATGAACCCTTAATGTGTCGCCTGAAATTCAAGTGACAGTACATCGTTACTAAAGACATATATATTGTTTGTAACAACATCAAAAGTATGTTCAATAATTTTATGTATTTTTTTCAAGAATTTTAGAAAAACAAAGTACTACTATATTTTTTCTTTTCATTCACAGAACACTTCATAATAACTCTTCAAATCTTAGGGTTTTTCTAAACTGTCTTGGGAAAACACTGGGTTAAAGCCTAGAATGCAGAGGCAGGCTGTTCCCAGTTGAGATTAGATTAGATCAAGAGCAAATAGACTTTTTGGAGGGACACACATTTTAACAATACTTGAAGATGAAAACATTTCTAGTCCTAGTAATTAGACAGAGTACAGTTGAACTAGCAATTCTGAGAAATTCTCTTTAAGAACAGCTTACTGAGATTAAATGTGTACATCATATGAACTTAAGGGTTTCTTTCGTAGCCTACAACACCGTGAATAATTCTAGATGTTTCCAATTAGGGAAATTTCAGGTATGGGCTCTGTCATTACATTTGAATACAAAATTTTACACATGCACACACACGCACGCACACACACACACACACACACACACACACACACACACCATGCAATCTGGCTTGGTTTTTTTATGTGAGAATGAAATATAGAGTCATTTGCAGAAAAAAATTTCAGTTTTTTCATGAATTAGAAGAAAGAGGGGGAGGGGATAGCTATTTGTACTAATTGAGCACTGACACTTGCTTACATTTTTTGTGCCCTACATGTTACTGTCAATATGTTTTTAATGTTTTATTAGCGGTAGTTGATAAATTTGGTTTAAAAATCTGTTCCTACAAATAGGGCCATCACATTCAGTAGTGCAGGTTGTCTGCTGCATACACATGCCGCATACAGTATGTAGGATATACAATAGGCCGCACAAATGCTGCATCTGAGTACATGCGACCCAGACCATGTTCCCCTCACCAAGAGTAAACTCAGTATTTTCCTAGCAATTGTCCTTTCCCTAAGTCACAGCTTAACAAACAAAATGGAATAGCAATATGAAAGAAACAGCAGGACCAGATTTATGCAGTTTCCAAATCACGTTGTTCATCCTAACAAGTATAAAATTGTCAAGTTGATTACATCGGTACGGTTTTCTTCAAAAGTATAAGCTAACATGTGAACAATAATACCTCTGTGATAGAAGCCACAGGGATGAAAGTCCCTAATGAATATGTAGTGTCCTGAGAAGTCAGGAACATTCCCAGGTGAGGTTAAAAGCAGCAAGGCATGGAAACAAGTCATTTGTTGGAGCACATTTGAAGACTGTCACGATCAGAGTAGCGGGTGCATGTAGGGACATAAGTTCACGTCGTCCTTTCCTTTTTATTTAGCATTGATCTTCATGTTCCTAATAACCTATTTCTTTTTCATTTTTCTGCCTCAAGCTTTTTCATTCTTGTTGTTCATTGCTGTCCTCTCCCTTCCTTTTTTCTTTTTCTTTTCTTAGAGAGGAGTCCTTCTGTTGTACAGTTCCTATTAGGACAGAAAGGATAAGAAGACAGAAAATTAAGTGGTAAAAATTCCAGGCGGTTGAAACAAAACAGACTTTATTAATGGAGTCAGTAGGCATAGCCCTTAGCTACCGTACTTATTCTAAATTGATTTTAGTGTGAAAGCCTTTAACTCAAATATAGAACTTTAAATTTTATTTTAATTTGAGAGGTGAGCTCAGGGTCTTTCTACTCCGCCATCTTGGTCGATCCCTAAAAAAATTTAATTTGAAAGCATGGACTATAAGGATCCTATAGTTAAAGAATGTTATTGAGAACAGATATCATTTTAATAGCGTTAATGAGAACAGATATCATTTTAAAATATCATTTTAATAGCATTGAGTTAGACTATTCCAACTGGGAATTCCCTGGCGGTCTAGTGGTTAGGACTTGGCACTTCCACTGCCGGGGGCCTGGGTTCAGTCCCTGGTAAGGGAACTAAGATTCCTTAAGCTGCACGGCACAGCCGGAAAAAAAAAAAAAAAAGGAAAGAAGGAACTGTTGCAGTTAACTGTAGCTTGATGGCCCAGTCTTAGTCTGAACCAAGTTTTACTTTTCAAACTACTTTTAGCTTGCTTACCTATGCTATGTTTTAATCAATTTTTAAAATATTACTTATTTTTCCCCATCCTAAAAGATTATTTAATTTTCTAAGGAGATGTTTCTTCAAGCTGTGTCCTCTTAAAATTACTATTTAGACTTGAGTAGATGGCAAACAAGGTAATAAGCAATATGTCTCGTGAATGTTTGACAGTTGATTTTGTTGTATTTTACTTTCAGAATCTTTTTGGCAGTAATAGTCTTGATGGAGGAAACAGCCCAATGATCAAGCCCAAAGGAGACAAACAAGTGGAATACCTAGATCTAGATTTAGATTCTGGGAAGTCCACGCCACCACGTAAGGTAAGTGAAACCTCATTCTCTAAATACACTGAGCTCCCATTTGAAACCTGAAGAATCGGGTCTCCTTTGGGGGAATTTTCTTAGTATGTTTAACTTAAATTTAGTAAAGTCTATTACTTAATGCTTTTTCATAAATCACAAAAGTGTTAGACTGATAAATTTATTTTTTCATCTCTGATGGTATGGAAGTTACACACTTTGTACTCTCTTAGTGATTACCATCGAAATGCTTACTTACTAAACTCTAAAGTTCCAAAGTTAATCATGGTCTTCACTCCCTTTCCAATGTTAGTTCAAATTACTCCTTTTCTGACTTTCTTGGTATTTTTGTCCAAAAGTTTTAGGGTTTTTTGTTGTTCTTGTTGTTGTTACACTCACAAATTAGACATCAGTAGTAGTAATATTCTTACTATATAGACAGTGTTTATTTACATTTTCCTACATGTTTACCAACTTCTTTTTTTTAATCATTCCTTCTTGTGTCTTAGACCTTCCTTCTCTAATCATTTTCCTTCCTCCTTCCTTTAGAAGTTGTTTTCATGGAAGTCTGTTAATGGTAAATTCTTGCAGTTTTTGTTTAACTGAAATGTCTTTATTTTGCCTCATTCTGGAAAATGAGTATTCAGGGTTTTGCAGGGAGAGCAGTTTGAGTTCACAACTCTTAATGGACAGTAAGTTTCTCTCAACACATAGGATATACTGTTTGCTGTCACCTGGCTTCCATTGTTCCTGTGAAAAGTATGCTGTCAGTCTAATTGCAGTTCCTTTGTAGGTAATGCCTTTTCT
>NW_006790911.1:777731-778523 GCF_000442215.2 Lipotes vexillifer | reverse complement strand
CAGCAGGTTCACTACACTGTGTCTAGACATCTAGACATAGATTTTTCTTTATTTATCCTGCTTGGTAGAAGTTGTGCAGTCTTTATTTCTGGATTCATATTTTTTGTCAGTTACGGAAAAGTCTGAATCATTATCTCCCTAAATATTGTTTTTCCACTATTCTCTTTCTTTTGTCCTTTTAGGTTTCTGATTAGACAGTTAGAACTTCTCATTCTGTTTTTCTTATCTTTTACCACTCTTGCATATTTTCTATTTTATCATTTCTTTGCTTATGTGTAAAATTTCTTTAGATCTGTCACCAAGTTCACTAATTTTCAATTCTTCTGCTTAACCTATGTGTTTAACGTTTAATCTCAATATTTTATTTTTCACTGCTGAAGTGACATTCTGCTTGGCTTTTTACCCCCAAATATGCCTATCTGATTTGAAGAGCTTCTTACTCCTTTTTTGTTATCCTATTCCTTTTATTTTTTTATTTTCCATTTCCTTTAAACATCTTATACACATATTTTATACTATTTATGCAGTAATTTCCATACCTGAAGTCCTTGGAGGTCTGAATCTGTGTTTACCGTTTCTCCCACACCTGATGGCTTGTTTCCTTGTGTGTTCATACATCTTTATTGTGAATTTATTTTGCTAAGCATATCTGTGGGAAACCTGCAGACCTAAATTTCCTTCAGAAAGGATTTGCATTTGCTTCTGCTAGGAAGCAGGTGATGTTACCGCCCTAGGACTACCTCAGTTTCCTTCAAGGGTCCCTATCCTAACAGGATAGTTTTGGGTTCCGCA
>NW_006790911.1:755179-777721 GCF_000442215.2 Lipotes vexillifer | reverse complement strand
TTTGGGTTCCGCATTCCTGCCACCCAGGCCTCCTGATTGCACTGCTCAGTTGACGTTCATACTGAAGACGACACCGTCTTGACCCTTTAGCAGCTCTCTGCTCCCTCCATTTCCCTCACACCTTGGATATTTCCCTTCGTTTCTCGTGAGCCCAGCAACGCGTTAGTAATTACATTTAAGTTAGTGAGTATCTAGTTGGATTTTATGTAGCCTGCCATTCTTGAAATACTTCTTTTCAAACAACATTTCTTAACTCTGAAGGGAAACGCCTGTACCTGTTCTCAGGACTTGAAGAACTCAAGCTTAAGCTAAAGGCTAAAAGCAAAGCTGTGTCTCTTAAGATGAACCAGGGGTCTGCACTCCTCCTTTTCTAAGAGTTTCATCTGTTATGGGAGCATTAGTTTGAATTCTTAAATAGAATAATTTTAAAATTGAGGGGAAAACAGTTAGGAGAGAGACAACATTGTTAAACTGATTTTTTTGGTGACCCAGTAGAATTTCAAGAGTTATTCACAGTGCATATGTGTCTGTGTTTTAAGACTGGGGTTCACGCAGAAGCACCGCTTTTTCTGTGGAGGTTTATCGGGTTTTTTCCTTTGCTTTTTAGCAAAAGAGCAGTGGCTCAGGCAGCAGTGTAGCTGACGAGAGAGTGGACTATGTCGTGGTTGACCAACAGAAGACCCTGGCTCTGAAGAGCACCCGTGAAGCCTGGACCGATGGGAGACAGTCCACAGAGTCTGAAACGCCAGCCAAGAATGTGAAGTGAAAATGCCGCTTTAATGTCTCTGAACAAAAGAGGGCTGAGCTGTAAGGAGAAATCCTGTTTGACTGAAGATAACTTGACCCTTGTACTCTAGGTAGATCCTCAACTGAACAGAGTCGAAGTCAGAGGACCTTTCAGACTTAATCAAGCCGTTGAGCGTGTAAATGGTGCTTTGTGGTATCTGAACAATTCATCACATGTAAATAATGTGGGAAAATACTGTTGTTTGGTTCCCAGAGAAACATTTGTTTCGTAGTTAACACACTTGTAGTATTACTGTATTTATGCACTTTTTCATTTAAAGCATTGGTTGGGTATTCCCGAATGGGCCTGAACATGATTCTTTTGGGAGTTCTTGTTTTCCTCACACTACTCTTAAGAACGATGCTACGTGAACTAAGCTACTTTCCACTGGGAAATTGCTCTTCAGCTGCAGGGTAACAACATGACGTGAGAAGTAGATTCACCATATACCTTTCTACCTGAAACTTAACGGGGTAACCGTTAGCTTAAACCGCAAAGTAGAGTTGGACTCATCATTCATTGCCTTCCAAAGTGCTAAGCATCATGTACCTACTGGTGTCAGGACTTTGTTCTCTGGTTCATGGACATTTGGTTTTCAGTGGTGGAACTTTCTTATATTTTGTTAATTACAGTGTTTTGGGCTCATTAAGTGAAGATTCTGCCAGGTGGGATCTTACACCTTGTAAAGAGTGAATAATCACACTATCAAGTAAGCGTACAACTCACTGATGGCATGTGGTGACGATGTGCTCTCACACTTTCAACATGTATTATTAAACTTTACGTTATTTGCAAAGTGTAGATTATGTAACTAATCAGGTACGTACCAGGCACTGATGTGCTAATACAATGATCAGGTTTAGACAGTGAGCTTTAGTTGTATTCGTGTTAGTCCTCTAATGCTGGTTTCCAGTTTGGAATTAATGGCACAATTGACATTCACTGTTAGTTATAGCAACATACTGTGATTTTTAATTAGACAGTCATTCAGATTTATTACTCTAAGAATGAAATTCTGTCTTTTGACAACATAGTGCCCTTTCTATGATTTTTTTTTTAAACTTTACTTAATATTCTTCTTGGCCTTATCCTATTTAAATCCCTATGCAATTAATATTTTATATCTGCATTTTTTAAAAAAATAGATGTTATATAAGTGATTCTCATATGTAGCACCTATTGCTTTTCCAGTAAAAGAATTAAGGCTTGTGTACTGTGATTTATATTCACTGCCCCGATTCAAGAAATATTGGAGCCTTGCTATAATGTGAAATCTTAAAGTCATGGACCTCTTCCAACCAGATTTCTGAAACCACCAGAGGTATCGTATAGTTCTGTCTCACCTATATAACATGGTCCTATAGCAAGACCACACATTATCTATAGTAAGGCTACGATTTATCTGTCTTGGCTTTGCAATGTAATTTAGAAAGCAGGTATAGTTATTGGTTTGATTGGTTTTTAACTAAGTTACATACAATCTCTTATGTACTGATTTGAGACTTACTAACAGTGTTTGGAGGGGGCATAGAGATTGAAGAGCCCACAGCTGAGGCATGTTTCCCTCCATGCAGACCTTTAATGTTACCTGAGTACACAGATGTGCCCTGATTTCTGGCCCCTTGGTCGCCGTACTGTGCCTAATCAATGTAATGGGTTTATGTCCCCTCCATGAGCTAAAAACGTTCATAACAAGATGAATTGTAGACAAGTAACATTTGATGCTTTTAAATGTTTGCTTCTTTTTAAACAAAAACTAAAACCCAGAACTGAATTTTGAGGTGGATTTTTAAATAAAAAAACATTGTTTGAGTTTGCTGTGAGTAAGCTGTTTTATAATGAAACCACAAAATAGAGTCGAAAATCATTGAAATGTGCCTCAACTGTCAAAACACGTAACACAGTTGACGTGTGAAGATACCAAATTGTGTTGCATGGAGGATAAACATACTTTGAGATTTAGAACACAACAATAAATATATTGTTAATTCAAAAATAGAAATCTTGGGGGCTTCCCTGGTGGTGCAGTGGTTGAGCGTATGCAGGGGACACGGGTTCGTGCCCCGGTCCGGGAAGATCCCACATGCCGAGGAGCGGCTGAGCCCGTGAGCCATGGCCGCTGAGCCTGCGCATCCGGAGCCTGTGCTCCACAACGGGAGAGGCCACGACAGTGAGAGGCCCGCAAACCGCAAAAAAAAAAAATAATAATCTTGTTTTAAAAGCTACCTATCAGAAGAGTCTAAGGCAATAATGAACTTTTTAGTGTAATTTCTCAATTTTTTGCAAGTTACCATTTTGAAGACCCGCAGCACTCAAATCTGCAGAAATTTTCCCATTACGCAGAGTAATTTAAGAATTGAAAATTAGGCAGTTTGTTAAACTAAATCACATTAAACATTGCATTAGCAAATTAAATGAAAAGACAGTCTCTTATAGAGCGGTATTTCCCAAAGATTTTTTAGCACTAGAATCTCTTTCCCGCTCCGCTGAGCCTGCGCATCCGGAGCCTGTGCTCCACAACGGGAGAGGCCACGACAGTGAGAGGCCCGCAAACCGCAAAAAAAAAAAATAATAATCTTGTTTTAAAAGCTACCTATCAGAAGAGTCTAAGGCAATAATGAACTTTTTAGTGTAATTTCTCAATTTTTTGCAAGTTACCATTTTGAAGACCCGCAGCACTCAAATCTGCAGAAATTTTCCCATTACGCAGAGTAATTTAAGAATTGAAAATTAGGCAGTTTGTTAAACTAAATCACATTAAACATTGCATTAGCAAATTAAATGAAAAGACAGTCTCTTATAGAGCGGTATTTCCCAAAGATTTTTTAGCACTAGAATCTCTTTTAAGTAAACTCTTGTGTAAGCCCAATATGTAAAGCCTGGAAAGTCCATTTGATCAGTGTAACTGTATTTTGAGTCCACATTTATGTTTACTTGTCTTAGAACATTACTAAGAATAACATTTCTAAGTAACACAAATGTGAAATTGGGGTTATAGATAGTTGGTGAAACCTTAGCCGCCAGTCTGTTTCTATGCCTTGTTTTAGTCGCATGCTATCAAGAGAATTTTGCTTCATGCAAATGTAAGTAAGTACAAATAATAATAGGGTTTAAACACACATTTCAGGAGATTCTTTAACTAGAGATAGATAAAGTTGTATTCCCAGGTTTATATAAACGTAAATTATCCTGGTGGTGGAAGTTTATACATAAACAGGCTCCAGTGTGGTAAAATAGTGTATGTAACACATTAGAATGTGCATTTTTACTAAGTTTTTAAACTGCACACTTTTATAAAAACAAAATTTGAATCAAACTCTTTAATACCCCTGATCGCCCACAAGAAGCTGAGTTTTGGCCAGGCATGGGTTGAACACCACTGGTTAACCGTGTAACAGTTGTGTTATAAATCAGAAGTTTTTTTTCTCCCACGTTTGATGCTCTCTACCTTTTATTCCTTATTTTGAAAAACTGTACAATTTTATGAAAGTTTGAATACCAGTGCGCAGCTCTGCTTTCAAAACTCAAAATTCAGACTTGAATAATGTAAGCTATTTAACCCACAGGATGCATCACCTTAGAAAGCTATAGAAGTGGTTTTTATCTACACTCTATACGTTTTCATCTTTATTTTTATCAATACCATAATAAGCTACTGTGAGCATTTTAGAGAATTCCATAAAGGTACTATGAGTGTGTGTATGTATATATGGCATTGTATTTAATCATAGACTAAGTTTAATTTGATATAGAAATACTGCCATACTTGTACATTAATGTCATAAGTCATAATTCCCTCTGGACTCTTTATATTTAATTCATCAGAGGTCGTAATCTTCAGTCATAAATGCATTCAAACTGGAAATTGAACACCAGTGTTTGTTTTTCTTTTTCTTTTAGTGGGAAGTTATCTGCTTTCCCCCTTTAGCAAAAACAGTATCTTTTATATTTTGTTAAACTGTTGACTACTTTATGCCTGTACACTATACCATAGGCATAATTCTTAGATATTCCCAAACACTCTTAGTGCCTCCTTATTTGGCCCATTGAAAGTATTGGTGTTAGTATTTCGAATGAATTACCCTTTAAAAATATACTAGCCTTAAACATTTTAGAAACAACAAGGGGGACTGAATCTTTTTATTCCTATCTTTGGGTCATTGTGGTAGGTCTTATCCTCCATTGTTAGATAAGCAGTCAGGTCTGTAATGGGATTGACATAACATGACCAAACCAAGTGGATACAGAGAGAGAGGGGGGCATATCCCAGGATAACAGTTATTGTCAATAACATCAGCTATATGTAAATCTGTATATAATTTAAAATACCAACAACTATGAGGTGAAAAAGCCATGGTGCAAATGAATGTTGCAGGCATCATGGACTTGTTCTGATGAAAAAATCACTTGTCGGGTTGTTGAGATGATTGGTTTTAATCTGACTAAATATGTTTATATATCACTACAGCTTGAAATAATTTAGTTCATCCTCCATAGACTTATCTTTCTTTAGGGTCAATATAATGCATATTGTGAGTTTCAACAGACTGTTCCGTCAAGGGATTAACATAGCTTCTGGCTTCCTTTACTAAAAAGATACGGCTTTGTGTGAGTTCTTGTAACCTAAATCAATTGTTGATAATCATTCCAAATTTCCACAGCAAAATCTTATGTATAAATTTATTTCTCCCCTCTTGCACATCTTCTTTTGTAAAGATCCAATTGTAGATATTTTCTGCTACCAAATAAAACTTTTCAAACAATTTGGTTTCAAGACCTTAAATAGTCAATTTGGATACTGAAACTGTGACCCAATAAGGACATAAAATTTCTATTTCCAGCCCTTCCTTAGAGTCTTTATCTAAATCAAAAACCCAATTCTGCCATTAACTACACTTCCCAGTTCTACTTCTATAGGGTCACTCATTTTCTGCAGTAAAGATCCCACTAAATCATGCTAAATATAATAGTCATGCTCTAACTAAATAGAAAAAGCTCCTGAGACCCAGTTGCCCTGTGCGTACGCGCGTTATTCCTTCACGTAGCCAATGCTACCAGCACTTTGTTGAGTAAAAGGCCAATTAAGTAAGGGCCTGTATGCAGCCTTTACCATCAGGAAACACATTCCCAACGTGACTTGGGAAATGATAGCTGGCTGGGCTTCCTCATTTCTAGGAAAGTTTTCAAACACCTCCAGTGCTTCATAAAACCCCAAGAATTACCATAAGTTGCAGCATTTTGCAGCTCTGACTCTCATTAGATCATACTTGGGAAGTTTGGGAAGAAAATTAAGTTCCTAAAGTTTATTCCTATAATTCATTAGACAGGACTTTATTACTTTTAATCATGGTTATGTTGGTGATTCACTCGTAGCTCAACATGTCTCTGATTTTGTGTGTGGTGCCCAGAGCATTTGGAGGACTCAGTATGTGGTGGTACAGAAAAGAAAAAATCACATAAATGTTTTAAAAGCCCACTTTCTCCAATATGGTATCATGATGGTTAATGTGTCAACTTGGCTAGGGTGTGGTGCCCGTGTGTTTGTTCAAACACTAGTGTAGACAGTTGCTGTGAAGATACTGTGTAGATGTGATTAACATTACAATCCGTTTAGGTAAAGCCAATCACCCTCCATAGTGTGGATGGGCCTCATCCAATCAGTTGAAGGCCTTCAAAGCAAAAACTGAAGCTTCCCACAGAAGAAGGAATTCTGCCCCAAGACCGTAACATAGAGATCCTCTGTGAATTTCCGGGCTGCCAACCTGCCCTACAGATTTCAAACATGCCGTCCCCATTTCCATAGATAGATGCACAGCATACATGGATGGATGGATGGATAGATTATTTCTCTGGGTCTACTCCCTATTCATTGTGGGAGGAGACATACAAGGACATGAATACCAGGAAGTAAGGATCGCTGGCAGCATCTTAGAGGCTAGCTATCACAAAGGCAGAGTTGAGTGTTAAGAGATGACACCAAAGATGGAGGGCCTTAAGGACCAAGGAACTCAAGTGTATTGAGAATTAAGAACTTTAAAATGTCAGAAGACAAAGCCTGGAAAGAGTAGGCCACAGAAAGTCAGGAGATAGTGCTGAACCTGGGTCTATGAGTTTAGCTCTGTGTCCTTATAAATTACAAAACTATTCACCAGTTAATTGAGACACTGTGTTTTATACTCTTACTTAATCCTCGTAATACTGTGAAGTGGCTAATGTTAATTCTCTTCAACCTTCAAGTTCCAACTTAAACAGTTCCTCAAGGCTTTCCCTCAACTGCCCCACCCAGAGGTGCTAGCTCCTTCCTCTGAAAGTCACAAAATTGGCAAGTCTCTTCTGTTTTTCACTTTGGGCTTTTCTGATGGTATATTAATTTGCTAGGGCTACAATCACAAAGCACCACAGACTGGGTGGCTTAAATAACAGATATATTTTTTCACAGTTCTGGAAGCTAGAAGTTAGAGGTCAAGTTGTAGGCAGATTTAATTTCTTCTGAAGCCTCTTTCCTCGGTTTGTAGATGGTCGCCTTCTCACTTTACCCTCACTTGGCCTTTTCTCTGGACATGGGAGTCCTGGTGGCACATTCTCTTCTTATAAGGACAGCAGCCATATTGAATGAGACCCTCACCTTTATGACCCATTTAACCTTGATTTCCTCTTTAAAGGCCCCATCTCCAAAAACAGTCATATTCTGAGGTACCGGGGGGGGTTTGGGTCTTCAACGTGAATTTTGGGTGGACACAATTCAGTCCATAATAGATGGCTGTGTTTAGCTCATCTACCTAGCTATATGCACCTTAGAATAAAAACTATGTCTTATCTGTCATTACATCAGTCACAGCCCTGGCAGGAAAAGACGGCACATTCAAAGGAGTAATTGAAGAGAGTTGAATGAAGAAACTTGCAAATCTGTAGATTGGGTGAAGGGAACAAACAAGGGGTGGTTAAAAACCACTAGCAACAGTAAGAAGCCATCAACACTTTTGGAACTAAGGAGGCAAATGGTGCTGTTACTGACACCCAGCAAGAGTTGTCCACCAGCAGACATTTCAGCCTTAGGTAAAAGGACGCAACCACTACCAATTGCAGACCAGCAGGGAGGGAGTCAGGTTACCTCTCCTATGACTTGCCATTGGCTAAAAACAACCAGCAGCCAGAAATAACCCAAGAGATGTAATATCAATACATGGAGGACATCTTCTCAGGGCACATGGCAAGGCAGAGAAGGCAAGAGGGCAGGTCAGACAGAGCAAACAGAGAAAATCCTTCACAATCGTCATATTTATTACCGTGTCAAACCATCAAAGAAATAAAGGGGCTGTGGAAGATTGGCTTGCTTAACAGCTGATCCAAACTCTTTCTAGAGTGCCATCGTGTACTTCGGAAGCTGTAAGGATAAAAAAAAAACTACATTTCCCAGACTTCCTTGCAGCTAGGGCCCGGCCCATCCTCCACTTTCCACCAGTCACATTCAAAGTCAGAAACAGTTCAGTGGAGCGGGAGGCGGAACTCTGCGAAGCATCAGTATTGTTAAATCAAGCCGTTCACTTTTAGTAGATGAAGCGATGGGTTCCTGATCCTTGGTCGACAGCTAAGGTGGCATATTCTTGGAGCCCACGTCTGTGGTGGCAGCTTCGTGCACCCTCATGGCGCCATGGGCACGTGATCCTGGATTCAGCCACTAGTGAGGTGATTTTGTGAACCCAGATTCCTGATTGTTTCCATGTCTGGCTCTTCTGTGGCATTGTTCTGAGAATCATTCCTAAAGGCCTATACACCTGCTAGTGATTGTTAACTCTGTATTCTCTATAGTAAATTTCTTTTGGTTTAAAATTGCTAGAGTGGCTTACCCCTGTTGAAAACTGACACGGGCCAGTCTTCCTACATCTTGCATTCTGGAATATATTTTTTTCTTATTCTCATATTGCAAAACTGTATAACTAAAGAAAATTGGGGGATGGTGGGAGAGGAGAGGAAAAACACTTGCAATCTGTGTTACTCCCCTTTCTTTGCCTGCAGACGGATTCTGCTTTTCGCATTTACTGCTGTCATAAATATCTTCCCAGGTGTTAAGCATCTATCTGAATTGTTATTTTAAAGACTGAATAATATCCCTTCAAATATTTTAAAATACGCAATGATATCCAATTTGGATACAGGTGTGGGGAAGGGAAGGAACACTGGCATATACAGTAAGTCCCCTACATACGAATGAGTTCCGTTCCGAGAGTGCATTTGTAAGTCCAATTTGTTCATAAGTCCAACAAAGTTAACCTAGGTACCCAACTAACACAATCGGCTATGTAGTACTGTACTGTAATAGGTTTATAATACTTTTCACACAAATAATACATAAAAAACAAACACAAAAAATAAACATTTTTAATCTTACAGTACAGTACCTTGAAAAGTACAGCAGTACATGGGACTTCCCTGGCAGTCCAGTGCTTAAGACTCCGCACTTCCACTGCAGGGGGCACGGGTTCGATCCCTGGTCAGGCAATGAAGAACCCACATGCTGTGTGGTACAGACAAAAAATAATAAAAATTTTATAAAAAGAAGAGTACAGTAGTACAGTACAACAGCTGGCATACAGGGGCTGACATCAAGTAAACAGGCAAGAAGAGTTACTGACTGGAGGAGGGAGAGGAGGTGGGAGATGGTAGAGCTGAAGGATCGTCAGCAATAGGAGACGGAGGGCAAGCTGCAATTTCACTCACACCTGACGTTGATGGAACGCACGTTGGAATCTTTGAAAGTTCGCAACTTGAAGGTTCGTATGTAGGGGACTTACTGTACTACCACTGGGAGCAAAAATTGGTACAACTTTTTTTTTACATTTATTCCATGACTGTTTATTGAGGATCTACATCATGCCAAGTACTGTGCAAGGCTGAGTATTCAGAGATGAATAGACCCAGTCTTGTTCTCCATAATTCACAGTCTAGTGGTGCAACTTTTTTTAAAGAGCAGTTTATTATTACAACTTTAATGTCTTGAAACTATACTTAACCATTAACCAAGCACCTGAATTTTAAGGAATTAACCCTAAAGAATTAATCAAATGTATGCACAATAATTTTAATTTATCTCCAAGGAGTTGGAAGTGTATTCAACAATGGAGGGTTGGTTAAATTGTGCATATATATGTATATAGCCATTTATAATATAGAACAATAATTTTCAAGTGTGTTCCTCTAACAAGAGAGACCTCTGAAACAAAAGGGAGGCCAAGTTTGGGAGGTCCAATGCCCTTTCACCTTGCTTTACTTAGGGTGTCTCTACTTCTTCTGTTTCCACATTGGAAGATAAGTGTAAGATTTTACTTGAAAGATAGGTTCTGCTAGCGGAAAACATCCTAACTGTTGTAATAAAAGTACATTTAATGTCATGAATGGTTTTTCCAAGATATACTGCTGTGTAAAAATTAAGGCTGTATAACTAAACATAGTATAAGCCTATGTTTGTATGTAACTAATAGCACTAAAACAGCAGGATATCACTACAGATATTACAGACATTAAAATGATAATTAAAAAGATATTACGGACAACCTTAGGCAAATAAATTTGAAAATTTTATAAAATGAACAAATGGCTATTATAAAAAACTTACTACAACTGAGAAAAGAAAAGAAAATTTGCATAGTCCTATGTCAACTAAAATGAATTTTATAATTAAAAGCCTTTTTTACAAAGAGAATTCTGGGCTCAGACAAAATCTCCAATAAATATTACCAAACCTTTAAGAAAGAAATCATGCGAATCCTACGGGAGTTCAGGAATGCAAGGTAATACACCGCATCAGTAAATTAAAGGGGAAAATTAATGCAGAAAACTGGTTGATAGATTTCAACATCTATGTATGGTTTAAAAAAAAAATTCTTATCAACATGAAGTAAAAAAAGAAACGTGTTACAAAGACAAGAATATCTATTTTAAGAATCCATCAGCAAACATCACACTTCATGGTGAAATATTGACAACTTTCTTCTTGAGACCTAAAACAAGACTGGTATATCCACTATTACCACTTCTATTCATTACTGTACTGAGGGACCCTGCCAGTGAGAAGCAGGCGATTTGGACAAAATAAGTAAAACTGCTATTATTCACAATGATATGATTGTGCATGTAGAAAATTCAAGCAAGTCTAAAGATAAAAGATTGCCAGAGACAAAGTTAATAGGCAAAAATGAATTGTATTTTTATGGGCCCACAGCAAACAATTCAAATGTGAATTTTTTTAAAAGGTGAAGATTATGACAGTAACAAAAATATCAAATACTTAGGAATACATTTAAAATAGAACGTGCAAAACCTCTACTATAAAATATTAATATATACTGTTGAATTCAGTTTGCTAATACTCTGTTGAGGATTTTTGGATCTATGTTCACCAGTGATATTGGCCTCTGTGTTCTGTTAGTCCCTAAACAATGATGAAGACCTTTGTTGACGTATTCCTGGCACCCACAAGACTACCTACTCGTTCAATCATCTTGACTAGGAATGCACATCCTGTTTCCAAGCACCTACCTCTTTATCCTAGGTTAACTATAAAATTGTCAACATGGCACAATGGCCTCTTGGCGGTATAGAGTGCAACTGCGAATGCTTCTGGATCATTGTCTGCCCAATCCCACCCTGTGAGGAAGTTACCCTACAATAAACTGATCTATTGATTATATGGAGCTGCCTGCCTCAGCTTTTGGTCTCAAGATGGCTTCTCAGTTCGGTGGGTACTTTTCTTTCCCTCTGTCCTGCAACACCTAACAACCACAATACCATATGTAAACCTTGATTGGGGGTAAAAAGCTGTATAAGACAATTTAGGCACAAATAGAAAATTGTAAATGGACTAGATAATAAACGATATTGAAGAATTACTCATTCTCAGGTGTAATAACAGTATTATGGTACTGTAGTTGAATAGCCTTTATCAAATGGATGCCTGTTGAAATATTTAGGGTTAGAGCATCTGAAAAAATTGCTCACAATACATGTATATGTAGAGAAACAGATTTAAATAAAGCAAAATATTAATAATTGTTGTCAAGGTAGTGAGTACTTATTGTAATATTCTTTCAACCTTTCTATTGAAGAGTTTGATAGTAGAAAATTGAAAAATAATTGAACAGATAATTGATCTTTCCTATAGAAAGAGAGAAAGAAGAAAGAAAAAAAGAAAGAAGAGAGAAAGGAAGGAAGGAAGGAAAGAGAGAGAAAGAAAGAAAGAAAGAAAGAAAGAAAGAAAGAAAGAAAGAAAGAAAGAAAGAAAGAAAGAAAGAAAGAAAAGAAAGAAAGAAAAAGAAAAACAGACAGAAAGGAAGAGAAGGAAAGAAAGAAGGAAAGAGAAAGAAGGGGAAAGAGAGGGGAAGAAAGAAAGGAAGGAAAGAAGGAAGAAGAAATAGAAAACAGAATGGTAAGAATAAATAATATACAGGAAATCCTTGAGTTCATCAGAACATGTTTTTTAAAAGCTATTAGTGTGAATTGGCACTCATTCTAAAAAACATTTAAAATAACGTCTATATATTTGCATATATTCTTCGCATCACTTTTATCAAATTAATATTTCAATCTAAATAAGAGCACAGGGTTTCCCTGGTGGCACAGTGGTTAAGAATCTGCCTGCCAATGCAGGAGACACGGACCAGTTCGAGCCCTGGTCCAGGAAGATCCCACATGCCGTGGAGCAACTAAGCCCATGCACCACAACTACTGAGCCTTCACTCTAGAGCCCGCGAGCCACAACTACTGAGCCCGCGAGCCACAACTACTGAAGCCCACGTGCGTAGAGCCTGTGCTCCGTGACAAGAGAAGCCACCTCAATGAGAAGCCCATGCACCGCAACGAAGAGTAGCCCCTGCTCGCCACAACTAGAGAAAGCCCGTGTGCAGCAATAAAGACCCAATGCAGCCAAAAATAAATAAATAAAATAAATTTATAAAAAAATAAATTAAATAAATAAGAGCACAAAATAATCTTCCTTATGAAGTCTTTTTTCTATATATTTTGAATAAATAATACGACATAGTTCAAAACACAAAAAGTATCCCTTTCACATTATTTGTTTTTCCAGATGTGCACTGATAAGCAAATTCATATGTATTAATGCAACTTATAAATTTCAGCTGTTCTTGATTACACTTTTGTTTTTTCCCAGAGATTATATATGCATATTCCCAGCAGCTATGAACTTTTGTTGTTTGGTGGACATCGCCCCCTTGTGCATAAAACCGAATCTACAAGGGAAGTCCTGACAAAAAGCGAAGTAAACTTATATGACTGTTCTTTCACAGAAATTACAACTGTAAAAGTTTCTTGAAGCTATACCTTCAATTACTCAGTTCTGACCAGCCCCCACATATTCGCCCTTTTCTTTAAACCCTCATTGAAAGTGTCCCTACACTTGCCTTAGTGATCTCATACGTATTTTGTGATTTTTGGTCTCCAAAGAAATCTCACATCCATATTTTGTTTAATTAGAACAGGAGTTACTGCCCTCCTTTTCTATTGAGATATAATTCACATACCATACAATTCACATTTAAAGTGTACAACTCAATGGTCTTTAGTATATTCAGAGTTGTGCAACCATCATCACAATTTATCTTAGAACATTTTCATCACTCCAAAGAGAAACTTCCTACCTGTTAGCGGTGACTACCCATTTCCCCAACCCTACTTGCAGCCCTAGGCAACCTCTAATCTATTTTGCCTCTGTAGATTTCCATTTTCTAGACATTTAATATAATTGGGATCATACAATATGCTGTGTGGTCTTTTGTGAATTTCTTCTTTCGCTTGGCTTAATGTGTACAAGGTTCACCCGTGTTGTAGCATGTATCAGCACTTCATTCCTTTTTATAGCTGAATAATGTTCCATTGCAGGGATGCACCACATTTAATTAACCATTCATCAGCTGATGGGCATTTGGATTGTTTCCACTCTTTGGCTGTTATTAATAATGACGCTACCAACATTCAATTGTCCTCCTTCTACAGTTGCAAAGATGGAAACCTTCTGAGCTGAGATGATCCCTCCAAGGCTTACAGTAGGAGGAAACAGTTGTCCTCTTTGCCCATTGCCAGCACCACTCCAACCGCGGTATCAGTCACCACACCTGAGGGCTCCTCTCATCTGCAGTCTCCCCAACCTTTCCCGAATTCCTGTCACTATCATCTCCAGTTTTTTAACCTCCAAATGATCATCCCATTAGCTACCACCGTCTCCCCCACTCTCCCTTTGCCAAGCTTCTCCTCTGGTTCTCTGAAAAACCTTATCTCCACTTCACTTCACGCCCAATTTGCCTTAATGGAATGTCGGCTCCCCTGAGGAGACCACGTGGACCTATTTCCCGGCCCTGGGAGCAGGAAGTGGGTTCCTTTCCTGTCCAGCACTGCTCCCTCCTCCTCCCAAATCCCTAGCAATTTAGCTTAAGACACCACTCTTCTTGTTGCTATAATCTAGTGACTCGTGGTCACCCCTTCTCGTTCAGTGGTCACTCCCTCTTGCCTCACCCCTACTCCACCCCATAGATCACTGTCTGCTCTTCCCTATTTTTTTTCAGTGCTCTGGCTGACTTTAATATCCTCCTGAGCAGTGCATACAGAACACTAGCCTCTCTCAGCTCCTTGAACTCTAATGACCTTTTCCTCCACCTCCTTCAGCCCATCCACCACCAAGTTTCCACCCTACATCTTACGGAATCAGACCAATTCACCAAACGAACAGTTGACAGAACTGACTTAATTCTCATTACTATTAGTAAAGTTTACAGTCATATCCCCATGTTGGATGGGGCAGATTGAACAGCTTTTGATGATTTCCTGTGACATTTTAGTTAGATAGTTTTACTCAGCTTTTAAGGAATGTGTGGTTCAAGTCTGCTCTAACTCCCTGTTTTTGTAGCTGAAGAAAGATGGAGAGGAGAGGCGAGGGAGACAAGTTGGAGACGGGGCTGGGCAGCACATGGTTGGTCAGACTGATGGCCAGGGCGGTGGGAGAGACCTCCTCAGGGAGAGAAATGTGTTACTGGCACCCTCATACAATCAATGCATGTTTTGTGATATATTTTGATTGTAAAGAATTCTTATTAACACATTTTTATAACTCTCAGTCTTTTTTCTCTACCCATATAATAAATGTCCCTCTTTCTTAAGTCCGTTCTCTTCTCTTTTGCTCCTGCCTTCATTTACTCCTGTATCTTTTCTCACCTGGATCACTGCTGGGGATCACCTGGACCCTCTTGGCTCTATTTAGGGATCCACTCAAGCCTCTCAGGTGCCTTTTGTTTACATCTGTTTTGTATTGGAGCATAGCTGGTGTACAATATGGTGTACAACATAGTGATTCATAATGTTTGAAGGTTATATTCCATTTATAGTTATTATAAAATATTGGCTATATTCCCACCCAAGCCCTGCCTCAGAGTCTGGGATTTAGCCGACATGGGGGAAGACAGGAGACACACCTAAATATGCATTCTGAGGCTGCCAGAGCTGCCTACAGGTTAGTCCAAGCACTTAGGAAACCTGGTATTTGCTAATGCTCAGCAGTACATACCTTAAAATCCAGGAGGTATTTTCCCAAGACCTATTCAACAGTAGGTCTTGGCAGAATAGACATTAGGTGTGATTAATTGGTTAGATTGTGTGCCGTTTATGAGATGAGATGCCCTTGAGGTTTGGAGACAAAGTTCTGTATTGCCATGTTAAGTCTGAGATAGGGTTCTAAACATTCTCAGAGCAAAGACAAATAGGCTGTTGAATGTGACAAAATTTCAGAGAGAGTGCAAGGATCGAGATATATGTCCGGGAGTCCTCACAGTATAGATATATAGAGAGTCCTGGAAATGGATGAGGTCACCCAGGGAGAATGTGCAGTTAGAAAACAGAATTGGTCTCATGACTAAGTTCAACCATGTAGAGATCAAGCAGAGGACAAGGAGTCTGCAAAGGGGACTGGGAAAGAACAGGTAGTAATGCAGGAGGGAAACCAGAAGTGTGTGGTCTTAAGAAAGAAGAGTATTTCAGGAAAAAGGCAGTGGTCGCAAGTGTGAAATCCTACTGGGAGGTAAAGTAAGAACTATTAAGTCTCTCACGTTTGGAAATTAATCAACTGGAAAAATCAAAAGGGAAATTAGAAAAAATTTGAACTAAATGGTAATAAAGATATGACAGTCCAAAGTCAATGATCCAAGTATTCATCTCTATAAATTACAAAGAAACCCAAATTAAATTCAAACATGAGAGACTTACAGTAATTTTTTAGTTACTGATTTCTAGCTCAATCCCCCTATAGTCAGAGAAAATACTTTGATTTAAAGTATTTGAAATTTGTCAACACTTGCTTTCTGACTCAACATAGCCTCAAATTCGGCAAACGTTCTATCTGTTCTTGAAAAGAATGAGTTTCTACAGTTGGTAGGTGCAATTTTCTACATATATTAATTAGGCCAAGTTTGTTAATCATATCAATTTTACATCTATCCATACTGATTTTTTTTTAGCTCCTTGTCCTATCAGTTTCTAAGAAAGGAATCTGAAATTTCCCACTTGATGGTAGATTTCTCTAATTCTTCTTATAACTTTGTAAAATTTTGCTCTGTATATTTTGAGGCTTTGCCATTAGATGCATACGAACTTAGAATTTTTATATTTTCTTGGTAAATTGACCCTTTTATCATTAGGAAGTGTTCCTTTTTATTTCTAGTAATGCTTCTTGTTATTATAACTATACCAATTTTCTTTTGGTTAGTATTTGCAAGGACTATCTTTTTCTATCTCTTTACTTTGAACCTTTGAGAATACTTACATTTAAAGTGTATCTCTTGTAAGTGGCATTTAGACTAGTTATGTTGTGTTATCCAGTCTGACAATTTTTTTTCTAATTGGAATATTTAGTCCCTTTCTTAATATCTGCCTTGGAGCCGAGCTGACATGTCCCTGGGCATGTGCCTGGCTTTGAGAATTACTCTTCTGTTTTTTTTTTTTGGTTTGTTTTTTTTTTTTGCGGTACGCGGGCCTCTCACTGTTGTGGCCTCTCCTGTTGCGGAGCACAGGCTCCGGACGCGCAGGCTCAGCAGCCATGGCTCACGGGCCCAGCCGCTCCGCGGCATGTGGGATCTTCCCGGACCGGGACACGAACCCGTGTCCCCTGCATCCGCAAGCGGACTCTCAGCCACTGCGCCACCAGAGAAGCCCTGAGAATTACTCTTCTGAACCTGTGTATTCCTTCTCCTCATTCCTGTGCTTGACTTTTTCCCTCACCAAAGAACTGGGCACACAGATCCTGTTGCATTAGTTCTTTAATTATGTGGTGTGGAGCTGGGACAATGGGCCCTACAGCCTGCTTGGAGCTCTGCTTCCCAGCGGGGCGGCATAAGCTTGCTCCAGATGCCCATTCCTCTGCCAGATTCCTAAAAACAGAGCTCATAATACCTTGTTGAGGAACTAAAAAGAGGTTTTCCTCTTTAATACTAGTCATTTAACATCCTCCCATCTTTCACTGAAGAAATGACAAGGGATAGTCCCAAATTCCAAACCCTTTTTTTCCCCTCTCTAAGACCACAGAAGCCACAGACACAGGCAAGCTCACAAGCTAATATAAGCTATTTTTCTTTTTTTTAATCTCCTCCAAGACTTGGTGGTTCCCAGGCATGTGCTTAGCTCCTACGTAGCCTAGGAAAGTAATCCTTACTTAAACAAACTCATGTATGAAATAGAAAGTAAATTATTTTGTTTAGTATCAATAAAACTTTATTTCAGTATACTGAAGAACTCTGGCTCACCCTGGGAATGGATAAAACTTGTAATCATAAATGCATTTTAGCCAAGCATTTACCCTTTTCTGGACAGACAACATGCAGATATTTATATAGACAGCAGAAATTTTAGAAAGAAACTGATTTGGGGGCACTTGGGAAGTACTGATTTTGTGTCCTGATGACGTCCTTTTGTTTTTCATTGAAGGGCACCTGCTCCATGCAGAAAACCATTTTTGAGTCTCTATCTCTAAATAACTTTTTTCTGCTGGTCTCAATTAGCTACGAAAAATCATATTCTCAAGGCCAGAATTGTGCACAGGAGAAAAATTAAACACTGTATTATTGAATGTGGTTTAGTGGTGTGTAGCAGGGGCTCAAAATAACAGTGGCTTGCACAACAGAAGTTCATTTCTTCCTCAAGTAAATTGCACTCATCCTTCACTTACATGGTTGCACGGGAGGCTGGGAAATGCCTTCTTTACTCAGCATGGCCACGTGTCCAGCTAAAATGAAAGCACTGGATAATGGTGGTTAAAGAACAGCTCTTAGTCTGTCATCATCACACACTTTAACATACTTTCTTGGAATTCCCTGGCGGTCCAGTGGTTAGGACTCCGCGCTTCCACTGCAGCGGGAGTGGGTTCCATACCTGATGGGGGAACTAAGATCCCGCCTGCTGCGTGGCACGGCCAGAAAAAAAAAGTGGGGGGGGAGACTTTCTCAGGTAACAGCAATATAGGAACTAATGGAGCCACTAACCTTTTGGGTTTTCTTTAGAATTGACCTTCTTCCGCAATTGTGTTTATATATGTGTATATGTACGTCTTGTATGTAGTACTTAACTAACTTTTTTCTGCAGAGAACCTCATTGCATGCATATATAGTGAGATAACCTAAATAGCATTTTATCAGCATTATCCTTATAGAAGCAAACTATTATTAACAGAGTTAAGATAAACTGGATGACTTCTTTTTCCTCTTGAGAGGCTGAATACACAAACTGATCATATATGACAATGGTACTCTGACCCACAACCTGTGTAGCAACCAGCCTGAGAAGTTAAACCACAAAAGCCTCTACGGCAATCGGCCCAGAATGATCAGGACTTGGTCAGTGACTGCCAACTTTTCTATTTTTTGCCTCAAACTCAGGACCAACCAGAGAAAACCAAATGTGCTCTTCAAACCAGTCATGTATATAAGATGGCCTGCTTCTAGTTAGTCCACAGCTAGCTTTTCCATGCCCACAATCTGTAATCAGAGCACACCACTATAAAGTTTTTCTACTCTGCCTAGAACAAGTGATGGTCACTTTGTTCTCATTTGGGTGGTCTTCATTCATTTTCACACTCATAACAAGCTACCAGTCTCGAACTATAGGTTTCATCTTTTACTCCAATGCAATTTGGTCTAATTAATCTGCTGTATCATACATTGGCTGTACAGTGCTGTGCAAACCACTTTACCTTCTGTGTCTGTTTCTCTTTCTGCAAAATGGGGACAAATATTACCAGTTTCACAAGAACTAATGTGAAGGCCAAATAAGTTAACACATGTAAAACACCTGTGCTAGGACCTGGCACAATACATGGAACTAACAAATAAACATTAGTTATCATCATCATCAAAGTCCAAATCTTCTATCATCTAAATTTTATCTTCCACTGAGTGCCTGAGATCTCGTAAGTCCAAACTAAGGGTCCAATAGTTAGTTTACGTCTTATTTTTCTACCCTGAAGATTGTGTAGTGTGTGTTTGTGTGTGTGTGTGTATATGTATGCGTGTGTACATATGTGTATATAAAATCATTTGAAATTAGTTAAGTAAAATTAGAAGATGAATTTATTAAAAGTACATCTGGGCCTTCCCTGGTAGTGCAGTGGTTAAGAATCCGCCTGCCAATGCAGGGGTCACGGGTTCGATCCCTGGTCGGGGAAGATCCCACATGTCGCGGAGCAACTAAGCCCGTGTGCCACAACTACTGAGCCTGTGCTCTAGAGCCGGCGAGCCACAACTACTGAGCCCATGCGCCACAACTACTGAAGCCTGTGTGCCTAGATCCTGTGCTCCGCACCAAGAGAAGCCACCGCAGTGAGAAGCCCACGCACCGCAATGAAGAGGAGCCCCCGCTCGCCGCAACTAGAGAAAGCCCGCGCGCAGCAACGAAGACCCAACACAGCCAAAAATTTAAAAAACTAAAAAATAAACAAGTAAATAAATAAAATTTATATTAAAATAAAATAAAAGTACATCTTTCTCTCTCCGAAACATATCATATATGTTTGTGGCAATGGTAGGGAAGAAAAAAATGTTTTTTCCTTCTACCATCCGAGGTTCTCTGGCTGAGGCCCTGAAAAATTAGACTGACAAAAGATTAACAAGAGAAAACCAAACAATTGATTAATGTGTAGTGCACATAATGCAAAAGAAACCTCAATGAAGAGTAATTCAAGGGGTGGTTAGAACTTAGGCTTCTATAGCGTCTTCACAAAAGAACAATAAATTTGTCGAGAAGTGACAAGGCAAAGGACAAGGTTTTAGGCTTTCGAGGGGTGTAAACTGTGGGAAGGTAAACATAGGGGGGAAATCAATGGAGTAAGTTTTGTGCAGATGCATCTGGGTGCCAACCTTCTACTTTCCTCATAGCTATAAAACTTCCCTGGGAAAGGAGAGTTATGACATTCCTCATTTTTCAAAAGTTTCTGCTTTTAGCTCCAGGAAGGCTTCTTTCTGCATCTGTTGATTCTCATTTGCTTCCAGCTCACAATAATCCTCGTGCCAAAGTGGCATATTTTGGAGTGGATATTCTGGTCTCCAACACCACCGTGAAACTATGACACTCTACAACGGTAGCCTCAGCTACTGCCCTTCTCCATCCACCTCCCTAACCCCCCAGCCTCTTATTACCCACCCTCCCAAAAGAAACCCCAAAACAACTCACCCCCATGTTCCGCTTAGGGCACACTTCTTCCAGGCCGTCCCAGGAGGCAGCGGTACTAGAACAGGAACATTACTGTGGGACATGGTGCTTATGTAACAAGGAACTATGGTTTGAGGACTCCCCATTAGCCTGGTCACAGCTTTCTTAGAGCTCTGCTGAAAGCCGAGATTCTTGCTTCTCGGTCCTCCATCGTTCCTCTCTTCTTTACAAGTGTTAGCCCTGCATCTCTGAAGGTACCCCCTACCCGCTTCTGCTTCCTCCTTTTATCCTTAACAGGCGTTTCCCCCAATCAATTTCTTGCATTTCTGATCCTGTCTCGGTGTCTGCTTCCACGAGGGCATGAACACGATATGTAAATAAAATGCCAGCCAGCTGGAGGATACAATGACAATCACAATTTCCACCTTAAGGTATCGAGTTGGAGTCAAAGTTGCATAAGATTTACCAGTTTGGGCTTCCCTGGTGGCGCAGTGGTTGAGAGTCCGCCTGCCGATGCAGGGGACACGGGTTCGTGCCCCGGTCCGGGAGGATCCCGCGTGCCGCGGAGCGGCTGGGCCCGTGAGCCATGGCCGCTGAGCCTGCGCGTCCGGAGCCTGTGCTCCGCAACGGGAGAGGCCACAACAGTAAGAGGCCCGCATACCGAAAAAAAAAAAATTTACCAGTTTTGTAAAGGAAATTATAGCATCGTGAAAATAACTACTTCATTGAGAATTTAACTATAACTCCAGAATTAAAATTCGATCTATTTCCAAATATCATGGTACGTCAATTCAAAATACTGAAAGAACTGTAGGAGAAGAAAATTCAACGGTAAAAGAATTTAGATTTTAAGTGCTCACCAAAAGGAGTGACAAAAGTGACAAGTAGGAGTGGCCTGCAAAGGTTACAGAGTCTTACAAACTTGTTACAAAGTCAAGGTCCCTGCTCTTTAATTCCTGATTCTCTTACAAAATAGTAAGTAAATGGGTGATGCCTCCTTTGACTTCCGTCCTTCTATTTTATGTCTGAATGTGAGACTTACAAAATCTCTCCTTCCTTCCTCTAGCTAGGCTCGGAAGTAGCCTATCTTCTGAGGGCAGAACCAAAAGTTGTGCTATTTTAAGAATGCAACTCAGTGGGTCTCCTGACTCATAACCAAGTCACAGGATTTCCCCACATACCCTCTGGGGCATTTACTATGGACAGAAGATTAAGTTTGGCACTTGTGAAGAGCATCTCTTTTGAGAGAAGTCAAAAGCTGAAAGAATTTTTTAGAATTTATAAGATATTAAGTTCATATCTCCTTTCATGATTCTTACCTAAAGAGGTAAGAATCTAATTTTCAAATGGATGAAATTAACCCCCGGCTCTCACAAAAACGTACTTCAAATACAACTTAGCTGAATGTATTTCCAATGCAATCGAGCTTAGAATTGACCTTTGATTAAATTTAAACCGCAGATGAAAATTAAAAGGATCAGAGTGCTTGAATGGGAATATTAGTAGATTTTTTAATAAAAAAATTAATTTTCTGTGACACAAATAGACTGTAGACAGATGCTGGAGATGCCAAGCAACGTTTTGCATCAATAACTCTTCCTTTTAAGAGAACCTGCCTCCCATCCTGGCTCCTGCTCAAGAGGTAGACCTAGGTAACTATATTGGTATCTAGTGGCCCCGACGCCTATTAACACCAAATGAACTTGGGATGAGCACCTGATCTAAACTGGGCTAATCCATCTCCCAACACCAGGAATTTGGAATTGAAACACTGATAGTAATCCATGAGATACTACAATGCATAGTCAACTGGAAACTTGGCAGACCATATACATTGTACTTAATCAAGGGCAGTGAAACCAAGAGAAAGTAGAGAAAGCCATTCTAGAGAGACATGCAGGAGAATGACAGAAATATATACTACAGTGGTTACCAGCATGGACTTGAGTTGAATTCTAGTTCTTCCACTTATTGTAGAATAAAGAAAAATTAACCAGTTAGGAAGCTACATGATAGTCCAAATGAGAAATATTTATAATAATTAGGGGCAATGGTGTGTAGGG
>NW_006790911.1:725154-755169 GCF_000442215.2 Lipotes vexillifer | reverse complement strand
GGGAAAAATGTGCTTCAATGAAAACTATGACTTGTCTAAAGCCTAGAGGACAGCCCTCCGGGCTTTCTGATTCTGCAGCAGTTATTTCACAATTCTAAATCACAAATAACTGATACAAATGCAAAATAATTCTTGCCTATAGCAATGCAAATACTGTCTTGTTCAGCAGAGAGTAAACTGACTTTCTTTCCCCACTGTGGAACTGGTTTTCCCTCCTTTGCACATTCACCATTCCTTTACTTCTCATAAATGTATGCGTTTTTGACTTCTCCTTTGAACTGGTTGTAACATCTCATTAACTAGTTAAATAAAACATACATTTAATATGCATTCTTTTTCATATATGTATGAGAGTCATAATTTTACTTTTTTGAAAAAAATTTTTAGACCGTTTTGAAAGTCTTCCACCAAGATGCCCAGTGGATTCCCCTAACAGGACCAGGTAAACTTTGCCATGAAAAAGTGCACCTCATGGGGAGTTTAAGTCCATGTCTGTCTTTTCTTGGCTCTCAGATTTGCTGCTTTTCTATTTTTAATTTCCCTATTAATTTTGTTTTGGTTTGGTTCTTTTGCATCTGATCAATTATTTTCTATTAGTGGCAGCAATGACTGGTGATTTGGTTTTGTAGTTTGACCATTTGGTGATTTCCCTAAAAGAATTAGTGTTTTCTTTAAATTCCTTGAAATTCAAGGGCTACAAACCATATAAGGTCTCATAAAGTTATTTTAATAAAAGCATTTGAATGCTAACATTTAATAAGCTAATTATAAATAATTGTTACCCCATTTTTTTATACAACTTAAAAAAAATTTTATTTATTTTTGGCTGCGTTGGATCTTCGTTGCTGCACGCGGGCGAGCGGGGGCTACTCTTTGTTGCGGTGCATGGGCTTCTCATTGTGGTGGCTTCCCTTTGTTGTGGAGCACGGGCTCTAGGCTCGGGTTTCAGTAGTTGTGGCACACTGGCTTAGTTGCTCTGCGGCACATGGGATCTTCCCAGACCAGGGCTCGAACCCGTGTCCCCTGCATTGACAGGTGCATTCTTTTTTTTTCCTTTTTTAACATCTTTATTGGAGTATAATTGCTTTACAATGTTGTGTTAGTTTCTGCTGTATAACAAAGTGAATCAGCTATACATATACATATATCCCCCATATCCCCTCCCTCTTGCATCTCCCTCCCTCCCTCCCTATCCCACCCCTCTAGGTGGTCACAAAGCACAGAGCTGATCTCCCCTGTGATGCAGCTGCTTCCCACTAGCTATCTATTTTACATTTGGTAGTGTATATGTGTTAATGCTACTCTTTCACTTCATCCTAGCTTACCCTTCCCCCTCCCTAGGTCCTCAAGTCCATTCTCTACATCTGTGTCTTTATTCCTGCCTGGCAGGCAGATTCTTAACTACTGCGTCACCAGGGAAGTCCTCATTACTTAATTATTAAAACACCAAGACTTCAGACTGAGCAGACTCTCAGCTAGTAATTTACTAAAAATGTCACAGATACTCTCTTGAATTTTCATAGCTGTTCTCACATGCCCATACTACAAAACTACACATTAGGAAAACAGAAATTTCATTGTGAGAATTTAAGCTGATGCTCAGAAGTGTCATACATAATGACAGTTCAGATAAATGTCTGTAAATTTATATTTAAATTTAAACAAAGCTTTTGTGGGCCATCTGAGAAGAAGAGTTGGAGAAATAAATGAGAACTCCAATTAGGTAAGAATATTTTATGTGACACACCTTACACTAATAAATAGTTGTCCTCTACCATCTCTGTGCAATAGAGTTACCTACAGATAATTCTCTTCGGAGAGGATACTCATACCCCAGGACTATGAAGATTCTGATTCATTTTTTTCTCTATCTCTCTGGTGCTTGTTGATGTCTTTTCATCCTCACACTTAGCTTATAATTGTGATATGCCTTGACTAAAGATGAATAAACTGAAGTTTAGAGAAAAAAAAAGCACTAGTGTTTTATAGAGACCTGCTGAGTGAAAGACAAAAGAGTATTGGGCTTTTTAGTCTTTTGTTTGTTTATCTATTTCGAGTTCAACTCAATTAAGAATTTTCTGACCACCAGGAAGAATAGCTCTTTAATATCTGGACCAGAGACATATTGTGATGTTGTGTTTATTTTTGCTTGACTTGTGGCTGAAATCTTAGAATTGAAACTGTAAGTGCTCTCTGTGGGTCTGCAATTCAGAAAGACCTTCACTTTTCATTGTGTTTTTTCATTGTGTAAGTGTGTAATGCTTTCCCATCTTAGGGTGTTATTGACTGAATAGGTTAAAACTCTTAAATTAAGGGATCTTGTTCTGATTGGCTAATAGAGGTAAATAAGCACTTACATGGATTAAATATTCCTAAAATTCCCAGAAGATAAACTTCTAATACTTTAAATGTGCTAGAATCTAAAAGGAAAGAAAAGTATTCTTAGCAAAACTAACAAGTGACTTTTTAAGAAGCCAAGCTCACAGAATATAGATGAATCTTTGGCAAACAAAACTAGTTTAATATTTTGGTTTAATAAATCCAGCTGTGCCTTTTCTGATTTATCACTGTTAAGGATAATGCAAGCCTACATTTTACTCTAGTTGGGAATGATCTTCCTAAATTTATACTGGCTTATTGATCAAATAAGCTAGCATTACTTCCACTTAATGTTTAAGATGAAAAATATATAAATTTGTGCTTAACTAAATTGAATTATTATTCTGATTTTCAATAGAAGTTACATTTTATAGTATGTTAGATTGAAAATAATTTATTTAGGTAACTTAAAACCTTAGGCTTATATAATTAATTCCCAGATGTTCATTGGATGCCTAAATTATCAATATTTCTAAATAATGGAATGGAAACATTGATTACTAAGCATGATTTTCAGTTTATATGCTTTTGTTTTGTATTTTAAATGCTACAAAGAGGGTATTTCTTTGGGTCTGTTAACGAATGTGCTTATTTTTGCCACTTTAAGAAGCCTTATAAAGGATGTGTGTGGCTATAGAAAGTTGTGTTCCGTGTATTCATAAGCTTTGCTAGTCTGCTAAAATGCCATATATCATACAGTTCACAGTTACTTACCCTGTAGTTTTGTAAAATAAAAGTTACTTTGGTTAAAAGTTACTATTAATACAAATGATTGAGACCATATACTTAAAAGCAATAGTTTCAGAGAAATACAACTGTGTACATACTTTTGTTTTTCAAGGAAAATAATTTTTTCGTGAAGCAGCCATTCTCAGGGTTTTTGGTCTACAAACTCCTTTGCACCACATTTCCACCAGCAATGTGTGAGTGATTCATTTTATTGGTATCCTCACCAGCATTCGGCGTTGTCATTATTTTTAATTTTAGCCATTCTGTTAGGTATGAAGTGACATCTCATTGTGGTTTTAATTTGCATTTTTCTAATGGCTAATGCTTTTGACCTCTTTTGATGTGCTAATTTTCCATCTGTATATCTTCCTCAGTGAAATGTCTCTTCATTTACTTTCCCAGTGTTCTAAATAGACTGTTTGCTTTTTTTCCTGTTGAATTTTGAGAGTTCTTTATATATTCTAGACACTCATCCTTTGTCTGATATGTGTTTTGTAAATATTTTCTCCCACTCTGTAGCTTGTCATCTCACCCTCTTGACAGTCTCTTATAGAGCAAAAGCTTTTAATTTCGTGATTCAATTTATTAATTTTTCCTTCCATTGATCATGCTTTTGGTGTCAAATGTTAAGAACTCTATGCCCAGACCTAGATCCTTAGCATTTTCTCCTATTTTTTCGCAAAATTTTATAGTTTTCTGTTTTGCATTAAATCTACTATCCATTTTGAGTTAATTTTCATACAAAGTGTCAGATTTAGGTCAAGCTTCCTTTTTTTTCCTTCCTGTGGACATTTCTCCAGGACCATTTGTTGAAAAGCCTCTTTGCACTGAGTCTACATGTTCATTGCTAGTTTATTAAAATAGAGTTGATTTTTGAATGTTTATTTTATATCTTGAAAACTTGCAGAACTCACTTGTTAGGCCTTTGGATTTTTTGTAGATTTCTTGGAATTATCTAGTAAATAATCATGTAATTGACAAATAGGGACAGTTTTATATTTCCTTTCCAGCACTGTATTGAATATCAGTGGTGTGAGCAGAATCCTTGCCTGTTTCTGATCTTAGAGGAAAAACATTCAGTCTCACTAAGCATCATGTTAGCGGTAGGTATTTTAGATGTTCTTTATGGAGGAAGTCTCCCTCTTTTTCTTCTTCTGAGAGTTTTTATCGTGAAAGGATGTTGAAATTTTGTCAAATGATTTTTCTGCATTGCTTGATATAATCATGTGAGTTTTCTTCTCTAATCTGTTAATATGGCAGATAATATTAATTAATTTTCAAATATTGAACTACTCTTGCATCTTTGGAATAAATCCTATTCGATCAGGGTGCACAATTCTTTTTATACATTGTATAATTGTACTTGCTAATATTTTGTTAAGGATTTTTGCATCTATATTCATCAAGGATATTGGTCTTTCTTTCTTTTATATAGCATGTTTGGTTTGGTATCAGGGTTACAGTAGCTTCATAAATTATTTGGGAAAGTGCATCTTCTTTTTTTTTTTTTTTTTTACGCGGGCCCCTCACTGCTGTGGCCTCTCCCGTTGCAGAGCATAGGCTCCGGACGCACAGGCCCAGCGGCCATGGCTCACGCTCCGCGGCATGTGGGATCTTCCCGGACCGGGGCACGAACCCGTGTCCCCTGCATCGGCAGGCGGACTCTCAACCACTGCACCACCAGGGAAGCCCGCATCTTCTTTTATGGAGGAGATTGTGTAGAATTTGTGTAGAATCGTGTAGAAATATATGGTAGAAATCTCCAGTGAAGCCATCTGGGCTTGGAGATTTCTTTTGGGGAGTTAATAGGTTATGAATTTAATTTCCTAAATAGTTATAAGGGTATTCAAATTATCTATTTCATACAGTCTGAGTTATGGTAGATTTTATTTTTCAAAAAAGCAGTCTATTTCATTTAAGTTGTCAGATTTATGTTTGTAGTATTCCCTTTTACCCTTTTGATGTTTTCAGGGTCAGTAGTCATAGATCCTGTTTCATTCCTAATATTGGTGATCCGTATCTTTTTTCTTTGTCAGTTTTCCTAACAGTTTGTCAATTTTATCCTGTCAAAGAACCAATTCTTTGTTTTATTTTGTCTAAGTTTTTCTGATTTTAATTTCAATGATTTCTGCTCTTGCTTTTATTATTTCCTTTCTTCCGCTTACTCCAGATTTATTTTGCACCTCCTCTTCTAGGCTTCTGAGATGGAATCTTAGATTTGAGACTATCCCTTTTTTTCTGAATGTAAGCATTTAGTACTATAATTTTCTTTTCAGCACTGCTTTAGCTGTTTTCCACAAATTTTGATATATTGTATTTTTCATTCAGTTCAAAGTACTTTTTCTCTTGAGACCTCCTCTTTGACCCATGGGTTATTTAGAAGGGTGTCATTAAGTTTGGAGATGTAATCTTTGGTTATTGATTTCTAGTTTGATTCCACTGTGGTTGAAGAACACTGCATAATTTCAATTCTCTTAAATTTGTTGAGGTTTGTTTTATGGTTTCTCTTGGTATATTTTCCGAAGGTTCTCAAAAAGTATGTATTCTATTTCTGTATGGAATGTTCTATAAACGTTAATTAGATTCTCTTGGTTGATGGAGTCATTGAGTTCTATATCTTTCCTGATGTTCTGCTTAGTTGTTCTATTAATTATTAATTATTACCATAGTCTTCACCTATAATTGTGGATTTTTTATTTCTCATTTCAGTTGTCAGTTATTGCTTCTGATATTCTGCAGCTCTGGTGTTTGGTGCATACATGTTTCAAATTGCTATGTCTTCTTGGTGGACTGACACTTTCATCATTATGTAACGTTTTTGCTCTTTGTAATTTCCTTTGCTCTGAAGTCTACCTAATAATGATATAGTCACTCTTGTTTTCATTTGAATAACATTTGAGGGATACATCTTCCCATCTTCTTACTTTCAATCTTTTCAGCAAAGGAACCCCAAATTTCTTAACCACAGCTTTGGCTACAGTTAATTCTTTTGAAAATATTTCAGGAGTAGTGGTGGTTAAAATTTAATTTGGGATTATAATATTTGGGTTCCAAGAAGTTTTTTACCTAGAGCCAATTCAAGAAAGAAGAAAATATCTTTCACAAGGAAGGAAATGCACAGAGGACTCGAATTTTTAACTTGTAAATAGTAGGGGAGAAAAAGGTAATTTTAAATGACTACATAAATACATGAATTAACATCCAGCAGACACAAAGTCACCCACTGATATGAATTGGTGACCATATATGAGGGGGATGCATTGGAACCTTACTTAATGTTTTTGTTTAATTGAAATCCCCTTATGTGGCCAAAGACCTAAGTAGGAGAATTCTGAAAAAGATACATATGTGATCATTGGTATCTAGTGTTGGAAATCCCCATTCTTAAGATACTCACAAACTCAACACTGTTTTATTGTTGTCATGTAGTAATCAAACTTTGTTTTCCCAGGCTTTCACAAAATAAATGAGTATGTGAGGAAGACAGCCTCAACATTACTACTTTGCTTTTGATAAACTTAATAAAATCCTTTCTGTTACCATTCAAGGCCAAAATGTTGAGAGAGTCCTGGCTCTTTGGCATCTTTTGTCCTCTGGCAATATCTCTTTGCTCCACTCTATTCAGCATACAACATGCTGTTCCAGCACACTAAATCCAATAGAGGGAATTTTAGGTGTAAACAAAATGTATTTGCATATTTGAGATTAACATGATTTTACTTTGTAGTATTCTACATCTGGGAACATGTTTAAAGTAGTAATTCCTTCTAGTGCTTTTGTGACACTACTCCCTTTACCCTCCTCCTTATTAAAAAACAATTAGACTACCCTTCCTACAGCTAGAGGCTGACCCTTAGGCTTATGAGTCTTCAAGATTAGAATACCTAAGACATGAACCCAGAGCTCACTCTATGTCAGGCACTGTATTAAACACCCTACGTACACTAGGGTGTTTTACAATTAAATGATTAAATGTCATTTAATTCTTACGAAATTATTATAAGAATGTTATCCAAACACAAAGTCTGCATAATATAATAGCAAAAAGATGAGAAAAGACTGACTTCAAAGAAGCTAGATAACTTGCCTGCATTCACACAATTACTAAGTTCTTGAGCCTGCATGGGAATCTAGGCTTGCCTGACTCGCCAACCTATTCTCTTGCCGCTATACCAATCCTATGTTATACTATCAATTTCGGAACTAGCTGTTAGTTTTAGCCTCTTAGTATTTGAAGAACAACAGGCCTTTGTCATTTGGCCACCATATAAGTACTACCATCTGCCTAACTCAATTAATGTCCCTATAGCTCAATTTCCGGGCATCCTGTCTTTTCTGTAACGCCTCTCTCCCCTTCCTCCCTGCTTCTAGACCCTGCTCAAAATTGGTTTCTCTGTCCCTGTTGTTAGATTAGTGATTCAAACATTCAAACATTGTTTCCTCTTCCTCCTTTCTTTTTTTTTTTTTTTTTGGCTGCATTGGGTCTTCGGTGCTGCACGGGCTTTCTCTAGCTGCAGCAAACGGGGGCTTCTCTTGTTGTGGAGCACGGGCTCTAGGCATGCGGGCTCAGTAGTTGTGATTCGTGGGCTCTAGAGCACAGGTTCAGTAGTTGTGGCACACAGGCTTAGTTGCTCCGCGGCATGTGGGATCTTCCCAGACCAGGGCTCGAACCCATGTCCCCTGCACTGGCAGGCGGATTCTTTAACCACTGCGCCACCAGGGAAGTCCCTTCCTCCTTTCTTTTAAGTATCTTTTCTCTATAATTTTCCCCACAAGATTCTCATACAGCGTTCATATGTTCATATGAGAAACGCACTCACAATATAAATGTGTATGTTAAAAAAGACAGTTGTCATTTTGGAGGCAATTTTATTTATTGTTTTTCTTGCTATTTGTTTTTCTTAAATTGTCAGACTTAAGCTTCATCCATTTACATATTCAGTATATTTTTAGGGTTTCCAAACCAGGACCCAAGATATTTACCTTTCATTATAGGGTGAAGAAATACTCTGAATATTAAATAAATGTTATATTCTTTCTACTTAATGTCAATATTAAATAAATATTTACTCGTATTTATTTTATTTTTATTTTAAAAAATATTTATTTATTTGGTTGTACCAGGTCTTAGTTGTGGCAGGCTGGTTCCTTAGCTGTGGCATGAGAACTCTTAGTTGTGGCATGCATGTGGGATCCAGTTCCCTGACCAGTGACTGAACCCAGGCCCCCTGCATTGGGAGCGCAGAGTCTTAACCACTGTGCCATCAGGGAAGTTCTCATAAGTATTTATTGAGTGTCTATATGTCAGCTACTCCCCTAGACACTAACTTTTTACCCTTCCACACAATTTATTTTTGGTGGAAGTATTTTTTAGATATTAAAAATAAGTTTGCTCAATATAATAATACACAAATTCATTTTAGAAAAAATTAAAAAAATACAAACAAAAAAGAATTAGGAAATATACACCAACAACAATCACTTTCAATACTTTTATGATTATCCTTCCAAAGTTTTATTCATATTTTTGAACTGCTAAATTTTCTTTTCAGTTAACACTATAGAATAAACATTCTTCTACATTAATGGTTGGTAAAGGTCAAGAATAGTTCATTTTGTGGGTGTACAATAGTTTTAAAATCATACTTTGAATGTTGGACTCTTAGCCTATTGCTAGTTTTTTTGCAATTACATGCGAAGCCTGCGACGAACATCATTTAGGTATTTTTCTTTTCATATGTCCTTAGGCGGTTCCTTATAGTCTCAGAAATAGCATTTATAATGGGCTGGGGGACATTTTTCCAGATCTCAATTAAAGAATTATCACTCGATTGATTAAAAGTTTGCAGGCTATATATTTATTCAAAGGAGATCCCTTCTGTTTGAAATTCAACATAATCAACAGTTTGCTCAAGCCTTGACTCTTTAAAAGTGTGTCTCCTTTATTCAATACGTACTGATAAGATACTGGACATGGGGATACAAAGATGAACAAGAGCCTGTGCCGGGTAGATAGCAATTTATTGCAGTGTGCAGATTTGCTACTGAATAGAACACGCTGCGCTTAAAATCTGCAGCAGATGGGTGCGCAAGACCCTCAGGCTGTGTTGAAGAGAGGGCAAGGCAGTGTACAAACCAGTGGTGAATAGTTGTAACATTTCTTAAGAAGAGAAGAATGTACATTTTAATTTAATATTTGGTGGTTGAGGAAAAGATACAACCCATCGCCTCTTATCTATTGATTACTCACGTTTCTCACTTACATGGTGGTGGGCAGTTTGCTTACTTTCAGCATGTAAATTCAGAGGAAATATCGCCTAACTCTGCACCGAACAGTAGAAGGAATTTAGAAATGACTGATATAGCTAACATCTGATGACAGAAAAATAAAAAATCACACTAACGGGCACTCTTCCTTATACAACAAAACAGTGAGACGTCAACTGGAATAACCACAACGTCGTCAACACAGTGGCGTCACGCCTATAAGCGGAGGCGGTTAAAGTGTTAAGGCCTGCACAGACCTCCATGCTGCAGTAGGCAGCGCAAAACCTGTGCAGATTTTCAGGGAGCGCCGCCGATCGCTGCCAGCCACAGGAGATGCGGCGTCCGGGGACAGTGTGCCGTTAAGAACGCCTGTTAAGACTGCACTCGCGTCTTGCCCGGGAGCGGAAGCACAAACCTACGCCTCCGAGCTCTCCCTTGAGGCCCCGCCCACTCCTTGCCCTAGAGCTTGCTGGGGGCCCCGGAGGGGGAGTGGCCAAGGGCGAGGAGAAGAGAATGCGCATGCGCAACTGGAACTCAGTCATTTAGCCAACTATCAATCTCGCGAGTGTTGAAAGTCGGTGGCGTAGGTAGTGGACCTGGATGCAGGCGAGATAGATGATATCTACCAGAGGAAGAAGAGGAGGCGGCCAAGTCACTGCGCGCTCCCGGTCCCTCTTTCGCTTTTCTTTCCTTCTCCCTCAACCCTCCGCCCTCCAGTAAATCAGCCCGCCTTCCTGACCTCAGTGACCCGGGTGACCCCGCCCACTCTCGTCGACGTGATTCCCGCCGTGAGGTAAAGCGCCGGTGGAACCCCGAGCCCGGCGGAAGAGGAGGACGACGAGAGGGGGAGGCTGCTGGGCCTGGCTAGGGCTCGTCGCGGAGCCGCGGCGAAGGGGGCGTTCGGGTGGTCCTCTCGCTCCTCCATCAGCTCATTGCGACGTAGCCTCCCAGGCCTAGGCCTCCTCCTCATCTCTGCCGGGCCCGGCCTCTGGCAGCAGCGGGTGACGCAGAAGGAACATCATGTCGTCCGCGGCCGACCCTCCGCCACCCCCGCCTCCCGAGAGCGCGCCTTCCAAGCCCGCAACCTCGGCCGCCGGCAGCGGGAACAACAACAGCAACAAAGGCGGCCCCGAGGGCGTCTCAGCCCAGGCGGCTGCCTCTGCGGCCAGCGCCGGCGCCGCGGACTCTGAGATGGAGGTGAGAGCGGCTCGTGGCGTGGGGAGTCGGCGGGATGGGGAGGAGGAACTGGTTCCCTCGCCTCTGTGTTAGTGATGAGACGCAGAGCCGAACTTCACCCCTGTGCACCCAGACTTGGCCTCGGACCCTGTGGATCCGAAATGCTGCTCTCACCCTTGCGCCCTGTGCCTAACCTATCCCAGCCGACTCAAATGGATCTCTGGCACTTCACATTTACATTATTTGTCTCTTTGGCGAACCTTGCCAAACCCTCGAACGCTCTTGTTAGACACATGTTCTTGATTACTGAGGCCGAGTGGGATCTACCTTTTTTTTTTAAGCTAGACTCCCATAATTCCCTCGCCCATCTCTGAATCTCGATTTTAGTTTCCACTAAACTTGGGGGGAGGGCGAGGGAGATTTCCCCTTAGGAAAGAGGGTAGATGGGCGCGGTGGGGAAGGCATTTAAAAGGAGCGCCTCCGAGGACTTGGGCCTCCTTTTCTTCATCCAGGTCCTTGCAGGGGAGGTATCTGTTCCTGGCAGAAACAATGGCGAGAACTGGATAGCCGAGGGCGCAGTGGGGTTAAGCGGGGCGCAGCTGCTCCCTTGGAGGGAGAGGAGGCTCCTCCCAGGCACTGTTCCGTGGGGAGGGAACTGACCAAGGCGGCAGCAGCTGTCTTGAACCCCCATCTCATTTGGGGAGGGGTGATGGATGGATGGATGAATGAGTTAGTGAGTCAGGGGCTTTCAGACCAGCGCAATTCCTCTTTGAGGGCCTTGGCCTTTTTTTTGAAAATTGGTACCTTTCGCTGCCGAGCCTGTCTTCTGGGCTGGGGCTGGCCGGCCAGGGGATGGTGACAGTACTGCGGGGGTGGAAAGATTGGGGAACTGCCAGGCGGGTCTCTTGGGTGTGCTCCAAGGCTTTGCGATGTCTGGGAACAAAGTGATTGCTTGCTCCTTCCAAATTTTATTCTTGGCCTTCAGTCTGTTTTGAGATATTTTATAGTTGCAGCCCAAAGATTTCTGGGAGTTTTCCATCCTTGGACAGATTGAGCGAAGGTAATACTGTTCTATAAATGAACGTTGCTGCAGGATTAATAAGGAATTGGTAGCGCAGTTTACCATTGAAGCCTTTGGCGCAGTAGTTTTATTTGGGCAACAGCGGTCTAATCTAGGGTGAAGTAACATGTTACTAGTTTTTGAAAGAACTTTTAGGTGATGGTGGGTTTTGGTGGATTAGGACACCTGGTGTTCTGTAGTTTTCAGTGACTTGAGATTTGTTTCAAATTCATACCTGGTGTTGCCTGTTTTCTCTTTCTTTAGGTTTTAAATGGTTCTTTTGCATTCCCAGGGTTAACTTGGATTCCTGCTTCGTGGTTTAAGGGGGTTTGAAGTTTGACACTGAAAGCAATTGTATGTAAATGTGCAGTTCTCTGCAAATTGCTGTCCTTAGTTGTCCTCAGCTTCTCAAAAGGGGCTGTCATTGAACTGTTGGAATAACAACCAAAGTCTCACAAGAGGTGTTACGGGAAACATCAGAAAGCAGAATAATTTAAAGCCTAAACTAAATATTTTGGCATTCAGTTGCTATTTTTAAGTTAAAGTGGAATTAAAGTTTAACTATGAATATTAATGTTACAACAAGTACCAAATGATGTCAGTGGTATTTTTATTTGCCAGATGGGGAAATTGAATCTTCTGGTAAGTAGTACCTGTGATAGAACCCACATCTGGCTCTGAAGCTGACCCTTTCCCCGAATATCTTGTCCTTTCCTATTCTTACAAAAAAGGTGTTTGACGATTTCATTTATTGAAGAATGACTTAGTTATTTTTACCTTCTTAGAATAGGAACATCAGTAATTTTATCAATCTTTTTACTGACTAGTTTTAGTTTTTATTTTTTCCTTCACATTATAGTGTGATTTTTCTTTTCTTGGTCTTTTAATTCGGGTTTTTCCAAAATCATTTATTTTCTGACAGAGCCCACTTTCCTAGAAATATTAGCTAGCTTTCCTATGTATTAGATTAATTTTTTCTTTTTGCTTGGTACTGATAGGTCACGGAAGCAGTCTCATTTTTTGTTTATTATTGTGATCTTTTTGGCAATGTGGATGGGGCCTGTCTTTGTTCATCCTCATTTCTCAGTATTGACTCGACTGATAGGTAGGTACACTGTATACCAATAACTATATGACCTCAAGAGTCCTAAATCCAAACCTTTTTTTTTTTTAATTAAAACTGTGAAAGAAATCATGACTGCTGTTGGAAAGCACATCTTACTTTTTTAGGGTGTATTTGACCTTCCATGGTATCCCATTACCATTTTGTGAAGTAGGCTAGGTTGGTGGCTTTGTCATTTTTACTTGTGGAGACCAGAGATTTGTGATGAGCTTAAGGTTACACAGGTTCCTACAGGTCTTAGCGATGAAGTTAGACTTGAATTTGGGTCAGTTGACCTCTTAATTTTAGTGCTATACCAGCCCCATCCGCCCAACTTCTTAATCACAGGTAGCTTTATTACAGTATGTATTGACACACACAGATTAGTACATCATTAATGAAAATTAGACTCTCACCAGCTCTTCTTATGTTCTTTTAATGGATGAGTGGAACTTTGCAGTGTAGTTGTTGCTGTTATTTTGTTGTTTGTGGCGTTTTGAATGTCAGGGTGAATAAATTTGCAAAAATAGCACATTTATTACCAGTTAAGGAATCAGATTGTACTTAAAGGGTATTCACTTTAGGCTGCATGATGAAATTTTTTAATTTTCCAGAAGATGGGAATCAGCGTGACTAATGCGGCTTTCCAGGTGTATATTTGCGTAGCAGTACAGTAGATACTGCAATTTTATGATTAAAAGGGAACGTATTTTCATCACATTTTATACTGTTGAATTTAGCTTCATAATTTTTGATTAGAAAACGAAACATTTGCTGAAAGTAATTTTGTTCTGGGATGATGGAGATAATAGTCTTGTGTTTCAGTCTTGGCAGTAGCCATGCAGTTTACATATTTGGATTAAATAAGTTGTTATCATCATGGTATTTTTCACCAAGGTTTCCTATCAGGTAGGATGACAGCCATTTAAGTATCTGGGAAATTTGGGACAGGAGTGTATGACTTTGAATGTGTTTTGGGCAGAAATCAGTCTGATAATGGTGTGTTGAGTATTCTTGAAGAACAATCCATGATTTTTCCCTCCTACCAGGAAGTATTTGATGATGCGTCTCCTGGAAAGCAAAAAGAAATCCAAGAACCAGATCCTACCTATGAAGAAAAAATGGTATGTTCTAGGCATATGAAGAGTTTTATATGTTTTTTTTAGGTGATTAAGTGTACCAAAATTGAAGCACAGATATCCAATTTAAATATGTATAACGTGGAGTACTATAACTTTTGTACCTTACTTGACTTTACTTGACTATGTAAACCAAATATAGAAGTATTGCATGAATTCACATATTATGTAAATATGTGGGTTATGCTAACACCCCTTATATTTTAAGATTTAGCATTGGGAGTGAGGTGAGTTAAAGACCAGAGAAGTAATTATTCAGGGTAATGTTTATTCTGCATGTGTCTAGCATTGTACTCTACTGGTTATAAAGCAAATAATACATGCTCCTTGCCTACAGCCTTCTTATAATATGGATGGGATCTTTACAAAAGAGAATATGAATGTTATACTTGAAAAATACCCAGCTCATGTTTCATATCCTCTTAGGAAACTTTATTTTACCCTGAGTTAACCAGTACCTACAAAGAGCTTTAAATTTAAATTTAGATTCAATAATAATGACTAATAGTGAATGATTATTATGTAGCAGGCCCTGTTCTAAGTGCTTTGTATGGATTAAACTCATTTAATTGTTTTGAAGTCTTAAAAAGTTAAAATAGCAGGTGTAATAATAACACCACTACACTACACAATATGCTTCTTAAGAGTGGGGACAGCGTCTTCATCTTTCTGTCTTCAACACCCAGAACAATATCTGGCACATAGTACATTTTAACAAATGTTACTTTCCCCTTGTTCTTTGACTTTCTCTTCAATATCAATAAATGTTTCTGAATCTCTTAAATAGATTCAAAATCCTAAAAGTATGCACATGTGTGTATATATATATATATATATATATATATATATACACACATATGTAGTGTGCATAATACATCTTGCAATATGTAAAGTAGAAATGATGTATTATTCTATATGATTTCTATTACATTTATATATTTGTATATCTGTAACTGTCCTGCTGCCTTTCTTTGCTGTCAAACTTAATTGAAGAAAAAGATATATTTTCCAGCTCTACTTTTCCCATTCATTCCTTTAACCCTTCACAACTTAGATTCTGTTATTAACACTGTACTAGTGATTCTAATGGCCAGTTCTTTGCCTTAATTGTAGTTTGATTTTCCTTGCTGTCACTTGTGTTTGACACCATTGACCACTCCACAGAATTTTTTCTTGCCTGAGAGACCTTTTTTTCCTTGATGGTATCCTATTTACTTGACTATTCCTTTGTCCTTCTCATTACATTCTGAACATTTGTTCTTGGACAGTTTGATCCTTGTCACTGGTTTTCATCTGCCATCTCTAAGTGAATACTTCAGATGCCTCCAACCATTGCATTTTCATTTGCTTGTTGGACATTTAAGTCCCTTTGGTACGTCTTATTTAGGAGTATCCAAAATTGAATTCCTTATCTCTACCCCACACTTATACTTAGGATTATCTCAATGAATGAAACTTTCTCTTAATAAATACCCAAGCTGTTACAGTACCTCATAGTTTTAATAGTCTTGGCAAATTTAACTTCATAAATATTTCTCTTATCTTTTCCTCATCATCCTAGTTCAGTATTCTTCTGTTGCATGAACTATTGTGTTGGCATCTTTATTTGGCTTCTTTCTGATGATCTGGCTTCTTCCACATCTCTTTGTGTTTTTGCAAAGTATATTTACAACACAAATCTGGTTATATAATGGAGGTTTTCATGGTTCTTTACAATGCTTCTCATCTTCACGGTTCCCTTTATTGTAAATTTTTTCTCACTTCCTACAGATTTTTTAGTCTCCTAGTTTAATTTCCTTTTTCAACATCATGATCTTGAGAAGCAGTTTTCTTCCAAGCAACTTCTTTATCATCTGCTAGATCCTATTCATAGGTAAGTCTTGATATCCACTCTTCATTCTTGAACCCAGGATGCTGAGTACTACTTGAGAAAACTAAAATAATAGTGCTGACTGGTACCGGAGTAAGTTTATGGTTTTTACTGCCTTTGGGTTTCAGTATTTATTGCTCAACAGTCCCATTTAGCCATTCTAAAACTTTGCCACTCTGATTAAGTGTTCTACTCCTTTTCTGCCACACCCTCATTTTCAGTCTTCCTCCACAAAGAATTACAGGCCCATCATCAATTTACTTCCTCTCTGTTTCCAAGCATGTATGGCTTCTACTGTCCTGGTCGTTTCCTTCTGTCTTAGAGAAAGAAGCTTTTTCTAAGGCTATTGATTTTAATCTTCCATTTGATTTTATGATTCATTTCTTTTAGGTTCCTAATCTTATTCTGTTGTTTCTGATTTTTAGGAAGCGATTTTTCTCCTTAAACCTTTTTTTTTTAATTGAGGTGTAGTTGATTTACAGTGTTGTGCCAGTCTGTGCTGTACAGCAAAGCGACTCAGTTTTACACATATATGCATTCTTTTTTTAATATTCTTTTCCATTATGGTTTATCCCAGGAGATTGGATGTAGTTCTGTGTGCTACAGAGTTGGACCTTGTTGTTTATCCATTCTAAATGTACTAGTTTGCATCTGCCAACCCCAAATTCCCAGTCCATCCCTCTTCCTCCCCTCCTCCCCGTTGGCAACCACAAGTCTGATCTCTCTGTCTGTGAGTCTGTTTTTATTTTGTAGATAGGTTCATTTTCCTTACCCCTCTTTTAAGATCTCAAGTCATTTTTATGTTAACCCTCTCATTTTTTCAAGCAGCAAGGTCTTTGCCTGTTATTCCCCTCAAACCTTTGCCACAGTTCTACTGAAAGCTTATTCTGTGTGTTCTGAACTTGGTTTTTTGCAACTAGTTTGTAACTGAGAGAGAATTTTGGAAATTATGGAATCTTTTGTAAGGCTCTGGTGAAACTTATATTTAATTCTTTAAGACAGTAGTTCTCAAACTTGACCTTGTAGAAGATAACAGAGAACAGAGATCTTGGATAATTTTGGTCTGATGGGTCATGAACCACACTTTGAAAAAATACCACCTTAAGACATCTAGAGCCATTAAAGGTTTTTGAGCATTAGAGAGGTGTGATAAGGTCTAAGAATTGGGGGGACCCCCTCCCTTCTCTGTTGAAACATTACCTCTGTTTGGATTTTCCTGATCTTCCTGGTTAAAATTTCAGTGCTACTTGCACTTGCCATCACTCTGCTTTATTTTTACTTCTGAGTATTCATCATTTTCTGACAATCTTACATAATTTACCTATTATGTTCTGTTTTCAATATTGGATTATAATGAAAACTTCCTAAAGAAACAAAATACCTTTTCTGGTAGACACACGGAAGTATTTTTTGAATTGAATAGGTATTTATGAAGAAAATGATGATTTGAAAATGTTTTTAATGAAGTGAAGAATACATATTCAGTGATTTGAATACTGTAGAGTAGCTTTTACTTTAAAATATCTAGACTCTGACCTATCTGAATTTATTTCCAGAGCTTATTTATCTTGATCCAAACATAGCTACAATAATAGTCTTTTTTAAGTAGCAGCATCTTTCTCATTGCATGTTCTTGGCTTTTCTTTTATTATACATGTATTAGGAAATGAAACTGTGCAAAATACATATATGTATATGGATCTCAGTTCAGTACTTTAAAACAGTTTTTTAGTCTTCAGAAACAAACAACTGAAGCTTGTCATCTATAGGACATTACTAAGGATGAAACATGTTGACCTGTTGTTAGTTGTATGGATTGGGCTACATTTGTGGTCCAGTGAAACAGTCACCCTGTGCCTTCCTGATAGCAAATTAGGCTTCAGTTTTACCTTGGTATGATTTAAAAAAATTATGTTTTCCTTTAAAAAATACATAGTTTTTACAACATTACGATGTTTGACTATCTCTGGTGTTTGCTAGGTAAAATATTGTTTTGGAATTCATTCTAAAATTGACATTTTAAGCATTTATAGGTAGAGATGTTGAGTTGAGTAACTGGTTTCTCTGTTTATTGAACTCTTGTCTTGTTTCTCCTTTTTTTAACCAAACTGTTAGAGTGTCTGTAAAAAGTCTGTTGTCTTAAAGGCTCTAGATTTCCCTTGTTTATTTACTTTTATTTTTTTAAATTTTATGCAGTGTTTCACAGAACTAACTCCCAAGGGTTTTTTTTTTTTAAATAATTCTACAGCATTCCTATTTATTGACTGATTGATTGATAGGCTGTGTTGGGTCTTCGTTTCTGTGCGAGGGCTTTCTCTAGTTGCGACGAGCGGGGGCCACTCTTCATCGCGGTGCTCAGGCCTCTCAGTGTCGCGGCCTCTCTTGTTGAGGAGCACAGGCTCCAGACACGCAGGCTCAGCACTTGTGGCTCACGGGCCTAGCTGCTCTGCGGCATGTGGGATCTTCCCAGACTAGGGCTCGAACCCGTGTCCCCTGCATCGGCAGGCAGACTCTTAACTGCTGTGCCACCAGGGAAACCCCACCCTTGTTTATTTTTATAAAAACTTGATTTCAAGATCTTAAATGTTTTTTGGTTTAAATTCTTCCATTCTCTTTGTGTGATAATAGGGAACATTCAAAGCAGTAGATCTTAGATATGAAAATAAGAAATGGTATTAAGAACTGCATTGGGTTAATGAATATTTCATGAACTTAATAGATGTTTTTCAAGCCTGATAGCCTTTTAAAATTTAAAACAGCCTAACTGATGAATGACCAATGCATTTTTCCCCCTTCTGAATAAATACACTTGTATTGCATAATGTCTTTTGATTTTTTATTTGATATTTTTTCGTCAACTGTATTGAAGTATAATTGACACACAGTAGTTTTATGTTTGTAATTCAGTGAGTTTTGGCAAACACATGTGGTCATTTAACCACCTTACAGTCATGATGTAGAACAGTTCTTTTGCTCCTGCCCTCATCCCCTTGCCACTTCAGATCTGCTTTCTACGATATCTATAAGTTATAATTCTATAACTTAGAATTTCATATAAGTTGGATCGTACAGTATGTAGTCTTTTATGTTTGGTTTCTTTCATTTAGTATAATGCTTTTGAAACTCATCTGTGTTGTTACCCATAGCAGTAGTTTGTTCCTTTTAATTTCTGAGATTGTTGTGTGGAGGCATGTTGAAATTTCCTTGATTTCTGAAGTTGTATTAATATTCTGATAAAATGTGTTTTAAAATTTTTTGCAGCAAACTGACCGGGCAAATAGATTTGAGTATTTATTAAAGCAGACAGAGCTGTTTGCACATTTCATTCAGCCTGCTGCTCAGAAGACTCCAACCTCACCTTTGAAGATGAAACCAGGGCGCCCACGAATAAAAAAGGATGAGAAACAGAACTTGCTGTCAGTTGGCGAGTGAGTAATATTTGATACTTAATAGTTGAAGCAAACTTATTTTTGATAGTCTTCATTAGGAGCATAAAATCACTTTATTAAAAAAAATTGTTTTGGTGCTGTTATTTATTTGGCCTGATTGGCTTGGCAGGATATAGCCATACATGTATAAATAAATAAAAATTTGCATAATGCTTTATTTTTATATGGACTGAATAGGGAATTCAGATGTATTCCACTCCTTGGAGTGGAAACAAATGCAGAGGTTAAGCGGCCTATTTAACATCACCTAGAAGGAATTAGAATAATCCAGTTTTGAACTTAGATCTGACTTGGGGTGTGCTCTAGTCTCCTAAACCACATACATGCATTGAGGGTATTGCTATTATCTGAAGTCTGTGATTATGTGTGGATGTTGTGATGATTTATGCCACAGCAGTTTGTTGAAAATTTTTGTTACATACTTAGTTTTCTTTATATAAATTGAAGTGTCAAGGTGTATGACGACACTGTTAGGTGGTGGTTCAATATGTGTAAAGTAATTCTTACATGTTGAATTTATAAATTCTTTTTTAGAATTTGTGCTGGTTGGATAACTAAGATGTTCAGTTTGTAATAATAAATTTAGGGCAATCTCAGCTCCCTGGAATGGCTATATGTAATTTCCAAAGTGAAAAATGAAATGTGATCAGTAATTAAAATATGCTATGTTATCTAAAAGAGGAGAGTACAAACTGTTACCAACACTGTTAAATTTCCTACATAGTACACAGAAACATGGAGGTATTAGCGCTATCTCGAGGGCATTATCATCAAAAAGCATATTACCTTAATTTTATTTGGGGTGTTCTACTCATCTGATATATCTTTTTTGCTAATCCATTGTTTGTAACCAAAGTGCTTTTGTTTTAATACGTATGAAACTTCATGAGAACTTTGCAATTCAGATGTATTTAAATTTTTCAGACTTGAAGTTTGCAGCTGTTTAAATAGCGTCAGTCTCGTGCTCTGGAAATGCAGACTGCTGTAATGGATATTGTTATGGGGTCATCAGTATGATGGCATGAGAAGAAACACTTCTATTAAGAGCCTGTAAGATAAAGATACCATGTAGTAAATAGATAAAAAATTGTTCAGCTTTGATCTTATTAGTGTTGGTGAAGAAAAGGAGTCTTGGTTAATAGATTTCTTTTCTACCCATCAAACCATCTTAAATGGAATATTAGCTTAAGTGAAGTAATTAGGGTAATGGTACTGTCCTGTCCTTCAGTATAAGTACATATATGCTTTTTATCCCCTTTCCATCATCCAGTTAACAATCAGTGATGCCTCAATTTGAAGTAATAAAGCATATTCCAGCTTTTATCTTCAGTTTTAACAACCATAATAATTACCTTGATAATATATTGTGAAGGAGATTTTTATAAAGAAAAAAACGAAGTTAAAATTCTCAGTTTATGGGGAATAACTTGGGGTTGGGGGGGGTGGGTAGATCTTTGCACTAAGTTTCATAGGGTTGGAATGCAGAGAAGCACAAGAAATAACACTAAGACCTTCTGATTAGAAGCACATAAAACAAACAAAAACATCCTTGCGTTTTTATTGCCTTGGCTTGTATTTCTGAGGAATATTTCTCTGTCTGGGAAGGCTGATTATCCTCTCCCATCAACCATGTAGTTTTGGTAGAAATAAGCAGTAAGTTAGATTTAGAGGTCACAAGAGTGGAATAATCTACTGTTTTCTAATTTAAATGAAAATATTTGTTGAAAATATGAAGGTATAATTGGAAACTTGAGAATTGGGGAGTACATAGTTTTACTTACCTGAGTCCTTTAGAGATTAAGACATCTGGCAATATTATAACTACAGAAAATTAGTTATTAAGAGGAAGTCTCTGATTCTCTTGGGATGTAGAATCTGGGCAAGTGTATTTAAAATGCTTTGAGTAATTCTGATGAATCTAGTTAAGAGTCATTGCTTAAGCCCAAAGTCTCTATTCTGCATATTCTGCAGCTTTTGGTGAAAGCTGTAGTTTTAAAAATGTGACTTCTGGTACTATTTGAGGTCGGGGGGCAAAATACTTAACTTTAAAATGCAAATTATGAGGTTTTTCTGACTGTATATTTCCTTGAAATTAGATTATCACATTTATGTTTATCAGGTTCTGGTTAACCTAAGGTATTACTCTATTTTAAAACTGTATGTATATCTTAGAAAGCCATGTAAAACATTTCAGGTTTAAATTTACTAATGATTTCTACTGTTTACTTTTTTAGTCTTAATTTACATCCCTGTTAAGAAATTACTGTGTAATCTTGGTCAGCCTCTTGACTATTATGTTGAAATAGTAGCTGGTAGTCAAAATTAAAGCCAAAACTCAAGTCACTTGATTTTATTTTAAACTTGACAGCTATCGGCACCGAAGAACAGAGCAAGAGGAGGATGAAGAATTATTAACAGAAAGCTCCAAAGCAACCAACGTTTGCACTCGATTTGAAGACTCTCCGTCATGTACGTTACACATGTTTAATTACTTGATCTCTGAAACATCCCCTTTTGAGATATCCTTTGGTTAATGTTTTGGATTTTTCTTGGCTGTAATTTATAAATGGAATTTTTAGTGATCTTTTGAAATTTATTGATAGTGAAATGAACTTCAGATATTTTTTGGATGGAAGCCATAGTATATTAGTACGATAGTGGTGCTGTATTTCAAAGGGACATAAAACGCCATTGTGCTTGTTGTGGCCTGAATGTGTATGTAAAACTGGGAATGAAGTTTGCCTTATATTTGCCCCAAATAAGAAGACTAATGTGTAAAAAAGGGCACTTCATAAAGACTTTTTAAACTCATCTTCTGATTTTCTATTTGTTTTAAATTTTTTTCCAAAATGTACTTGTTATTAAAGGTTTTCCAAAAGAAAACATGGTTAACGAGGTTTAGGTTTTACCCATATATGATCTTGGTTGTCTGGTGGCACGGTTGTCTTCACTGAAGCCCAGTGTTTTTTTCCTGACCTCCTTTCTCTGTCTCACTTGATGACAAGTTTGTATGATCATAGTGGTTGTGAGCAAAAAAAAATTATAATAGTCAATATAGGATGTATAGTTTGGATTTGTTATCTTAATAATTAGCAAACTGAACTTCGGGGAAGATAGGATTTGGTTAGAAATTCAGCAGGCTGGTTAAAGCGTGTACCTCCAGATTTTTTTTTTTTGCTACACAGTACACAGTTTCCATTTCTTTTCATGAAGCTAGAGGCCAGAACCAGATTTACAAGGAGAAAGGAAATTTGAATGATTTGAGTTATCTCTTTCTTACATTCCTACTTGTAACTAGTTTTCCCAGCATTGATGACTTTTCATCTCAAAGCAGTGTTTTTCAAAAGGGATGGAGTACAGAATACATAGTTTTTTAAAAAGTTGGGTTATTTATGATCCATATACTTAGTAATTATTATGGGGTGGGAAATATGTAATAAATCCTGAAAGAGATACAGTTCCTTTTTGTAGGACCCCTTGGCAAAGTAAATTAAGGAAGGGTAAAGGAAAAACAGTCTCTTCTAATTCCTGTTTCCCCTTTGTTAGGACAAAAACAAAGTCCCCAGAGAACCTCTATTTAGGTCATCGGGGAAGGTGAAAACGTTTGGTTAGAAACACTTGTAGTAACATTGAAAAAGGAAATAGGCCAAAGAGTCTCTAGGACCAGTATATGGGTAACATAGGAACTGAGTGATTGAGGTACTCTGATGCCTCCAGTCATGTTTCCTGTACTCGGTTGTCTTCCATATCCGTCATCTCCACTCCAGACCACTGCCGCTACCTCCACTGATTTGAAACTTGCAGAATTCCCATTCTTAAGATCTAGTAAAGAAAGTACAGTCAGAATAAACATGTGTAGGCCCAAGTTAAACCTCTGAGTATCAGATGGAGGGGGAGCTTCCCACCTGTTTTTATTGCCTTTAAAATGTGCATGTCGTTTTCCTTTTGTTCTTAGATGTAAAATGGGGTAAACTGAGAGATTATCAGGTCCGAGGATTAAATTGGCTCATTTCTTTGTATGAGAACGGCATCAATGGTATCCTAGCAGACGAAATGGTATGTGTTTGACAGCTTTGAACAAGTCCACATTTTATAATTTAAAACCTTATACATCATTAGATTTATAAAAGTTAAGGCTTGTAGCGTATAGTTTATTGATTATACTCTAGAACTGTTAGCAAACTAACCCTCTGTCAAACTGATAAAAGCTCACTTTAGTTGCATAAGTGGGATCTTATATCTGTACTTCAGCTGTGAGGAATTATTATCTATGAAAGTATAATAAATTTAAAAATAATACATTTTGAGAAACATGCCTTTGGTTGACTTTTACAATGTAATGATTTGGCCATCTCCCTTCAATTCTACAGAACACAGGTGGTGGGGTCAATTGAATGTCATCGAGAAATATTTTCTCCATGATGGTAGCTTGTACAGTTCTATCCCGTAAAACATTATATCTTGTTTACTATTTACTAGTTATGTAGTGAATGTTTTATGTTTCCCTATAGCTATAGTGCTAAGACAATTGCTTAGAGAAAGTATGGAGTCAAAAGAAATAGGCCTCAATTCTGGCTCTGCTAGGTGACCTTGGGAAAGTCACTTAAATATCTGGGCCTTATGGAGATGGTAATAGTACATCCTTCAAAGACTTGTGAAGGTTAAATGACCTAACACTCGTAAACTTGACACATATCAAGTTTTTGCCATTTGTTAGCTGTACACATAGCTTTTCTCTTAAATGTTTCCGTGTATGTCGAGAAGGATGAATATGGAAGTCTGTTTTGTTTTTGTATTTCATTGCTTTGTGTTTATTTTTCTTTCAGGGCCTGGGAAAGACTCTTCAAACAATTTCTCTTCTTGGGTACATGAAACACTATAGAAACATTCCTGGTCCTCATATGGTTTTGGTTCCTAAGTCTACATTACACAACTGGATGAGTGAATTCAAGAGATGGGTACCAACACTTAGATCTGTTTGTTTAATAGGAGATAAAGAACAAAGAGTAAGTTTCTCATATTTCATTACATTTTTGATATTAAAAGAATTTGAATTTAGGTTTTGTGGGAGGGGGATAACTAGAGGAGGGATAAAAGGAGAGAAAAAGGGTCCAATAATGAGCTTGGTCTTCACAAATATTAGTAATTTATAAGTGGAATATTTTTTTGATGGTTAAGATTTATACTATGAAAATGGAGTTGTACACTGTAGAAAGCTATAAGAATATAGTTGTTTTCCCCTGCTTTCTGGGGGTAGTTATAAAATCAAAGGCTGTGTCTCATTCTAGCAGCATTTTCTTTTTTTTTTTGTGCTACGCGGGCCCCTCACTGTTGTGGCCTCTCCCGTTGCGGAGCACAGGCTCCGGACGCGCAGGCTCAGCGGCCATGGCTCATGGGCCTAGTGCTCTGCGGCATGTGGGATCTTCCTGGACCGGGACACGAACCCGTGTCCCCTGCATCGGCAGGCGGACTCTCAACCACTGCGCCACCAGGGAAGCCCCATTTTCTTATTTTTAAAAGAAGTTTTGAGTGTGTGAGGTGGTTAGAAATTTAAGGAGCCAGATTTTTAGATTGATGTATATAATGGTAATAGTCATGGAATAGTAATTTGTAATAGTAAATAATAATGTAAGTAGTAACATGATGAGTCGGTATGATAACTATCGAAATAAGTTAAAATACTGATAAGTTGGCACATCCTTTTTGGAAGAAGATATGGAAATAATGACACTATTAAGAGTATAAAATTCAGATTAAAAAATGTACTCATACTGCATTGAAGGACTATGTACCTAATTTTGTTTTCCCTTTATTCAGATATCAGTGATGACTCTAGATTTCTTTTCTCCCTTTTTGTATTCTAAGTTACAAAATTGTTTATTATGCTTTGAAGCCCAGTTGTTTAACCAGTCTTTAGTTTCCTCACCTGTAAAATGAGAAAATTAATAGCAATGTCTTAATAGATCTATAAACATAAAAGGAATGAAAGTGCTTACTGAAAACTAGCCTTTACTCCTTATCTATCTTTATGTCAGAAAACTCTCTATCCTTTCTTAAACCTATGTGCTAAGAATTTCAGCACCTAGTGGAATCAAGGAAAGAAGACATTTTAATAGTTAGTCTGTTGACTTTTGCACCGAAGAATTTTGTCAGTTTGTTTTTACTAAATGGCTCTGACACGATTACTTCATGGTTAATGAAGTTACTTTGAGTTGGTTCTAGCTGCTTGCGTACTATAGATGACTCTTCTTTTTACCATTCCCACCCCCTTTTACATAGTAGATTACATCCTTGTCATCAGTAAATTTAATGTATAGTTTATTTCTGCATGGTGTAAATTTTTTCTTTTGCTACACAGGCTGCTTTTGTCAGAGACGTTTTATTACCAGGAGAATGGGATGTATGTGTAACATCTTATGAAATGCTTATTAAAGAGAAGTCTGTTTTCAAGAAATTTAATTGGAGGTACTTAGTTATAGATGAAGCTCACAGGATCAAAAATGAAAAATCGAAGGTAATTTGATATTTATATGTGCAAATCATTTGTACCTTAGTTTAGAATTCGATCGATGTACAGAATATTCATTCTGATGATGAATTTGTTTCTTTCAGTTGTCAGAAATAGTGAGGGAATTCAAGACTACAAATCGACTATTATTAACTGGAACACCTCTTCAAAACAACTTGCATGAGCTTTGGTCACTTCTTAATTTTTTGTTGCCAGATGTCTTTAATTCAGCTGATGTAAGTATTTCTTACTATTTTCTAGTTGGAATAATGTTTTTTAATACTATACATTTTTGTAATAGAATTGGCCTGCTTCAGAAATCAAACAAATGGGGCTTCCCTGGTGGTGCAGTGGTTGAGAGTCCACCGGCCGATGCAGGGGACACGGGTTCGTGCCCCGGTCCGGGAAGATCCCACATGCCGCAGAGCGGCTGGGCCCGTGAGCCATGGCCGCTGAGCCTGCGTGTCCGGAGCCTGTGCTCCGCAACGGGAGAGGCCACAACAGTGAGAGGCCTGCGTATCGCAAGACAAACAAACAAACAAACAAACAAACAAATGAACTCTTAGAAAAAGAGATCAGATTTGTGGTTACCAGAGGCAGAGGGAGGGGGGGAATTGGATGAAGCCAGTCAAAAGGCACAAAGTTTATTGTACTTATTTATCTTCCACTTATAAATAAGTACTAGAGATGTAATGTACAGCGTGATAAATGTAGTTAACACTGCTGTATGTTATACATGAAAGTTGTTGAGAGTAAATAACAACTAAGAGTAATTAATAGTAATAAATCCTAAGAGTTTTCATTACAAGGAAAAATATTTTTTCTGTTTCTTTGATTTTGTACATATATGAGATGATGGATGTTCTGTAAACATTGTGATAATCATTTCATGATGTGTGTAAGTCAAATCATTGTGCTGTACACCTTAAACTTATCCAGAGCTATATGTCAGTTTATCTCAATAAAATCAGAAGAATTAAAAAAAAGAATTGGCCTACCTTTCAGTACTACTTGAGATAATCATTACTTTTTCACGCCTTTAGGTAGCCTCGTGTAACCTACTAAGTTTTGTATGCATCCTGAGAATTTACTTTTGTGCCTTTTGATTTTAGTCTTATTTTAGAAATCATGGTTTGTTCTCTCTGGAATGTCATAGATTCACATTCTTATTTGGTAGTCCTGTTGGCCTGACATTGTTTCAGTGGCTCTAGGTGGACTGCTTATGTTTTAAGGTAGTGCTCAGGGTGTTCCCCCAAGTGAATTTGCCTACTTCATGTTGCCTGTGTTTTAAGTCCCCAGGATGCCCTCTCCCCAAGATGGCCTTCAAGTTTGGTGAAATATGTCTAACCATTCTTTCTTACGGTCTAGCAAACATAGAACCTAATCCTTACCTTTGATAGATTATTTGCAGTGATGGAAATGGTTAATTAACTATTTGAACTGTTGGTTGTACTTAGGAACATAATGTACATTATGTTGAGAGTCTGTGCTTATTAGTAATTTCATTTTTTTGTTGGACTAGAATTCATTTTTGACCCTTTGTTCCCATTGCTGGAGTGTGTGTGTGGCTTTGAAGAGCTTATTCAAATAAGTTCCAAAAAGGTGTTAATTTTGGTTTGTTGTGTTAATAAGTAAGGATCATTTTAAGAGCAGAGAAAATTGTGTTCTTAAAAGACATTTAGTCAGTGTCATCAAGCTACTTTAGTTCTGTTTTATGTATTTTGATTTTGAGATAATTTTTTTCCTACCACTTCGACACCTTCATTTGTTTAATAATCTCTGCTAAAGCTTTGTTTTAGTTAACACAGTGAATTCTAAGATTATGTTTATTAACAAAGCAAATACAGTTGACCCTGAACAATATAAGTTTGAACTGGGCAGGTCCACATTTTTTTTTTTCAGTAGTACATACTATAGTTCTGCATGATCCACAGTGGGAGGGCTGACTATAAGTTATATTTGGATTTTCAACTGCATGGAGTATTGGTGCTCCTAACCTCTGCGTTGTTCAAGGGTCAGCTGTATATAATAAATATGCTAAGAGGTAAGGATAGGGAAACTGTCCTTGTTCAAATCCTACCCAAATACTAATGAAATGCTGATAATCTCAATTTCACTTTTAGTAAGTTTAATGAAAATTGACATTGCTCTAGAAAGCTTGTGTTTGAGTCTGAATGGCCTTTGAGAACAAACCGTGAAGTGGTTTTAATTTTTAAGGTTTTCTGAAACTGAAGAAGGATATTTTTCAAGGATTGGATTTTCTAATTCTGTAAAACTTGGTTTCTAACAATTTTCTTCTCACTATGAAACTTGGCATCTGGGTGTTTTTGAGGAAAATGTTAAGGAAATTATGATTCTCAAACTAGTTCTAAAATTAATTGCTAACAATAGTGCATATGAAAAATAAGGAATTGAACTAAGTGATTTATGTGGTTCACAACTCAAACATTAATTTTAGAAATTATTGTTACATGCTAAACAGCATAACGGTATTTGTAGTTAATATTATCTCTGATCTTAACGTATTTTTTATTTGTTAATCTAGGACTTTGATTCCTGGTTCGATACAAACAATTGCCTTGGGGATCAAAAGCTAGTTGAGAGGCTTCATATGGTAAGTATTTTGGAGTAGGGTTAGAAAGCATATTTCCAAAGGGAAAAATGCTACAGATTTAAATTAGTGGATTATTTTTCTGTTAACAGAAAGCTCAGTGGCTTTAGCATCAGATCTGTTTGAATCCTGCCCACTTAACTGCTTAATCTTATGATGGGAGGAGTGGTAATATAGGCAGTTTTAGCCTTAGAACCTAGGGTGGAATACTAACTTTATGAAGGAAAAAAGTAATCCCTTAGGGTTAAAAAAAGTACAGTGGGGGAAAGAAGAGTTGCATAAGGACTTAATATAGATAAGTTTTGGAAGCTTAGTTCCATTTACATTCTGTAGGAGAATCTAACAGATTTTGTTCTAAAAGGCCAAAGGTCCATGTGTTGTTCTTAAATCCAGTGACTGTGTGTAAGTAGTTGCTAATAGCTCAGTGCGAGAAGAGTTGATATTTTTTTGCCATGAAGTATGGCTTCGTTCCTTCCTGTGGAGATTCACAAGTGAAAGTTGGTAGGAAGATAGAAATTTCTCTGATAGACCACAGATTGTGATACCTTGGCCTGCAGGGTAAGTCATGTAAGCGTGACATAGAAGGCCTTTCATGACCTAACTCAGGGTTCCTCAACTTTTGTTGACATTCTGGTGTAAATAATTTTTTGGAGGGCGAGGAAGGGTGGCTTTCTTGTTTGACAGCATCCCCAGGGCTTCTGCGCTCTAGATGCCAGAGTATATGCCCTCATTTGTGATAATGAAAAATGTTTCTAGGCATTATAAACATGTCTTGCAGGGCAACATTGCCCCTCCTCCAAAAAGTTAACCTTTTGAGTATTTTCCAACTTCTGTTTCACTTCTTATATCAAGCTTTAATTTGCTAGAGTTGCTGGCCCCATTGTCAGTTTTCTGTAAACATTGTGCTAATCTCAGTCTCTCTGCTTACCTTTTTTGCCACATCTAGTATCCCCTTTCCTGCTCTCTTACTGATAACACCTAGGCCAAGACTCAGTGGTGATGTCACTTTCTCCACTGAATACCCAGGCTGAGGCCAGCCTAGAGACTCCTTCTGTATATTCTATCTTTACTAATCTTGACATTCTAAGTTATAGGACTTTGCACAGCGTACTGAAATGACTTATTTACACATGTTTTCCGTGCTGCATTGTAAACACAAAGGCAGAGTATGTCTTAGCATTTGTTTTTGTATCCCTAGCACAATGCCTGGCTCAAAGTGGATATTTGATTAAGGGGAAAAAATTAAAAATTTTATGAATGTTCCGATATTTCTTTCTACATAAATTAACTTTTAAGATACTTTAAAATTCTATGTACTGAAATTTTATTTTGTTAAACATTTGAAGATGATGATCTAGACACCTTTGTTTCAATTTAGATGGCATTCAAGCATGTAAACACTCAGATTTATCTGTTTGAAGGACTGTGGAGTATATATGTAGGCTTTGCTTTAATAAATAGATGGGTACATGTAGGTAAAGCATACTAAAATCCACACAACAGAATACCAGTTTTGGCATTTGTTTGTTTGTATGAAGATACTTACCAAATCAGGGGGAAAAGGTCTGGTGGCTACCATTCTGCTCTGTCCTGAAAGTCCCACCATAGCTCCTGTGATCTCATAATGAAAGAGTATATTCACAATCACATGGGTGTACTTAGGAATGAGATAATTCTTGTCGTATGAGTTTTCTATTGTTGCAACAATCCCCAGCCCCCCCCCCC
>NW_006790911.1:668388-724999 GCF_000442215.2 Lipotes vexillifer | reverse complement strand
CCCCCCCCCCCCCCCCCCGCCAAACCCGCACCAAAACCTAAATTGTATGTGTTTTAATAATTCCAGAAGTTATGAGTTGGCTGAGAGGGCTCTTTGCTGGTTTTACCTGTATTTATCCAGCTGCATATACCTGGACAGTTCTGGAAGAGGGCCAGTGGGGCTGAAGGTCCTTGCTCACATGTCTGGCAGTTGGTGCTAGCTTCTGTCTAGGGCCGCACTAGCTTCCTTATGTGATGGCATTAGAGCACTGTTGCTTATTATTTTTCTCACCAATTTTTAATTTGTTTTGTGGTGATTATATTTTTATAAGCTAGTGTAAATAGAACAAAGGATGATACAAATAAAAGGATATCTTTAGTTTTATAGATGTCAATTGCATACAACATTGGTATGTCTCACAAGTATAATGTTGTGTAAAAGAAACCAGATATAAATGAGCATGAGTCTAAAAACAGGCAAAACTAATTTATGATGTTAAAATGTATGAATATTGCTTACCTTTGGGAAGAAAAAGGGGGATAGTGACTGGTAAGGTTACAGAAGGATTTATGGGATGTTCTGTTTATCTAGGAGATGGTTACATGGGTATGTTTACTTGATTAAAATGCATCGAACTGTATATTCACGATTTGTATACTTTACATTTATCTACTTCCATAAGAAAATGGTAGTAAATTTAAAAACTAACCATGAAGACATCTTAATGTAGACCTAGCCATTTCTTAAGTAATGTTAGACAGTCTACATGCAGGTAACTAGTTTGAAATCTGAGAGGCAATGAATGTTGAAAATATCATCTTGAAAATTTACTATTTTTAGTACTTTATGACAGTATATATTTAAAAAAAAATTTTGTTGGAGTATAGTTGCTTTACAATGTTGTGTTAGTTTCTGCTCTACAGCAAAGTGCATCAGCCATAGGTATACATACACCCTCTCTTTTTTTGATTTCCGTCCCATTTAAGTCACCACAGAGCATTGAGTAGCGTTCCCTGTGCTACACAGCAGGCTCTCACTAGTTATCTGTTTTATACATAGTATCAATAGTGTATATATATCAGTCCCAATCTCCCAGTTCATCCCGCTCTCCCCTTCTCCCTTGGTATCCATACATTTTCTACATCTCTTTCTGCTTTGTAAATAAGATCCTCTATACCAGTTTTTTCAGATTCCACATATATGCGTTAATATATGATATTAATTTTTCTCTTTCTGACTACGTATTGAAAACATATTAATCTTAACATTACTTTTTAGGAAATCACTAATAATAAGCTATATATTTGGAAGGAAGAAGTCCTAAGAATAATTTGATGTCCAAGAAGATACATTTCTTTCTATGTATTTAATAGACACTTTTGAGATCCTGAAATAATACTTATATTACAGATAAGGTCATCTGCATTTCTTTTTGCTCTTTTAAGGTTTTGCGTCCATTCCTCCTTCGTCGAATTAAGGCTGATGTTGAAAAGAGTTTGCCTCCAAAGAAGGAAGTAAAAATCTATGTGGGTCTCAGCAAAATGCAAAGGGAATGGTATGTGTTTTGAGATGTTTTTGAAATCACTCTTGATCCTGTACTAACTTTCATTTGTATTTTATTTTCCTAACTTGTGTTGTCAAGGAATTCTGTTTGCTGGATTGAACTCAGCCTAAAGAGTTTCCCAGTCGTATAATTTGATTAGGACTTGTCAATCAAATTTGTGATGCAAAGCCTTTATTAGATAACGGAATCAAGTTGGGAGGTTTATGAATTCAAAAATTAAACTTGGCATTTAATAGGGATGCATTTAAAGCCTGCTGCTTGGGTTTCTAGAAAAGAAGCTGTGGTGGCACAGATGTGAGACATGTGGTTAACCTGGTGGTTCATAAATACTGGCCCGTGGGCTAGTGTTAGTCCCTGATGAAGTTGGAGATTGTAGAGGTATGAGAAAACTTAAGTGCTTTCTCTTATCGCAGAAAGCTACGTTTATTTAATTTAAAAGACTCCGTTCTGGGTTGATGTTTTATTTTAGGCAGGATAAAATGTCCTTTTGTGAAATCATGGTGATGACATATGGTAGCTACTTTTACAGTACTTGAATAGGACATACTAAAAAAGTTGAAAACCTTGTAAGTTTTTATTATTTTTCTTCTTTTCTTTTCTTTGAATTTTATTTTTTTATACAGCAGGTTCTTATTAGTCATCAGTTTTATACACATCAGTGTATACATGTCAATCCTAATCTCCCAATTCATCACAGTACCACCCCCACCCCGCTGCGGCTTTCCCCCCTTGGTGTCCATACGTTTGTTCTCTACATCTGTGTCTCAGTTTCTGCCCTGCAGACTGGTATATCTGTACCATTTTTCTAGGTTCCACATATATGCGTTAATATACGATATTTGTTTTTCCTCTTTCTGACTGACTTCACTCTGTACGACAGTCTCTAGATTCATCCACATCTCTACAAATGACCCAATTTCGTTCCTTTTTATGACTGAGTAATATTCCATTGTATATATGTACCACATCTTTAGCCATTCGTCTGGTGCTGGGCATTTAGGTTGCCTTCATGACCTGGCTATTGTAAATAGTGCTGCAATGAACATTGGGGTGCGTGTGTCCTTTTGAATTATGGTTATCTCTGGGTATACGCCCAGTAGTGGGATTGCTGGGTCATATGGTAATTCTGTTTTGAGTTTTTTAAGGAACCTCTGTACTGTTCTCCATAGGGGCTATATCATTTACATTCCCACCAACAGTGCAAGAGGGTTCCCTTTTTTCCATACCCTCTCCAGCATTTGTTGTTTGTAGATTTTCTGATGATGCCCATTCTAACTGGTGTGAGGTGATACCTCATTTTACTTTTGATTTGTATTTCTCTAATAATTAGTGATGTTGAGCAGCTTTTCATGTGCTTATTGGCCATCTGTATGTCTTCTTTGGAGAAATGTCTATCTAGGTCTTCTGTCCGTTTTTGGAGTTTTTTTTTGATATTGAGCTGCATGATCTGATTATGTATTTTGGAGATTAATCCTTTGTCCGTTGCTTCATTTGCAAATATTTACTCCCATTCTGAGGGTTGTCTTTTTGTCTTGTTTGTAGTTTCCTTTGCTTTGCAAAAGCTTTTAAGTTTCATTAGGTCCCATTTGTTGTGCAAAAGCTTTGAAGTTTCATTAGGTCCCATTTGTTTATTTTTGTTTTTATTTCCATTACTCTAGGAGGTGGATCAAAAAAGATCTTGCTGTGATTTATGTCAAAGAGTGTTCTTCCTATGTTTTCCTCTAAGAGTTTTATAGTGTCCGGTCTTACATTTAGGTCTCTCATCCATTTTGAGTTTATTTTTGTGTATGGTGTTAGGGAGTGTTCTGATTTCATTCTTCTACATGTAGCTTTCCACTTTTCCCAGCATCACGTATTGAAGAGACTGTCTTTTCTCCATTGTATATGCTTGCCTCCTTTGTCATAGATTAGTTGACCATAGGTGCGTGGGTTTATCTCTGGGCTTTCTATCCTGTTCCATTGATCTATATCTCTGTTTTTGAGCCAGTACCATATTGTCTTGATTACTGTAGCTTTGTATTATAGTCTGAAGTCAGGGAGCCTGATTCTTCCAGCTCTGGTTTTTTCCCTCAAGACTGCTTTGGCTATTTGGGGTCTTTTGTGTCTCCATACAAATTTTAAGATTTTTTGTTCTAGTTCTGTAAAAAAATGCCATTGGAAATTTGATAGGGATTGCATTGAATCGGTAGATTGTTTGGGTAGTATACTCGTTTTCACAGTGTTGATTTTTTCAATCCAAGAACATGGTATATCTCTCCATCTGTTGGTATCATCTTTAATTTCTTTCATCAGTGTCTTATAATTTTCTGCATACAGGTCTTTCGTCTCCCTAGGTAGGTTTATTCCTAGGTATTTTATTCTTTTTGTTGCAATGGTAAATGGGAGTGTTTCCTTAATTTCTCTTTCAGATATTTCATCATTAGTGTATCAGAATATAAGAGGTTTCTGTGCATTATTTTTGTATCTTGCTACTTTACCAAATTCACTGATTAGCTCTAGTAGTTTTCTGGTGGCATCTTTACGATTCTATATATTATCATGTCATCTGCAAACAGTGACAGTTTTAGTACTTCTTTTCCAATTTGGATTCCTTTTATTTCTTTTTCTTCTCTGATTGCCATGGCTAGGACTTCCAAAACTGTTGAATAATAGTGGTGAGAGTGGACATCCTTGTCTTGTTCCTGATCTTAGAGGAAATGCTTTCAGTTTTTCACCATTGAGAATGATGTTTGCTGTGGGTTTGTCATATATGGCCTTTATTATGTTGAGGTAGGTTCCCTCTATGCCCACTTTCTGGAGAGTTTTTATCATAAATAGGTGTTGAACTTTGTCAAAAGCTTTTTCTGCATCTATTGAGATGATCATATGGTTTTTATTCAATTTATTAATATGGTGTATTACATTGATTGATTTGCATGTATTAAAGAATCCTTGCATCCCTGGGATAAATCCCACTTGATCATGGTGTATGATCCTTTTAATGTGTTGTTGGATTCTGTTTGCTAGTATTTTGTTGAGGATTTTTGCATCTATATTCATCAGTGATATTGGTCTGTTATTTTCTTTTTTTGTAGTATCTTTGTCTGGTTTTGGTATCGGGGTGATGGTGGCCTCATAGAATGAGTTTGGGAGTGTCCCTTCCTCTGCAGTTTTTTGGAAGAGTTTGAGAAGGATGGGTGTTAGCTCTTGTCTAAATGTTTGATAGAATTCACCTGTGAAGCCATCTGGTCCTGGACTTTTGTCTGTTGGAAGAGTTTTAATCACAGTTTCAGTTTCATTACTTGTAGATTGATCTGTTCATTTTTCTGTTTCTTCCTGGTTCAGTCTTGGAAGGTTATACCTTTCTAAGAATTTGTATTTCTTCCAATTGTCCGTTTTATTGGCATAGAGTTGCTTGTAGTAGTCTCTTAGGGTGCTTTGTATTTCTGCAGTGTCTGTTGTATCTTCTCCTTTTCCATTTCTAATTTTATTGATTTGAGTCCTCTCCCTCTTTTTCTTGATGAGTCTTGGCTAATGGTTTATCAATTTTGTTTATCTTCTCAAAGAACCAGCTTTTAGTTTTATTGATCTTTGCTATTGTTTTCTTTGTTTCTATTTAATTTATTTTTGCTCTCATCTTTATGATTTCTTTCCTTCTACTAACTTTGGGTTTTGTTGTTCTTCTTTCTCTAGTTCCTTTAGGTGTAAGGTTAGATTGTTTATTTGAGGCTTCTCTTGTTTCTTGAGGTAGGCTTGTATTGCTATAAACTTCCCTCTTAGAACTGCTTTTGCTGCGTCCCATAGGTTTTGGATTGTCGTGTTTTCATTGTCATTTGTCTCTAGGTATTTTTTAATTTCCTCTTTGATTTCTTCAGTGATCTCTTGGTTATTTAGTAACATATTGTTTAGCCTCCATGTGTTTGTGTTTTTTACATTTTTTTCCCTGTAATTGATTTCTAATCTCATAACGTTGTGGTCAGAAAAGATGCTTGATATGATTTCAATTTTCTTAAATTCATTGAGGCTTGATTTGTGACTCAAGATGTGATCTATCCTGGAGAATGTTCGTGCGCGTTTGAGAAGAAAGTGTAATCTGCTGTGTTTGGATGGAATGTCCTATAAATATCAATTAAATCTGTTTGGTCTGCTGTGTCATTTAAAGCTTGTGTTTCCTTAGTAATTTTCTGTTTGGATGATCTGTCCATTGGTGTAAGTGAGGTGTTAAAGTCCACTCGCTATTATTGTGTTACTGTCAATTTCCTCTTTTATAGCTGTTAGCAGTTGCCTTATGTATTGAGGTGCTCCTATGTTAGGAGTATATATATTTATAATTGTTATATCTTTTTCTTGGATTGATCAATCCCTTGAATTGATCATTATGTAGTGTCCTTCCTTGTCTCATGCAACATTCTTTATTTTAAAGTCTGTTTTATCTGAAATGAATATTGCTACTCCAGCTTTCTTTTGATTTCCATTTGCATGGAATATCTTTTTCCATCCCCTCACTTTCAGTCTGTTTGTGTCCCTAGGTCTGAAGTGGGTCTCTTATAGACAGCATACATATGGGTCTTGTTTTTGTATCCATTCAACGAGGCTGTGTCTTTTGTTTGGAGCATTTAATCCATTCACATTTAAGGTAATTATCGATATGTATATTCCTATTACCATTTTATTAATTGTTTTATGTTTGTTTTTGTAGGTCCTTTTATTCTCTTGTGTTTCCCACATAGAGAATTTCCTTTAGCATTTGTTGTAGAGCTGGTTTGGTGGTGCTGAATTCTCTTAGCTTTTGCTTGTCTGTAAAGCTTTTGATTTCTCCATCGAATCTGAATGAGATCCTTGCTGGGTAGAGTACTCTTGGTTTTAGGTTCTTCCCTTTCATCACTTTAAATTTGTCATGCCACTCCCTTCTGGCTTGTAGAGTTTCTAGTAGAAATCAGCTGTTAACCTTATGGGAGTTCCCTTGTATGTTGTCGTTTTTTCCCTTGCTGCTTTCAGTAATTTTTCTTTGTATTTAAGTTTTGCCAATTTGGTTACTATGTGTCTCGGTGTGTTTCTCCTTGGGTTCATGCTGTATAGAACTCTCTGTGCTTCCTGGATTTGGGTGGCCATTTCCTTTCCCATGTTAGGGAAGTTTTCAGCTATAATCTCTTCAAATATTTTCTCGGGTCTTTTCTTTCTGTTCTCCTTCTGGGACTGCTATAATGCGAATGTCAGTTACGTTTAATATTGTCCCAGAGGTCTCTTAGGCTGTCTTCATTTCTTTTCATTCTTTTTTCTTTATTCTGTTCCGCAGCAGTGAATTCCACCAGTCTGTCTTCCAGGTCACTTATCCGTTCTTCTGCCTCAGTTATTCTGCTATTGATTCCTTCTAGTGTAGTTTTCATTTCAGTTATTGTATTGCTCATCTGTTTGTTTGTTCTTTAATTCTTCTAGGTCTTTGTTAAACATTTCTTGCATCTTCTCGATCTTTGCCTCCATTCTTTTCCAAGGTCCTGGATCATCTTCACTCTCATTATTCTGAATTCTTTTTCTGGAAGGTTGCCTATCTCCACTTTGTTTGGTTGTGTTTTGGAGTTTTATCTTGTTCCTTCATCTGGTACATAGCCCTCTGCCTTTTCACTTGTCTGTCTTTCTGTGAATGTGGTTTTTGTTCCACAGGCTGCAGGATTGTAGTTCTTCTTGCTTCTGCTGTCTGCCCTCTGGTGGATGAGGCTATCTGAGAGGCTTGAGCAAGTTTCCTGATGGGAGGGACTGGTGGTGTGTAGAGCTGGCTGTTGCTCTGGTGGGCAGAGCTCAGTAAAACTTTAATCTGCTTGACTGCTGATGGGTGTGGCTGGGTTCCTTCCCTGTTGGTTGTTTGGTCTGAGGTGAGCCAACACTAGAGTCTACCCAGGCTCTTTGGTGGGGCTAATGGGGGACACTGGGAGGGCTCACGTCAAAGAGTACTTCCCAGAATTTCTGCTGCCAGTGTCCTTGGCCTCACAGTGATACACAGCCACCGCCCACCTCTGCAGGAGACCCTCCAACACTAGCAGGTAGGTCTGGTTCAGCCTCCTATGGGGTCACTGCTCCTTCCCCTGGGTCCCGATGCGCACACTACTTTGTGTGTGTCCTCCAAGAGTGGGGTCTCTGTTTCCCCCAGTCCTGTGGAAGTCCTGGCAATCAAATCCCACTAGGCTTCAAAGTCTGATTCTCTAGGAATTCCTCCTCCCGTTGCTGGACCCACAGGTGGGGAAGCCTGACGTGGGGCTCAGAACCTTCACTCCAGTGGGTGGAGTTCTGTGGTATAAGTGTTCTCCAGGTTGTGAGTCACCCACCCAGCAGTTACGGGATTTGATTTTATTGTGATTGCACCCTTCCTACCGTCTCATTGTGGCTTTTCCTTTGTCTTTGGATGTGGGATATCTTTTGGTGAGTTCCAGTGTCTTCCTGTCGATGATCAGCAGTTAGTTGTGATTCTGGTGCTCTTGCAAGAGGGAGTGAGAGCCCATCCTTCTACTCTGCCAGCTTGAACCAATCCTCACTGTGGTTTTAATTTTCATTTCTTCCTCTTTTTGTCTTTTTTTAAAAGTTTTATGGGTATCTGAAATCTAAAAGGCAGGAAACCACTGACTTAAGTGTAGTGTTCAGAGGAGGGGAATAAATAGCCACTGTGGTATAACCAGGAGAGAACACATCTCAAGTATATTGTTTCATACTTTATATTGATAAGTATTTGCAAGGGTCTGCAGTTGTTGGTAAAAGGACAGAAGGGATGTAAGGCAAAGAAATGGGGATGTTATCTGTAAAAAGATGACCAGTGTAGAAGATAGGCCATCCTAAATGTCTTCAGAAATTTTGAAAGGTGTTAGGGTTAGGCTTGTCTTATATAGTTCTAAAATACAGAATTAAGACATGAGTCAATGCTGAGGGAAGACAAATCTTTTTTAGTTATAGTCATATTGGGGAACTTTATATCAGTCAGAATTGTGGGTGCCTTGAGTATTTCGTGCCCCATAATTGGAGTTGTTAAGCATAGATTGCTTTCGTTATTTACATTATTTTGCTCAGTGGGTTCAAGGTCCTGAATATTTGGTATTTGGACAGATTGCTCTTTCCTTTAGAATAATGTCTAACTTCTTAGTGTATACAGTTAAGGCTCTTCATAATCCAGCCTTAGCTTAACTGATCCCTTCTCTTCCCCCAGCCTGTACACTTACTTATATTTAAATCGCATTGTATTCATTTTACTATCATCATCATATGCTTTATGGTCTCATGATTCTTTCTCCCTCCTTAGCTCTTTTTTTTTGTTTGTTTTTTGCGGTACACGGGCCTCTCACTGTTGTGGCCTCTCCCGTTGCGGAGCACAGGCTCCGGATGTGCAGGCTCAGCGGCCATGGCTCACGGGCCCAGCCGCCCCGCGGCATGTGGGGTCTTCCCGGACCGGGGCATGAACCCGTGTCCCCTGCATCGGCAGGCGGACTCTGAACCACTGCGCCACCAGGGAAGCCCCTCCCTCCTTAGCTCTTAATGTTCTTACCCAAATGCTACAATAGCTACGTTGAATTATAATGGAATAGTGGCACTCTTCTTTTGGAAGAGACTACGAATTAAAATTATGTTTAGGGCTTCTCTGGTGGCGCAGTGGTTGAGAGCCCGCCTGCCGATGCAGGGGACACGGGTTCGTGCCCTGGTCCAGGAAGATCCCACATGCCGTGGAGAGGCTCGGCCCATGAGCCATGGCTGCTGGGCCTGCGCGTCCGGAGCCTGTGTTCCGCAACGGGAGAGGCCACAACAGTGAGAGGCCCGCGTACTACATACACAAAAAAAATTATGTTTAAAACTGGTCTTTTAGGTTTTGCTTCATTACTTAAAAATGTTGTATCATACTGTTTGAATTCATCCCAAGGAGACGAATTTACTCTTTTGGGCCTCAAGGCCCAAAGCATTAATGGTACACATTAGAACACTGGGGGGAATAAAGAGAAACAGAAGAAAGAGGTTATAGGTGATGGACTCCTAACGACACCTTAGAAGTTGATGGGTTGTTTCTTACAGGTATTTTGGGTTGAGATGGGATTGAGGATGTAAAGTGGCAGAGACTCGTCCTAGGAACATTTGAGCCCTCTTAAAATGTTTTTCTTCTCACTAGGTATACTCGTATATTAATGAAGGATATAGATATACTAAACTCTGCAGGGAAGATGGACAAAATGAGGCTACTGAACATCCTGATGCAGTTGAGGAAATGCTGTAATCACCCATATCTCTTTGATGGAGCTGAACCTGGTCCACCTTACACAACGGACATGCATCTAGTTACCAACAGTGGCAAAATGGTGGTGTTAGACAAACTGCTTCCTAAATTAAAAGAACAAGGTACTTATGTTACTGGTATCAAATGGAGAAGTAATGGAAACTGTCTTAAGATTCTGATGTTAAAATGTAGGAGCCATCCTACCCTATGAAATGACTACTCTGGCACTTTCTAAAGTTGAAGTGTGGGATATTTAAAAACTTCTGTCCATTATCTGAGCTTCCCCCCCGCCCTCCTATTTTAAGCCTTCAGTCTTTTAAAAAGTGATCAGTAGTTAGGGTAGCCACACTCCCTGGATTTCGGGGAGAGTTCTTTCTTATTTTATATATGCTTTCCTAGAAATGTCAACTTTTTGTTATAAAATGCCAAGAATGCTCTTCTCACGCATATGTAGTTCCCAGAGCCTTTGGTAGACAGTGGTGTTGTATTCATGGTATTTTTTTCTTAGCTGTTTGTGTGGATTTTTAATTTAATTAAATGACATGTGCACGGACCCAAAGCAGTTTTATTTGTAACATATTGGCTTTTAATATGAAAATGAGTATGTGTACAGATGTATTTAAATTACAGGAATGTAGAGAGAATGTAGTAGCAAGCCAGCTTCAACAATTATAAATTCATGGCAAAACTTGTTTTCATCTACATCGTACCTACTTTCCATCTCCGAGAACGTTTTGAACCAAATCCCAGACATCAAGGCATTTCATAGACAAATTATTCATTCTGTAATATGAAGTATACAGTCAGATTTAAAGTTTCTCCATTTGTGTTTCTCTGTATATTTTGGTAAGAATGAAAATTGTACCAGTAGGTGAATTTCCTCTAGCATATTGACTGTTGAAAACATTGTAAGAGTTGCCAGTGAATTGGTTTACTTTTTTCTTCTTTTTATACCTTTTTAAAAAATGTATTTTCTAAAAGGCTTTCCTTGGGCCTCAGCCTGGCCTCACTGCATTCTAGGGGCAGTATCCCCCGCTTCTCCCGCCAACCGGGACCCTGTTGCTAAATAAATAAATAGATAGATAGATAGATAAGTAAATAAATAAATAGTTTTCCTTAAAAGCTTAGTAATTGAAGAAATTGAATATATGGGGAGGAGTGGCAGGAACTTGCTGGGAGGCTACTGAACATCCATATGCATTTAGGGTGTGGGAGGGTGGACAAGAGCAGATTATCAACCTCAGCTTCTAAGAGAAGATAGTTTCGTAATCATTATTTTTTAAAAGGATCCCTTTGTCTTTGTACATCCTACTGAAGGTGTTGTGCAGCTGGCTGAAGAAACGCAGTTGGGTAATTTGAGTCACGGCATAAGTGAAGGGTGATGGTCTAGATGTGAGGCGCTTATTTATGGTCCTTCCATCTGGATTGGGTCTTGAGAACTAGAATGAGACCAGGGTGTCAGGTGTGTGTTCGGAGATGTGTGGGGCTGTGCACAGGAGTTGTGATGGAGGGTTATTTTTAAGTATGTGGGATAAAAAGATAGTGATTCTCTCAGCCTTTGGGATGGCAAGACGTCCCAGGCCAGAGGTAAATACCCTTTTCTGTTTACAGAAACACTTTTCTTCAGTGTGTTGTGTAAATACTACCCTTTTCTATTTGTGCATTGATGGGAACAATGTGGGGAGTGACTAACTTGGATAATAAATGATGTACAGTTTTTTTTTTACACCTAACTATGTAACCTGGAATTAAGGAGTAATTGGTTAGTCTTGGTTTTGGTTAGCCTTAAATTTAAATAATTTTTTTTTCTTTTTAGTTTTGAAGCTTCTGATAATGGGCTGTTAATGTTTGCCGACAGGTTCACGAGTACTAATCTTCAGTCAGATGACGAGGGTATTGGATATTTTGGAAGATTATTGCATGTGGAGAAATTATGACTACTGTAGATTGGATGGGCAGACACCCCATGATGAGAGACAAGTGAGTAAGATCTGGGGAGGGGAGATCAAAAAATTATCAGATAAAATAATTTTCTGACATTTATTTTGTGTCTCCAGGAGTCCATCAATGCATACAATGAACCAAACAGCACAAAGTTTGTTTTCATGTTAAGCACACGTGCTGGTGGTCTTGGCATCAATCTTGCTACTGCTGATGTAGTAATTCTGTATGACTCAGATTGGAATCCCCAAGTAGATCTTCAGGCTATGGTAAGAGATAACAAATATATTCTGTGCCTAACAGACGTTTTAAAGTAAACTGATAAACAGTCTACAAATGTCAGTGACTTAATCCCATAGAATTGTATTTTCTCTGACCTAATAGTACAGTGAGGGTATTTTGCTGGTGATCTTCCATCTAAATCAGGGTATTTCCATCTTACATCTTTGCCATATCTTAGGACCTTAGAGTCCTATTATATCTGCATCCTGTCAGTAGAAAGGGGAGGAGAGAAAGCTGAGAATTGCCCAGGATATTTTTTATGGGGCAGAACTGAAAGTGACCCCACAGTCATTAGCCAGCACTCAATCACATAGCATAACCTACTGCAAGGGAGTTGGTAAATGATAGTATAGTTGTGTCCCAGGAGGAAGGGGTAGTGGGTTTGGGGAGCTAGTAATTTGCCTGCCACATTAGATGTTTAAAATTTTAGGCCCATGTGTGGGACTATCTTGGCCAGATCAAGAGGATCATTCGTTTTTTTGTTTTTTTTTAAATAAATTTTATTTTATTATTTATTTTTGGCTGCGTTGGGTCTTTCTTGCTGTGTGTGGGTTTTCTCTAGTTGTGGCGAACAGGGGCTACTCTTCGTTGCGGTGCATGCGCTTCTCATTGTGGTGGCTTGTCTTTGTTGACGAGATCAGGCTCTAGGCGTGTGGGCTTCAGTAGTTGAGGTGTGGGGGCTCAGTAGTTGTGGCGCTCAGGCTCTAGAGCTCAGGCTCTAGAGTGCAGGCTCAGTAGTTGTGGCGCACGGGCTTAGTTGCTCCGTGGCATGTGGGATCTTCCCGGACCAGGGCTTGAACCTGTGTCCCCTACATTGGCAGGCGGATTCTTAACCACTGTGCCACCAGGGAAGTCCCAAGAGGATCATTCTTTTTTTTTTAGTTATTTCTGATATATACATTTTAAAGTAATAACTAGAATTATGACTTATAACATTACAACAGAACATAAGATTTTTAGAAATTTCATGTAATGTCTGAAACATTTATGTTAACATATTTCCATACAAATAACCCAAAGAAAGTTTAGTATTAGTTGTTTTGTTTTTTTATACTGCAGATTCTTATCAGTTATCCATTTTATATACATCAGTGTATACATGTCAATCCCAATCGCCCCATTCATCACACCACCATCCCCACCCCACCACGGTTTTCCCCCCTTCGTGTCCATACATTTGTTCTCCACATCTGTGTCTCAACTTCTGCCCTGCAAACCGGTTCATCTGTACCATTTTTCTAGGTTCCACATACATGTGTTAATATACGTTGTTTTTCTTTTTCTGACTTACTTCACTCCGTATGACAGTCTCTAGTCATTCTTATGTTGAGAAAATTTATGGGCTATAGATTAATGTGAAAACTTAAAAGTTCTAAAGTTTGATATTGCTAATAATTTGACCTGTGGTATTTACATCTTTGGTGTTGGCCACTTTCATCCTGTGACTCTTTGTAAGGGTGGCTGGGGCTGGGAAAATTGATCAATTAGAAGTAGGGGTGCTTTGTAAGATGTGTTTTGTGAACTTACCAGAAGTTAAACAGAAAATGGAATTCAAATTAATTTGATCACTTATATGTAGTTAACTGGGCGCTATTTAAAGACTAGGATTTTTTTTTTTTTCCGGTACGCGGGCCTCTCACTGTTGTGGCCTCTCCCATTGCGGCTCCGGACGCACAGGCTCAGCGGCCATGGCTCACGGGCCCAGCCGCTCTGCGGCATGTGGGATCTTCCCAGACCGGGGCACGAACCGGTGTCCCCTGCATTGGCAGGCGGACTCTCAACCACTGCGCCACCAGGGAAGCCCCTAGGATTTTTATATTGTTTGTGGAGATTGTTTATTCATGTTACTTTTTTCCCTAATTGCAATGAAAATTTAGATTTGATTTAGGTAGAAAAGCATTTTGAATTTAAACCTAAGAGAAAAAGATTTTTTAAAAACTTTTATCATCAGACTTGAAGATTATAATTGTGTCTGTCTTGTCTGGAGACATTATATTTTATTTCCGTATAACCTAGAAAAATTAATACAGTAGTTTCTCACAGATTCAGCAACTATGATGTGTTCTATACCTCCTAAAAGATTTTCTTGTGAGATAACCAGTTAATTTGATTGAAACTGAGAATTTAAGAAATGTTAATGGAATATGAATCCGTTATAGTTGTTTTGTTTCGTATTTTTAAAACCATTTTGTACTTTTGTTTCTCAGTATACACATTCAAATGTTATTTATGTGAATTTTCAACTGGATTCAAAGTAACCTGGTTATTTTTCTAGGATCGAGCCCATAGAATTGGACAAACCAAGACAGTCAGAGTGTTCCGCTTCATAACGGATAACACTGTAGAAGAGAGAATAGTGGAACGTGCTGAGATGAAACTCAGACTGGATTCAATAGTCATCCAACAAGGTGAGCCTTAGGACTTTAAAAATTTACCAGGTTGAATTTATAACACTTTTTTCCTGGATTTTTTTTTTAGGATATTCTTGTTGTTAAACATTAATTAAACCAAGCTACGAGGCAACAATATTTATATTCCAGACTAAAGTAAGCTTCAGTTTTGTTAAGAGGATGGGTTTGGGCTCAGGAAGGTTGAAATTTGAATATTGACTCAGCTGGTTAGCAATTCTTTTACACTATCTGAGCCTCTTCTTCATGTGTTAAATAGGGATACAGAGATTTTTAAGGACTAAAGGGGATAATGTATATAAACATACCCAGCATTCATTGTGGTACATATTAAATAGAGGTGTGATGAGTGATTTACATATACTAACACTCAATTGACTACTCTGGGGAAACTGAAGAGATAACAATAAAACTCAGAATTCTTTTTTCTAGTCCACAGCGATTTATTGAGCACCCGCAGATGTCAGGCACTGTTCTTAGTGCTGAGAATACAGTGGTGACTGAAACCAACCAGTGTTCTTACTTTCAAGGACTTTATAATTTAGTGAGAGCAAGACACAGAATAAACATTTATGTAAATAGGACTAGATGGTGAAAATGGGATTGTATTTTGGATTAATTGAAGGGAACTTCAAGTTCTCATGCCAGATCAGCTTTCAAGGAAGACATTTATATTTTCATGAAGCTTAAAATAGAGTTAGTGATGGGATGTGTAAAATGTAAAAACCAAAACAAACCCTCAGTAACCTTGAGCCCACGTTGGTTTCCTTCCTTCCCAAATTGTGTCATGACTAAATGCATTTTATCTGTCTCTAAAGCTAAGAGGTATACTGTTGTATTATCCACTGATTATTACATTTGTGTGTCTTGGTTTTGTCAACCAGTCTCTAATTTCCTTGTAAGAAAGGGAATGTTACATTTCTTTGTTATCCCTTAATGCCAACCATAGAGTTAGCCACATGTCTGTATACATAAAGTCAGAAAGAGAAAAACAAATACGCTATGCTAACACATATATATGGAATTTAAGAAAAAAAAAAATGTCATGAAGAACCTAGGGGTAAGATGGGAATAAAGACACAGACCTACTAGAAAACAGACTTGAGGATATGGGGAGGGGGAAGGGTAAGCTGTGACAAAGTGAGAGAGTGGCATGGACATATATACACTACCAAATGTATAATAGCTAGCTAGTGGGAAGCAGCCGCATAGCACAGGGAGATCAGCTCGGTGCTCTGTGACCTCCTAGAGGGGTGGGATAGGGAGGGTGGGAGGGAGGGAGGTGCAAGAGGGGGGAGATATGGGAACATATGTATAACTGATTCACTTTGTTAAAAAGCAGAAACACACCATTGTAAAGCAATTATACTCCAATAAAGATGTTAAAAAAAAAGACAATACATGATTGCTTTATTATTAGTTGTTTTTGTTAATAATTGCTTAACATAGTGAGCTTACTTTGTACCAAGCCATGTGCTAAATATTTAAATACTGAATATTATCTTCTTTAGTCTTCATGCCAGCTGGAGGTTGGCATCAGAGGTAGAAGCAAGTCACTTATTTACCATTTACACAGCTAGGAGGTGACTCATCCAGGGCATCAAGAGCTATATAAACTATTACAGTGCAGTGTTTAATTAGGAAAGTCTCTGGGGACTTCTGGGGCCTGCCAAACAGAGGTTTCTCATGAGTGATGTAATGGCTAGTTTTTTTTCCCCCTCACATTCATCTATGCTTTTAGAAATACATCTGCCTTGTGGTTCTTTTTTTTTTTTTTGCGGTATGCGGGCCTCTCACTGTTGTGGCCTCTCCCGCTGCGGAGCACAGGCTCCGGACGCGTAGGCTCAGCGGCCATGGCTCAGGCTCAGCGGCCATGGCTCACGGGCCCAGCCGCTCCGCGGCATGCGGGATCCTCCCAGACCGGGCGCGAACCCGTGTCCCCTGCATCGGCAGGCGGACTCCCAACCACTGCACCACCAGGGAAGCCCTGCCTTGTGGTTCTTGTTCTCAATTATTTTCATCTCTGAAACCCTTTTCTTTTTTTTTTGAAGATTAAAAAATACAAATTCTTTTACAGTCAGCTTAGAAAAGCTTTTTGAGTCTTTTGACTTAATGTTTTTGGGGTATTTTTTTATATTTACTAAGGCAACTTTTGGAGCAAAATTTTGTGCTAGTAGCTTTGTTAATCCCATTTATAGACACATTAGTCAAAGAAGCCTTGGGTGCATAGGCCTCTGTGTTAACTGTTTTGTGGACTAAGGGGTATAACTAAAAATATGAGAATATACAGAAGTACTTTATGTCTGAAAAGTTCCCTCCCAGTCCACAGGGAAGTAATTTCTGTAAGCTTAAGAGCATTTTGATAGCAGTGAGATAGCTTTCAAGAAACATGTTCTGTGGATATATTCTAACTTTGAAAGTCACAAATACTTGATGGTGCATTCTATCAGGGATCCAAAACCATGATACAAGTATGTAAGGTCCCAGAAAGCAACGTGTATCTTTACCTACTCATTACAAGTTGGTTGAAGGAGAAAAATTAGAATAGAAGTAGTATATGAGTGGCTCTTGAAGTCTGGCAATATGAAGGTTTTTATACTTCACTTTTGTAAGTAGAACAAGCTGATTTGGGAGCATTAGTAATAATACTAATCAGTTTCTGCTCATCAGAAACTTCTTGTGTTTATAATGCTCTCATCTTTTGATACTTAAAAAAAGTTATGGTAATAATTTTGATTTTCAGATATCCCAAGTTACTGTCATTCTCACCGTACAAGAATATATTTTATTGAAGTGGCATTCGGTAGGCTTCATTATGTAATATGTAAAGTTTAGAAATATTTCAGAGTTTACAGATTAGAATTTGGTATTTTATATAAAAATGAAAATGATCAGATGAGAATAAACAGAAATGATTGACGTTTGAGGCAAAATTATGTGGTATTACATCTAACATTTAAAATTCCAAATATCCAGTAAACTAAAGTTCGTTTGATTAACATTACACAACAAAACCTTTTTTTCAGGAAGACTTGTGGATCAGAATCTGAACAAAATTGGGAAAGATGAAATGCTTCAAATGATAAGGCATGGGGCAACACATGTATTTGCTTCAAAGGAAAGCGAGATTACTGATGAGGATATTGATGGTATTTTGGAAAGAGGTGCAAAGAAGGTGAGATGCAGATTAAATGATATGTTTAATAAGTAAAATATTTTAAACCAGAACTGTTGGAGGAAATAGTTATGTGAGTTATCGGTAATCTGACTTCTACAGAAAGAAGTTTTTATGTAGTATAAAGCCTAATTTATTTTGACTGTAGTTCTCATGCTTTTTAAATTCTTCATCTAATAGGATGTTTCTTTTGTTTCCTAGACTGCAGAGATGAATGAAAAGCTCTCCAAGATGGGTGAAAGCTCACTTAGAAACTTTACAATGGATACAGAGTCGAGTGTTTATAACTTTGAAGGAGAAGATTATAGAGAAAAACAAAAGGTAATTTAGAAAGAGATTTTAGTTACTTGAAGACTTAATATTTTACTTGAAACTTGGAATTTAAGTGTTAGGTGTAATGCCTTGTCTCAAACAGCAGTCATTTCTGTTTACTCACAACTAAATTATTTTCATTTTTGTGTTAAATTTAATGCCACATTTTCAGTTGGTAAACTGAAATGTTTAAAAAGTTTATGTATACTGTTACAGTGCACTATGTTGTGTGGGATGATTATAGTAATTTGGGATATTTGAAAATTAAAACTTGCCCAAAAAAATCGTCACAACCTTATTAGACTTTTTTTTTTTAAACAGCAGAATTGGCTGGTAATAATTAAGGGGAATAACTTCTTATTTCATAAGTAATACTTGCTGTTATATAGTGAAATTAGAAAATACCTACAGGGTAGAAGAAAAAAAATTCTACCTAATGCTTTCCCTTTTAATGTTTAGGCATGTACATCCTCTGAATTTTTTCTAGGCTAAATATATATCTACATTTCTCTTAATTGGGGTTCTAAACCTTCTGTAGCATTGTTTTTCACCTAGTATTCATTTGGTCAGGAAATACTTACTAAATGCCTATGCTCTTCACTAGACCTCCTGTGTGTTAATTGCCTAGTCCCTAGCCTCACAGAGCTTATAGTCTAGAATTTTATGAATATCTTTGAATTTATAAATAACAGTCGTAGTGATGTACATAGTCGGAGTTGCATTCATGTAGGATTTGGGACTATATAATAAAGTTGGTGATTTGAATTGTTTCCCATGTGCTAGATTGCATTCACAGAGTGGATTGAACCACCTAAACGAGAAAGAAAAGCCAACTATGCTGTTGATGCCTATTTCAGGGAAGCTCTTCGTGTCAGTGAACCTAAAGCACCCAAGGTGAGTTGACAGAGCACAAATGTCTAAAAATATTGGAACTGTAAATCATTTTTCTTCTTATACTCTTGCGATAAAATCAGATTGAGAATTAGATTTTATGGTTTCTTACAGTACACCTCCTTCAGCTTTTGTTAAAAGTTTTCTAAAGATTAATTTTGAATGTAAGCATTTAAAATTTGATTAATGGTTTGTTCAGTTTTAGTGGAAGATGCATTCAGTTGCTTGGAGAATTGGCTGTCATGATTTTACAGAATGAAAAAAGGTTATAGATTTAAAGCAAAATAATTGCTTTCTTATGAATAATACTTTTTGTCTTTAGGCTCCTCGACCTCCAAAACAACCTAATGTTCAGGATTTCCAGTTCTTTCCTCCACGTCTATTTGAATTATTGGAAAAAGAAATTCTATATTACAGAAAAACGATTGGGTACAAGGTAGCAGAAGTAACACTTTGTTCGTAACTAACCTGGTTTTTTGTTTTGTTTTTTAAATATTTATTTATTCATTTATTTATTTGGCTGCGCCGGGTCTTAGTTGCAGCATGTGGGATCCTCATTATGGCTTGTAGGATCTTTAGTTGCAGCATGTGCACTTCTTAGTTGCGGCATGCATGCGGGATCTAGTTCCCTGACCAGGGATCGAACCTGGGCCCCCTGCGTTGGGAGCGTGGAGTCCTACCCACTTGGCCACCAGGGAAGTCCCTAATCTGGTTTGTTTTTAACTTAATAAATGCAGAATATCAATATGTTTTCTTTCATGGCTGGATTAAAAATTGTGAAAAATTTGTGAAATGTCATGTACTTGGTTAAGAGTTTAGTTGATTGCATACTTCCTAAAATATATTGACTGATGACATAGGAAAAAAAAAAATTTTTAGGTGCCTCGAAATCCTGACCTACCAAATGCAGCACAGGCACAAAAAGAAGAACAGCTTAAAATTGATGAAGCTGAACCCCTTAATGATGAAGAATTAGAGGAAAAAGAGAAGCTTCTAACACAGGTATAGCCTTCAATGAACACAGAATTTAGTAACATTATTTTGTAAGGTGCTGTCTTAGGCTGTGTTGGAATATATAAAGGAAGTACATTTTTTTGATTTCAAAAATGGAATAATTGATGATCATAAAGCATGGGCATATGGTGTTTGCTACATTTTGATTGTCATTAGTTGTTGAGGTGGTAGAGAAGATTATGGATTTGCACCAGCCTTGGTAGAATGGGTATCCTTTTGATCACCATTCTTCCAGCACTCCCATCTTCCCTTTCCTGTGAATCTTCTACGTTGCTACTAAGTTATAATTCTCAATGGCAAATCTCTGCTCCATACTTTCTTAACATCCTTTAAGTTTCAATCAAGGCCTTTCAGAATCTGGCCTTAACCTACCTTTAAAGCTTTATTTTCCTTCTGTTTTCCCACTTGGTTTATATCTTTGCCCTTTAGTCTATGTTCATTCCTCCTGGCAAACTTCTACTCTTTGAAAGCTCAGTGAAAATGTCACCTTTTTGTGCAGCATTCTTTATTCTCCCGCTCAGCTTCAATTGCTTGGCTATGTAAGCAATATATGATGTATTGCTAAAAGTGCTCATCTATGTACATGAAAATCTACTACTTTAAAAGCACTTAAAAAGAAAACTTGGAGCAACTGAAAATCTTCTATAATACTCAGCAGCATTGGTAAAGTTTAATAGCTTTTCTCCCAAGTTCAGTGTGCTGTGATTATGTTTTGTTTCCATCGCTTTGAAGGGATTTACCAATTGGAATAAGAGAGATTTTAACCAGTTTATCAAAGCCAATGAGAAGTGGGGCCGTGATGATATTGAAAATATAGCAAGAGAAGTAGAAGGAAAAACTCCAGAAGAAGTCATTGAATACTCAGGTAATTCTCCTATTATTTTAATAGGTATAAGAATGTTCTCAGGCTTCTGGAGAGCTGTTGGAAAGTTCAGATTTTCTTACTCTGAATACTGTTTTGATAAGCTTAATTTCACGACAACTTAGTGCCTTGATTTTTTTTTTAATAAATTTTATTTATTTATTTATTTTTGGCTGCGTTGGGTCTTCGTTGCCACGTGCGGGCTTTCTCTAGTTGTGGTGAGCAGGGGCTACTCTTTGTTGCGGTGTGCAGGCTTCTCATTGCGGTGGCTTCTCTGGTTGTGGAGCACAGGCTCTAGGTGTGCGGGCTTCAGTAGTTGTGGCACATGGGCTCAGTAGTCGTGCCTCCCGGGCTCTAGAGCGCAGGCTCAGTAGTTGTGGTGCACGGGCTTAGTTACTCCACGGCCTGTGGGATCTTCCCAGACCAGGGCTCGAACCCGTGTCCACTGCATTGGCAGGAGGAATTTTAACCACTGCGCCACCAGGGAAGCCCTAGTGCCTTGTTTTGTTTTGTGTTTTTTAAAAATTGAATTGGAAAATCTCCCCTTCTTTAAAATGGCATCGTTAATTTTTTTTTTTTTTTTACCCCCGTTCACTAGCTGTAGCCAAGGAAACAAGAATAGGTCACTGAATAATTGTGCCTTCATTTTTATTTCATTGTCTTTCATAAGTTTTCAAGTGTTACGTGTTTCTGTGTCTCCTGGAGCCAGTCGGATTGTCAGGTGGGTGTAGCTCTGGTGGTCCGCCCAGAGCTTCAGAATAGACACAACTAAGAATTGGGGGATACTTCCTATAATCATCCAGCTTATCTTCCTGGTTTCTTCATAGTTAAGGAAACTGAGAAATAATTACGTGGCTTACTAGTGTTACATGTGGGGGAAATGGAAATATTTCTTAATCCTTAGCAAGTAAAATAGAGCACTTACAACAAGAAGTTATTTATCTTTCTGCCTTTCCCCCACCTATCTCATCTGCCCAACTCTTATTCCTACAGCTGTGTTCTGGGAAAGATGCAATGAGCTGCAGGACATAGAGAAGATTATGGCTCAGATTGAAAGGGGAGAGGCAAGAATTCAAAGAAGAATTAGTATCAAAAAAGCACTTGACACAAAGGTACTTTGAATATTAATAAATATAGTAAAATAACTCCTATCAGTAATATGAGAGTTTAAAGTAACTTTTAAAAAGGAAAAGAAATGATGATATAAAATTTTTTTTCAAAGGACAGCATTCAAACATTATAGGTGTTCTCAACAGAATTTACCTCAGTATTTCAGTTGATATATCTGGGTCAGAGTCACTGTGATTGGCTCTTTGCTGTGTGGTGTACCAGAAAGTCTGAGTCTGTATTTCTTTTTAAAATAATAAAGACTGAAGTTGTTTCAGAACAAAGATTACAATGTAACCGACTTTGGATAGAAAGTTGATGTGAAATACAACATTTAGAGCTAACTTTATTAAAGCCGAGTTTGAAACATAGATTATATAGGATTTGTATTTTATATAATATAAAATCTGATTTTCATAGATTGGACGGTACAAAGCACCTTTTCATCAGCTGAGAATATCTTATGGTACTAACAAAGGAAAAAACTACACTGAAGAAGAGGATCGTTTTCTGATCTGTATGCTTCACAAACTTGGATTTGACAAAGAAAATGTTTATGATGAATTGCGACAGTGTATTCGCAACTCTCCTCAGTTCAGATTTGACTGGTTTCTAAAGTCCAGAACTGCAATGGTGAGTACTGGGGGCCTTTTTCTATAATGTAGTAGAATTAAACTTCCTCTGACAGTTCAAAGGAAGTAGGTTATTTAATATTCTTTAAGGTAACTTTTTAAATTCTATTAAGAGAAACTGTGGTTCAGCTGTATCTTTGAAGTAAATTTTTGTTACAATATTGTTTGTATTACAGTTTAAATCAGTTCCTTAAGAAACAGTTCACATCCACAGTTAAAAACCTAATGTCATAAGTAACTTACAAAGTTTATTTTTTCTATTGTTTAATAGCACATCTTTTAACATCACTATATATGATAGGACTAATTTTTTTATGTGAATTTTAATCAGGTTCTAAGTAGGAGGAAATGTCACCATCAATTTTAACTTTTGAATGTAATGATCACAATTTAAAATTTGATTTTTGGTTTTATAAATGAACACATCTCTATAAAGAAAGGACTTGTACTCACGCATCTGCCCATCAGAATGCTGAGTTTGAGTTATTTAAAAAGAGCTTAATGTAGTAAAACACTATACTGATTTAATCCTAGGTTTTGATTTTATTCCCAATATCAACCTGTTTCTGATCAGCAAGTTCCATTTGTAATGACCTAAAATTAGAATTCAGAAAAGTTTAGCTTTGATGAATTGCTCTTCTCTTATGTATTTTTTAAAAACTTTTTATTTGATATTAGAGTATAGTTGATTAACAATGTTGTGTTAGTTTTAGTTGATTAACAATGTTGTGTTAGTTTCAGGTGTATAATAGCAAAGTGATTCAGTTATACACATACATGTATCTGTTCTTCTCCAGATTCTTTTCCCATTTAGGTTGTTACATAATATTGAGCAGAGTTCCCTGTGCTATACAGTGGGTCCTTGTTGGTTATCCGTTTTAAATACAGCGGTGTGTACATGTCAATCCCAAACTCCCTAATATACTTCCCTCATATACTCCCTAATATACCTGCTTCCCCCCGGTAACCATAAGTTCGTTCTCTAAGCCTTTGAGTCTGTTTCTGTTTTGTAAATAAGTTCATTTGTATCGTGTTTTTTTAGATTTCGCATATATCATATGATATGTCTTTTTCTCTGTCTTACTGTATTTTACCACCTTTGAGTTTTTAGCTTCATCTTGTGTTCTTCAGGATGATGATAATGCCAAAACAATTCTGTAGTCTTAATTTTGAGATGTACTAGGATAGCAAAGTAAACAACTTTATAGTAGGATTTACCTCAGTATATTTAAAATACATTGTCACTCTTCAAGATGGAGGATAGTGTTTAGTCTTTAAATGTGACCACTGAAGGGGTTTTTTTCAGTAAACATCAACAGAGGCTACTGTTTTATGAAACCCTGGTTTGGGAAATGTTGCACTATAAATGCATTATAAATATATAGTTAGAGGAGACACATTCTGTTGCTATAAGCTCTATATTATATCTTTTAAAGTAGGGACAATTTATATAATTAATAAGTGATTTTTGTGGTGAGTGAAACAAGATGCAGTGTCACATTGATATACTGGTACAATACCATGGTCTAAAACTGTGTGTTATTTCCTAATGTGTTTCATGTTAAGGCACACATACAAAATGATAATATGCGTATGGCCCCTTGTGATAAACAGTTGAGGCATAATCCTTCTCTAAGAGCCAAGAAGATTCATGCCATAGTACATCTGTAACACATTCTGGCATGTGTATCTCAGTGTACCTGTTAAAGGAAATAAAGAACTTTGATGCAGTGTACTACCTTCTCTCTATATGTACTATTGCAAATATTTCCAAACCTTATATGGTTGTGTCCTATACAATAATATTTTTAAATGATTTTATTGTGACCATTTGTGTAGAATGTCACTTACGACAAGGAGAGGAAAAAACAATTTTACTCAGTAGGTAGCCAGCAGTGATACAAATGGACTCCTGTTTTCTTAAGGGGTATTTACTATTTCTACACTATAATTTAAAATCCTTTCTGGAGCCTGTGTAGATTGCTAAGGAGAGATGAGGTAAAACTCATCATAGATTCTATGACTATTTTTCCCGAACTGGGAAAGACGGCAGGTGGTACACTGTCTACCACAATTCTAGTGGTAATGCGTTTAAGGGAAAGATATACCTCTTATTAAGTTTTAGTTGATTTTGACCCTCAAGTATGTGCTCTGTTAATTTTAAGTTTTGGATGTAGACGACAGTTTTCAGGCATAGACACTATGTAGCAGAATTGCATATATTAAGAGATGTTCATTTTCACTGCTTCAGTTCCTAAGTGAAGGAAGGATTTATGAAAAATACACAACAGTGTGGCCTTAAATAATGAAGTGAAAAGTTTACAGATACCTATTTTTATCCTCCTAGCATGGATTGTGTATGAAAATTATCAGTTCCTTTTGCTTTTTAAAATTTTGTCTGTTGGTGGTATATAAGTGATATTACACTGTTAAAACATACCTTTGGTTTTGAAATTGTAATCATGAAAGATTACCATGTAAATTTATGTTTGTAACTCAGGAGCTCCAGAGGAGGTGTAACACTTTAATTACCTTGATTGAAAGAGAAAACATGGAACTAGAAGAAAAGGAGAAGGCAGAGAAAAAGAAAAGAGGACCAAAACCTTCAGTAAGTACTCACGAAAATGTAAATATTTTCTTGGGGAACTTAACTTTTTTCAAGAATTTGAACATTACTTGGCTATCCCTGATGTGTTTGTTTTTTTTTTTTTTTTTGGTAAGTAGTATGGCCTTGGATTGCTTTAAAAGTATAAACTAAACTTGATTGCATTGTGTGGGAAAAATCATGTTATGATGGTAGTTCACAGTATGGGGATTTGTGGGAATATGGGAAAGTCTGTCTTGTGAATGGCAAGAGCCTACACCTGATGTTGAGAGTACACGTTATAATTTTAGAATATGTAAAGAAATATTAGGAAGGCACTGGCCTTTACAACCTTTACTGTTCACTTCTAAACTTTGATATATTGTACCAATGATATCTTAGCAATGTGAAGGCAAGAATTATAAGAAAAAAAGTCATTCTGTTGTCTAATAATAATTTATATAGTCATGCGTAAGTGAACGTATCAGGAAAGTCTGGTATACTCACAAAGTATTTCTCATTACTGCTTTCTTTTGATGAGAGGGCATGTTATACATTTGTTCGGTGTATTGATTTACTATTGCTAATTGTGAATTACTCATTTACTTCATTATTAGCATTAAGGTATTTATGTTAGTAAAATACGTAGATAAGATTATTTGGAGAATTAAGGTTATTCTGGTTAAGAAAATTAATACCTGTTACTAAGTGGCAGTTATTAATAAATTGCTATCATGAGTCTTCCAATATATTTCATGTTAATATTATTCTTGTGATGAAGATAATCCTTCTGTTTGTTTGTAGACCCAGAAACGTAAAATGGATGGAGCACCTGATGGCCGAGGAAGAAAAAAGAAGCTGAAACTATGAATACATATTTGTTTCATAATCACTAACTTTAAACCAGTAGTTCTTTAATTTACGGGTCTTCATAAGATGTACTGTACAATGCTCAATTGTTATGTCATTCAAAGACATCAGGTTCATCTGTTTACCAAGCTAGAAACATAGTATGTAGTTTCACTTTTTTAAATGCAACAGCTGTGCTGAAATTTTTTTATCATTAACACTTGAAGTAATAAAATAGGCTTCATTTATTAATAAATGTTTCATTTGATTTATTTTTATATTATAGTTCCATTTGTGAGGCTTGTGACTTTTGTTTATCAGCTATAATTTCTACACTTGTAAGGCTTAAAAAGAAGCAAACAAGTTAAAAAACAGAAAATTGCAAATAACATTTGTCCCTTCAGTCTTCACTTAGTTGTGTAATTGTTTTAATTCACTTTGCCTTTGCAGAAGTTTGGGTATCTTTGTAGTGCTATTGAGTCTCATCTGGGAAGATTATGTAAGTTGCATTCTCCTTGCTTATTATATGGGTAGAATGGGAAAAAAAGGCAAGACAAATTCTCATTAAATTCTATGCATATTTCTGTTATGCTTTCTGTTTCTGTAGTTGGTTCTGAGGTGAATATGCCCTATTCTGTTTGGAAGAATGGCCTTTTAGTTATATAGCCAAAGACATTTAGTATTTTCTGGTTCCTTAAGGTGTTGTTGTACCATTTTGTAAAAGGAATATTATTATTACTTTTTTTAATTGTTTGGTAAATATTTTTGACAAATTACCTTCTGAAGCAGCCACAGCTTAGAAATAATGTCAAAACTAAGGTGATTTTTTTTTTTTTTAAAAGACCCAGCCAAAATAAGGTGTGAATTTGTCATACTGTTAAAATGAAATTGGTAAAATGTATCCCCTTCCAGTTTACTTTTTTGGGTTTTAGAGTAATTGAACATTTTATTTTATTATATTTAAAATAATTTCTAAGTGTGAGCAGCAAGACTGACTGTAATTCCAGTTTTTATTTTCTGTGGACAGACTTGATAAACTGGAGACCCTGAAGCAGGATTACCCAAATTGTAGTGTCAGGATTTTAGCTGTACCAGAGGCCTTTATGTGCTACACATAATTTGTATAAAGTTTTATATGTGCAAATTGGGTACATAAATAGTCTCCATTTTTCTAAGGGAATGCAATAAATGTAGCATCGTGAATAAATATAACTTTTATAATCCTTAAGTGGTCTTTTCTTTCCATTGCTGTAATTTTCTTTTCTCATTGGATTTTTATTTGCTTTTTTCCTTAGGATGTTATCTTTTTTCCTTAATTGGATTTTTTCGTCTCAGATTTGTATCAGTTGTTTTCATTTGCCCACACATAATTGGGATTTTTATTTATAAGGGTGATTTCTATAGTATTACTACTACTACTACTGCTTGCTTTTAAAAAGTGGGATTGCTGCCATCAGTGTCAAGCAAAATGCAGTGTTTATGGCAATTTGTGGAGTAATTTGGTTTGTTTTGTGTTCCCCCCAAATTGACTTCTTTATAGCCTTGGATTCTTAAAATAACAATTATGGATCTAATATATGCAAAACGTGAGGAATGGTTATTTCTTTCATGAAAAGAGCTATCATTCTTAAGAGTGGTGGCTTTATTTTGGAGGAAATAATTGGGAAAATATAAGGCCAAAGAAAACTTTACAGAGCTCACAAAGGAAGTGATTTCAAGAGGAAGAAAACACAGCCTAATTTGTGTGTGTGTGTGTGTGTGTGTGTGTGTGTGTTGTTGGAGGAGGGAGTGGAGGAGGTGGGAGGAGGTTGAGAGTGGAAATACGAAAGGAACCTAGTGCCAGCCCTTCAGAGCTCAGGGACATGGGAACGTGTACAGGGAAACACTTGAAAAAAGCATGAAAGAAACAATATTAAATTTAGCATTGTGGTTTAGCCAATGTGTGAGGCATTTGTGTTTCCCAGGTCAATTAGAATATCACTCTTGTATGTCTATCCAGAATAAAGTAAAGCCAAGTTTTTATTTATACTGCTAGTTAAGGGAAGGAAAAATGGTAAGCTCAACCCAACTGTTTTAAAAGAGGAATTGGTGGTTGGAGTGGACTCAAAATTGGAACCCAATTTCCAGTTGATTTCCTCAATTTCCAGTTGAGGAATAGGAGGGCTTAAATAGGGGGAAGGGAATGGTCCCTAAAGCCAGCTTAGAAGAGGCTGGGTGTTTACACAGGTGACCAGGGTCACTGTCTATTGTTACCCAGAATATTTCATTTAATAGTTAATTGAGTAAGGCTCTCTATATTATTCTGTTGGGAAGATTATATTCTATTGGGAAAATACACAGGTAAAACTAATAAAATGTAATTTTAACTTAAGTCTTTTAAATATTAATGTAACCTTGGAGAAAAAAGATAATGGAAAATTTTCCAATAGCAAACATTTAAAAAAAAATTTAGGGTATTTCAAATTCATATAGTAGACTTAAGGTGTGTGCTTTAATTTTATAGCAGTGCTTACATATGCTTATTTTAATGTGTTCAAGTTTTATTCATTTCCTTAGAAAATCTGAACTGAATAGCCCTAATTGAGGGTAGTGGCATTTATGGATCTCTAAATGTTGGTCTTTAAAGGATACTGTCTACAATATTAAAAAAACAACCCAATCCAAAAATGGGCAGAAGACAGACCTAAATAAACATGTCTCCAAAGAAGACATACAACAGATGGCCAAAAGGCACATGAAAAGCTGCTCAACATCACTAATTGTTAGAGAAATGCAAATCAAAACTACAATGAGATACCACCTCACACCTGTTAGAATGGTCATCATCAGAAAATCTACAAACAACAAATGCTGGAGAGGGTGTGGAGAAAGGGGAACCCTCTTGCACTGTTGGTGGGAATGTAAATTGATACAGACACTATGGAGAACAGTATGGAGGTTCCTTAAAAAACTAAAAGTAGAATTACCATATGACCCAGCAATCCCAGTACTGGGCATATACCCAGAGAAAACCGTAACTCAAAAAGACACATGCACCCTGATGTTCACTGCAGCACTATTTACAATAGCCAGGTCATGGAAGCAACCTAAATGCCCATCAGCAGGCGAATGGATAAAGACGATGTGGTACATATATACAATGGAATATTACTCAGCCATAAAAAGCAACGAAACTGGGTCATTTGTAGAGACATGGATGCATCTAGAGACTGTCATACACAGTGAAGTAAGTCAGAAAGAGAAAAATATCGTATATTAACGCATATATGTGGAATCTAGAAAAATGATAACAGATGAACCGGTTTGCAAGGCAGAAATAGAGACACATGTAGAGAACAAACGTATGGACGCCAAGTGGGGAAAGCGGGGTTGCGGGGTGGTGGTGGTATGAATTGGGAGATTGGGATTGACACATATACACTAATGTATAAAACAGATAACTAATAAGAACCTGCTGTATAAAAAAATAAAATTCAAAAAAGACTGTCCAGTTAAGTGTAACAGGTACATGATAAGATAGCAAAAAGGGTCAACATGTTAACATTTAACACTTCAACCAATTAACCTGCCAATTTGTTGGTGGTTTCAAGTAATTGTTTTTCTCAAATAGGATTATGCTTTGTAATATTTTATTTCATATTTGTGTATTTTAAGAATATTGCTATTTTTTAAAGATCAGTATGTCAGTGTGGTAGATAAGTTCAGGTATAGTTACATTTTAAGGAACATTTATAAATCCCATTTCTGAGAGGCCACCAGCCCTTAACACCAGACCCTTCCTGTCAGTGTGTCTCAGGGGGAATTAATTCAGTGGGCAGGCAGGCTCAAGTTGAAAAAGTATGAACAGGTTGAATCAAGTGCACAATAATGCACTTGTTTCAGGCATAGAACACAGTTGTCCTGATTCCTATGACCATTTTAAAGGCAGGAGCAGCTCTTTGTAAAAATAATAGTGTCACCTATCTCGTGTCTGGAGCCAGAATACTGCACAGCCCTCACACTCGGATTTGTGCACCAAGTTTTAGAATTACTGCCTATGTTTAGGCAGTCACTCACTGAACACTGGTGAACCTTGACAGCAGAAGCAGTCGGGGTAGTGTTCCAACGTCCTCACCATGTACACCTTTCTCAAACCACTTTCCTTTTCTGCTTATATCTCAGGCATCACTCAGTACTGCAAATTGCACTTGGAAAAAAGTATCACCCTGAATCTGATGTATTTTGAAAACGGAGATATCATAGTAATCTTTGGACTTGCAGTGATAAACTAAAACCTTCACCTGGGAGCTTGTAAGAAATGTAGAATCTAAGGCATCATGCCAGACCTGCTGAATTAAAATCTGCATTTTAATAAAACCCTCAAAGGTGATTCATATGCACGGGAAATTTTGAAAAGCACTGCTTTAAACTGCCAAAGTAAAATAAAACGAAACCTTAATAGTTGTTTAACAGATATATTAACGATATCATCAGGGTAACAGATCTTTTAGTTTAGGTCAGGAAGATCATTCAATACTATTTCAGAGAAAATGCTTTTAATAAAGTTGAATTTTGGATCTGCAGATAGTTTTAGCAGGGGTTCCTCTGGTGAGCTGTAATATACTGGCATTTAAGTCACCACATCTCAATTACATTGGAGCAGCATGTGGTCCGAGGACCAGCAGCAGTGGCAGCACCTGGGAGTCTGTTAAAATTACAATTGCCACAGCTTACCCTTCCCCCTCCCCATAAAGCGAGAGAGAGGCATGGACATATATACACTACCACATGTAAAATAGATAGCTAGTGGGAAGCAGCCGCATAGCACAGGGAGATCAGCTAGGTGCTTTGTGACCACCTAGAGGGGTGGGATAGGGAGGGTGGGAGGGAGGGAGATGCAAGAGGGAGGGGATATGGGAACATATGTATATGTATAACTGATTCATTTTGTTGTAAAGCAGAAACTAACAGACCATTGTAAAGCAATTATACTCCAATTAAAGATGTTAAAAAAAATTACAATTGCTCAGATCAGATCACACTCCCGTTCTGCTGAATGAGAAGCGGGGTTGGGGGCGGGTGGCTTGCATTTATGTCCGAGGCTCTCCAGGTGATTCATACTGAAGTTTGAGATGCACTGGGTTAGTACCTCTCACTATACCTGTTGGTTTCCCCTTCCTTTAAAGGGAACAAATGTTACATAACTTTGGATCGTGACTTGCTTTTTTCTACTCACCTTTTTATAAATCCAATTATGAGACTATAAAAGGAAGCAGGGCTTCCCTGGTGGCGCAGTGCTTGAGAGTCCGCCTGCCGATGCAGGAGACGCGGGTTCGTGCCCCGTTTCGGGAAGATCCCACATGCCGCGGAGCGGCTGGGCCCGTGAGCCATGGCCACTGAGCCTGCGTGTCCGGAGCCTGTGCTCCGCAAATGGGGGAGGCCACAACAGTGAGAGGCCCGCATAACGCAAGGAAAAAAAAAAAAAGGAAGCAGGCTGAGTGCGTGGGTCATTAAACAAATCATGCCTGAGTCATCTCATTTTTATAAGGAAGGTGAGGCGTTCATGGGTAGAGCTATAAGCCACCTCTCCTTATAGGGATGATGTACAAACAGTGGTTAAAGAACCAGACGTGGTGACAGAAGGGTTTTGGGTGAGTGTGTCATCTCTTTCACAGGAAGGACCATTTTTAACATCAAAAGTTATTCTCAGCACATTTGTCCTGTATGTTGTCATTTTCGAGACATGGCTGATCTGGTTTGAAGTCAGAAACTTTTGTCCCCCTGTTGACGCACAGACGACAATATCTGCTGCTAGGGATGGTCAAGGTCAGCTTGTAGCATGGTAGACTTCTGAGGAGTCACCATAACTGCTCAGTGGAGTTACTATCTGGTTGCTGTTAAAGTAGCTTACAGATTGGTCATTTTTCTCATCTCCGACATCAACCTTATGTCTGAGTAGAAGGGAAGTCAGTAACATGAGGCAGCTCAGGAACAGGAGCTGCGTCCCCCAGATGGACATGGTGCTGCTTGGAGGATCCATACCTATAGTTTCTAGTCCCGTGAGCTGCGCCACCTGGGAGCAAGTCTGGAGGAATCTGGCTTTTTTAAAGGCTCAGGGCGATATGCTGAGTATGGGTGCCCTTGTTTTTATCAGCAGGTATATCTGGAGATAGAGTCAGGAACTCAGGATTGGCTCTTCTGCATTTGAAGGCTTTGCCCCCAGCAAAGGAGAGAGTGGACTGATAATATTCCGGACTCCTCTTTCCAAACGCTCTGTTTGCACTCTTTTTTTTTTTGGCTGCAAGCTTGCAGGATCTTAGTCCCCTGACCAGGGATTGAACCCAGGCCACAGCAGTGAGAGTGCCAAGTCCTAAGCACTGGACTGCCAGGGAATTCCCTCTGTTGGCACTCTTTCTTGATTCGACAGTATAAATTGTATGTATGTACCACTCTCTTCCAGTTGCCACCTTTGAAAAAAGAAATCTGCTTTGAGGAAGTTTACACAGTAAGAGAAATTGTAAGGGGGTGGGAGTTTGGAAGCTATCGTTAAAGGCATTGGTGGGGGTGGGAGTTTGGAAGCTATCGTTAAAGGCATCGGTGGGGCTGCACTTCTTCCAGGGGCTCTAGAGGATCCAGTTCTTGCCTCTGCCAACCGTCCGTGGCTTGTCACTTCGATCTCTGCTTTTATGGTCACACTGCCTTCTTTTCTGTGTCATCTCCACCGATTCCTTCCTATAAGGACACTTGTCAGTACAGTTAGGGTGCCCCAGGATGATCTTCCCACCTCAGAATCCGTAACTTAATCCTATCGGCAAAGATGCTTTTCCCATATGAGCTAGGGCTCACGGGTTCCATGGATTAGGACCTGAATTCTTTGGGGGCCGTTACTCAGCCTGCTACACCTGTCAAATTCAGTTTGTTTCATTTCCTTTGTCTTACCTCCCAATGTTTAGAGACACATTCAGTGAAGCCCAGTTACCGAACTCCACTTTTCTTTTTCTTTTCACTTCTATTGTACTTAGTTTTGATGGCTTGCATGTACCTCTTGGTGTCTGGCTCATTTTTCTAAAGTCAGAGTTAATGTTCCCAAAGGGACCCCATACGACTCTGTCCCAAGTTGTGATAATACAGTAGAGAGAAGTCATTACAACCTGTTTAATTTCCTTAATTTCATAAATAGCAACAACTTGCCATTGAAGAGATTTACCAATAGAACTACACAGTAAGTTTGGAAAAAATGAGTGATAATCTCATTACCCTAACACAAAGTTCTTATCTTTTCGAGGCATGTCCTTTTAGTTTTTTCCTTTTTTTTTTTTTTCAGTACACGGGCCTCTCACCGCTGTGGCCTCTCCCGTTGTGGAGCACAGGCTCCTGACGTGCAGGCTCAGCGACCATGGCTCACAGGCCCAGCCGCTCCGCGGCATGTGGGATCCTCCCGGACTGAGGCACGAACCCGTGTCCCCTGCATCGGCAGGCAGACTCTCAACCACTGCGCCACCAGGGAAGCCCAGTTTTTTCCATATTTTTTAAGGCTTGCAGTAGCAACATGATCACTGATAATCTAGAATTCATTATGCTATCAAGTGGCTATCTCATGATTCAATGAACTATTTCCTGAGTACTGGACATTTAGGTTGCTTATTATTCATTATTATAAAAAAGGTTAGTAGGAGCAATATTGGGGTGACTAGTGTCAAATAAAGTTTAGAATGCTCACCTGGCAGAAAACTAATTGTGGAGTCATCCTCTGTCATCACCTGAGCCCTGGTGGGTATAGCAGTACAGCAAGGACCTGTGCCTGGTGTCTCCACTATGGGAAGTGAATGCCCTTAGCTGCCTGTCTTTTTCATTCACCCTGTATGTGGGCTCCTTAAATTCGGCACTGGGTACTGGAATGAAATGTACAACACCTTTCCATTCATAGTTTACACAGTAACAGTGACGTCATGGGCATCTGGTATATCTCCATTATGCCTTCCAAATCCCTAAGAAAACTAAAATATTAAATGAGGAAAAATGTATATGCTTTTTCTCCATAAAAATGTTATCCCTGGGGAAGAATATGTGAAGAGTGAAAATGAGCCCAATTTTCCATAGTGTGTAGTTCCATTCTTAGTAGGAAATGAGGCATTTTTCACTCTTTTAAGCCATTAGATCACTTTCATTACCCAGCTACCGAATACACCATAGGTTGTATCTAGAATACACTAGGTTTTATCCTAGAAGCCTAAAAAACTTAGTTTTGCTTCCCTGGCATGTCTTACTGGGAGGAAACTGGGAATGTAACAGACCAACTTCATAGAAATTGCCGTGGGTAACAACACCCAGAAAAAAAGATGTATGTATAAGCACTGCATTCATCTGAATGTAATTCCTTAACAAAAGACAGAATAAGAGAGAGAAAGAGAGTGATTTTCTGCAAAACACTGAAAGGCTAGGATTAATTTCAGGTGCAAAATAGAATCCTCCATGGCTTTTTTTTTTTTTTTTTAACAAGGCTGATAATGTGAATTTCTCCTGGGCACAGAAGTACTCAGTGGGGAGGTCACATTGGTTGCTTCATTTGGAGACTAAGTCAGGGCATCAGTAGGACCTGCTGGGTGTATCTGAGAGTTATCCTGGCCAAGATGTAGTTTTCTCATTATTATTATTTTTTTAAACATTTATGAAGGATCCGTATCTCTCTGACATGCTGGAGAAGGCCAGTAAGTGTTTGTTGAATTTAATTGAGGTTAAAAGATATTTGATTGTGGTGGTTGGGAAAATTGGAAGATGAGGCAGGGTGACTTTCTGTCGGTAGATATTTACTCAGACAGGAATTAGAACTGAAAGGGATCTTAACAGAAATGGAGTGCACACTTCTCATTTTACAGAGGGAGAAGTGAGGTGAAGAGTGGTGAAGGAGTTTGGAGAAAGCTCCTCTCTGGTTGGGGAAGCTGATGCTGTCTAGCGATGAAGCACAGGCTGGGCTGATGGGAGAGGACTTCTCTACCTATATATGCAGATCCCATGGTGGTCAAGGGCCTTCTTATCCTTGCCCAATATTTTGGGAGATGGTTTCTTCTTCTTTTTTTTTTTTTTTGCATTTGTAGTTTTTTAAATTTATTTTTTATCAAATAATACAATGTTGTATTACTTTCTGGTGTACAGCAGAGCGATTCATTTATATGTGTATATATATATATATATATATATATATACACACACACACACACACACATATATATTCTTTTTCAAATTCTTTTCCATTATGGTTTATTATAGCATATTGAATATAGTTCCCTGTGTTATACAGAAGGATCTTGCTGTTTATCCACCCTATATATAATAGTTTACATCTACTAACCCCAAACTCCCAATCCATCCCTCCCCCACCCACCCTCCCCCTTGGTAGCCACAGGTCTGTTCTCTATGTCTGTGAGTCTGTTTCTGTTTGGTAAATAAGTTCATTTGTGTCATATTTTAGATTCCACATATAAGTGATATCATATGGTATTTGTGTTTCTCTTTCTGAGAGATATGATAATCTCTAGGTCCATCCATGTTGCTGCAGACGGCATTTCATTCTTTTGTATGGCTGAGTAGTATTCCATTGTGTATATGTACCACATCTTCTTTATCCATTCATTTGTTGATGGACATTTACATCGTTTCCATGTCTTGGCTATTGTGAATAGTGCTGCTATGAACATAGGGGTGCATGTATCTTTTCGAATTACAGTTTTGTCTGGATATATGCCCAGGAGTGGGATTGCTGGATCATATGTTAGTTCTATTTTTAGTTTTCTGAGGAACCTCCATACTGTTCTCCACAGTGGCTGCACCAATTTACATTCCCACCAACAGTGTAGGAGAGTTCCCTTTTCTCCACACCTCTCCAGCATTTGTTATTTGTAGACTTTTTGATGATGGCCATTCTGACCGGTGTGAGCTGGTACCAGGAGATGACTTCTTGAAATGGCTTCTGTCATGTGCCATGTTGACTTGAGAATACATTAAGTCATGTCTGTAATACAACTTTAAAAAATGTTTTTACCAGAAATACCTAAAAGATAATGATGGGGCACAAAGATGTGGTTTTCAAAATAGTTTGGAAACTCTAATTTATGTAATATTAGCTGAGGCACAATAATGGTGATTTATATTGTCAGCTTAAAATGAGTAAAGAATTGGCAGTTTGAAGATTTTACAACTCTTTAAATTTTCTTTGTTCTCTCTTGCGATACTTGCATTTTTACACTTTATTGTTTATTATCTTCTTTTATAAAGGAGTTTGCAAAAGAAGGGAGAGTTGATGAAAGGATTTCCCTTCTAAGTAGCCCTGATAAAGACTTGTGGAGGAAAACTGAGCAACTGGCAAAAAGGAGGTTTAGGCTTATCTGCAAATCTCAGTAAGGGCACTCAGCACTATAACCAGAAAAACTGACAGAGGATGAGGGTCTCTCTACAATTGAAAAGTGCTTCCTGTCCAGCATGAATCAGCAAAGAAAGGTCCAACCTTTTGCTCTTAACTGTTGATTTAATTGAGGACAGTGGGTTTCACTGGCCTTGGTAACAAAGTAAAAGAAAATAGAAAAAAACAAAGAGCACAGTCTAACAATCCTTTGTTGGCTGGATCCTTTCTCTGTTTGTACATATTCATACAGTTACATAAACTAGATTTGCACATATCACCAGAATATATGTAACACCAATGTCAGTTCAATACCATTGATATCCTGGAGTTGCTAAGATCTGGAAACTGTGGTTAGGAGATGTGTTTTGGCTGTTTCCCCTCCCTTGAAGTCTTTCAATCAAAAGAACGAAAAGCACTCTGTTTAGATTCAGTGATGGTGTCACTGATGAAAATGGTGGTTTTACTGGGTTCTCCAATTGCTGTGTCCAGAGGCATCTGGAGAAGTGATTCAAACCTCTCTGGACCCTCTGAGATGGGCTGTCCCAGGTCATCAAGGATTGTCAATTGGAACATCTCAACACACACTCCTGGAGTGAAGACCAGTTTTGGGCTGATGCCAACATAGTCTAGCCCAGCTAGTGGGAAAGCCAAGAGTGAGACTGCAGAATTCACTGCCAGAAGTTTTCCTTCAGAGAAAAAAAAAATTCAGAGAATGTCTGTAGCATTCTTCTATGTACACAGCACTTGCAGATGCATATTTTTTTGGCTTGATCCTCAGAAAGGGGAAATTTCCATGTTCTACCAAATGCCGCAATAGCCAGTGATTTGTCACCACATGCTCTCCATCACCTTCCAAGCACTTCCACAAAAATCCCACCTATAGACCGACGGCTCTCTGAAGGCAAATTCAATTTGTAATGAAAGCGTTTCCCTTTTCTATTTGGAACTGTTAAGATGATGATCATGACTTTTATTTTGACTAGGTTTCACTCATTCACCTTTGCCAGACCTCTGGTTTAACCTTACAACATTCCGCTCAATTTACTCGGCCATGAAGTTTCTGCTATTTTCTGGGTTATTAATCATTTTGCAAGCTGGCTCACCTGATCGTATCACTTTTTTGCTACTTATTTAAAAAATCATCCAATGTCATGACAAATTATAATCAAGAGAATAAAATAGGAAACCCTGAGTGATATAGATAACTATATAAATAAATGGAGGGATAGAATATTTACACTGTCTTAAAGTATCTCTCCATAAAAGTCTTCTTAATTGCAAAGGAAGAAAAGTAACTTTATAGTAAAGAAACCTGGCAGGTACCACTTTAACTAAGTGGTCAAAGTTAATACCACCAACAGTGGGGTAAACTGAAATTGTGTGCCATTGGGTAGAATGCAATGAGAATGCAGTATTAGAAGCAGGATATATGCTCTATCTCAAAGTTATCCCCACAGACTGCTTATTAGGTGAGAGGGGAAAAATAATAACTATACATTCCTGTGAAGAAACCAGACAACACCGTGACCAGGTAACTAAAAATTAACATCACCAATGAGGGGCAGACTGATAACAGGTACTTCAATATCATACCCTGAGAAAGATACAAAATCCCCCGCTGGAGATGCATAGCCTGAATCTGATTATGAGGAAACATCAGACAAGCCCAAACTGGGGGATATTTTAAAAAACTGGTTTGTAATCTTTTATTTTTTTAATTTTTAGTTTATATTGGAGCATAGTTGATTTACAATGTTGTGTTAGTTTCAGGTGTACAGCAAAGTGATTCAGTTGTACATATAAATATATCTATTTTTTTTCAGATTCTTTTCCCATATCGATTTTTTAAAAAATTAATTAATTTATGGCTGTGTTGGGTCTTTGTTTCTGTGCCAGGGCTTTCTCTAGTTGCAGTGAGCGGGGGCCACTCTTCATCGCGGTGCATGGGCCTCTCACTATGGCGGCCTCTCTTGTTGTGGAGTACAGGCTCCAGATGCGCACACTCAGTCGTTGTGGCTCACGGGCCCAGTTGCTCTGCGGCATGTGGGATCCTCCCAGACTAGGGCTCGAACCCATGTCCCCTGCAATGGCAGGCAGACTCTCAACCACTGCGCCACCAGGGAAGCCCTCCCGTATCGATTATTATAGAATACTGAGTTCCCTGTGCTATAGAGTAGGCCCTTGTTGGTTATCTATTTTATATAGAGTAGTGTGTATATGTTAATCCCAAACTCCTACTTTATCCCTTCCCCCTGGTTTGTAATCTTGAAAAATATCAAAGTCATGAAAGTCAAGGAAAGACAAGGAACTGTCCAGATGGAAGAAAACTGAACGACATGATGACTAAATACAATGTATGATTCTGAACTGGATTGTTTTGCTATGATTTGGGGGACAACGGGTGGAACTTGAATGAGGTCTGAAGATGAGATTGTAGTAATGTATCACTTAATTTCCTGATTTTATGCTTGTACTGTGAGTATAGAGGAGAATGTCTCTGTAGGAGTTGCATTCTAAGTTTTTGAAGAGATGGGTCCAGATTTACTGGCAACCTATGGTTCAGGAAAAAAAGTGTTTTTACTGGACTTGTCACTTTTCTATAAGTTTGAGATTGTATAAAAAATTTTAAAGCCATTAAATAATTACATTAAGAAAAAACCAAAATTAGATTATGGTGAAAAGTACCAAGTCAGGAAAGTAAGGGAAAGGGGATTTGGGATCTTAGGCACTTTGGTTCAGATCTTAATTCCACTGCTTACTTGTACAAACTATTTCATCTGTTTGAGTCTCAATTTCTTTAACTGCAAAATGGGGATAATTATTGCTACTTTACAAAGGTAGTTGTGAAGATTAGAGATAATACAGCAAAGATGCTAGCACAGAGTCTGGCATATAATAATGATAATATAAATACATATGCATAATTATTATTGTTAATTAACCAACCTGAGCTGATGTCAGGTATTTACTAGATTCTGGAGATTATCAAGTCTAAACTGCTATCTCTGCATATCTCCCATGAATCACCACCTCAAGCATGGATTAGTCCATCCCTACCTGAGAGCTAGCAGACGGGTCATTCATTATTTGTATGCAAGGAGATTTATCTAAATGAATTTTAATTTCTTTTCCCAACCATAAACAAAAAAGCCCAAGGAGCCAATTGGTCTATTCACTTTTGGTTTCACAAATACATATAGAGTGAGAAATAGCTCTGTCTGAAAATTACGAGAAAGAAAGGAAAGCAATAAAAAAAAAATAAAAAAAGAGCAAAACAACAACAAAAGAACTTTAAGGATCATCACTGGTGTCCTGTACAGTATGACGTGATATATTCCCTGAAGTGTTATAACACGTTAATTCTCCCAAGAGCAAGCTCTGGGCTGTAAAGCTGTCTTTAGTTTCCTTAACTGTTTCTGGGGTACATGCTGAAACTGGGTTCACATTTTCATAGATATATTTTCTCTTTTTGTCTTGTCCAGTCATGTAGGTTTTAGACTGCTGAGTTTTATTTACAGGATTTGTGCTTTTACTTAGTTTTTATCTTTACATATTCTCATGCGTCTTGGCTGTATACGATGCTAATCCTTAACTCTGCTGCCTGTCCACATCCCAGAAGACTAAAAGGTCCCTGTTAGCAAATGAAAAAATGTGGGTATCAACGTAGATGGAAATTTCCCTTTCTTTTCCTGAATCCTACTGTGCTTTTTATGTTTTTATTTGTTTTTTTTCTGGTAAAGCAGCTGACAGGCTCACCAGAGGAAGTGGTGTTCAGAAACATTTAGCTCCACTGCCAACGTCAAGAAAAGACAAAAGGGAGTGGGACATGAGGACATGCTGCTTGAAGCCAAGGAAAATGTCCAAGAATCAGAAGTGAGACCCTCCTACCCTCCTAGGAGCTAACAGGTGCCTGGATTCTCCCAGGAGTTGGGACCTGCGCAGCCATCACAGGTATGCCTTGATCTGAAATAGTGTTTATGGTATCTACAGCTTATGGTATCTACAAATGTTCGCAACTTTGGAAAATTAATTTGGTCCCAGGCAAGTGGTTAATGAACAAATCATAAAGGTCGCTGAATGAATATTCTATTTATTTTATAAACAGCAGAAGTCATTCTATGTGCCCAGGTAGGAGAAACTTTAAATCAGAGCCCATCCACAAAGACTAGGCATGCTACGCTGACAGACTATGCCCTATACGCATGCCCTATACACATGTCATGATACGCTGACAGACTATGCCCTATACGCATGTCATGATAATGATACATTTTAAAATGGCCCGCTCACCTTCTGCTGTTGCCGGCTCTGTCTTCCTGGAGCGCACGGTGACAGAGGACACTCGGGAAAGGTCAGTGCCTGTTCTCCAGACAGAAACCTCCGAGGAGCCAGCACTTTCATCAACACCAAAGTGCAGGGCAGGCTCTAGGGAGACATAAAAGGACAAACTAAGACTGCTTCAGCCTCCCAGGCCTCCTCTCCTCTGGCCCCGTGGGAGCCTGGGTGTTTGTCACAATCATCAGACATGACAGTTCCCACAGGCGCGACAAAAAACAAGCAAAACACACACACAAAAACACATCAAGGAGTCACATGCCATGGCTTTGATTCCAGGAAGTGCAGTGAGATAAAATCAGTTAGAATTGTATTCATTTTTCTGCTTTAAGAGATAGCTGTGGCACAAAGAAATTTCCCAATTGGGAAAAACTGGCCAACTAGCTTGTAACCCAGGTAATGTCAGCTGTTGTTTGGAAAAAGATGGTGAGGAATTCAGGAGGCTTTTTCTCAGGAGACAAGTGCCCTTCATGGTGAGGGGCGGTCCAGCCAGGGGTCTGAATTTGGGGTCTGCGGCTGTGCCTTTTACCATAACATTTGCTTATTACAAAGACAGATAGAAATTCTGGGGATCCTGTTAGCTGAGATGCCAGAAATGCTACCCCCAGAGGCAGAAAAGGGCCTCCCCTAGAAAGAAAAGGCTTAAGGCAGCTGGGGCGGGCATCAGACTCTGAGGGTACATGGAAGAGAACAGCACATCTGATGGGAGGAAAAGTTTGACAATGAGAAAGTCAAGATTCGGCCAAGCAGACGAACCCATCCATCTCCAGTTCCCCCAGTTCTAAAAAGCAGCCTATGAACTTAGCTGACTCTTCAAAGCTTACACAAGGTTTAGCTGTTACACTAGATAGACTGTCATGAAAAAGGTTTGGAAATGAATGTTTTTCTTTGGACTGTGAACTCCAGAGGCAAACAAATGTAAACACCAGGCAGCAGCTTCACCATGGAGGCATGACTCCTGAGACAGTAAATGGAAAATCAACATTACAGAGATGATACCTTGGGAAGCACAATGCAACGTAGAAGCATACTGGAATGAAGTTTATTAGATTTTGGAAGGTAGAAATCCAATGTAATAAGTACTGTTTGCTCAGGATGTATTTTAGTAGATCTCTTCGTGGAGAGTTTTACCAAAACTTTGACCATGGTGTATGAGAGCTCCCAAAATCTGACTTGAGTCCATTCTTTCTGGAGTCATAATGTACGACACCTGACCCTGTGCCCTCTGCTCCAGTTACACTAGCTCTCCATGAGCCAGCACAGCACGTGGTCATGGCCTCCATCTTCGCTGGTGATGCTCTCTGAGCTGAAACTCCCTTCCCAACATGTTAATTCCACACAGTCCTGTAAGACTTTGATTGAGTTACCTGCTTTGGGAGGCCATATATGCCCTTAAGAGGTTAGTTGTTCCTTACCCCGTGCTCCCCTGAGAGTTTGCACTGCTCTATAACTGCAGTGATGGGTCACACTTGCTAGTTGCTGTCTTCAGGTGACTGCAGGTAGGGGCCTGCACTCAGAGAAGGGTAGGGTGATCATCCTCTCTTTTGACCCAGAAGTTTCACTCCATCTCCCCACTGTTGCTAATAGATGTTTCTGATACCTCCAAGCCTGGGACAAGAAAGAGGGAAGAGAGGCAAGCGGAGAAGGAAAGGGCTTTCTTGATGGGTTTTATCATGGTGACCACATTCTCAGATCTTAGAAGATGGAAGAAAGCGGATTCTGCTTCTCATGGGCACTTCTGTGTGTTCTTTGGAGATCTCTTGTTCCCACAGTTGGGTATTTCTCATCTGCAGTTCCCTTGATGAGGATGACCACATCCCTATCCTGGCTGGTCACTTAATTCTTCCTCAACCATCAGCATTCGGCAGTGCTTGTGCTGGGGATTGTTCATCCCTCTAGATGGCGCTTTTGGACAAGATTCCATTCTGGCTCTCTACTGCGTGCATGGCTCACATCTGGTCCATGGCAACCCTCCTGCATCCTTTGCCTTGATAAACCCTAGGAATACTGCCTAATCCTAATGCACTCCCCCTTTTTCGCTCATCCATCAAAGCAGCCAATCAGCTTATCTCCTACACTGAGACTTTCCAGGTAGAGCCAGACCCCAGTTCTCTGTATCCGCCACAGTGTAGGTGACACACATTACACTCCCCAATTGGTCTTGTGATTCAGCACCTCTTTGAAAAGCTAAAATAGTAAAGCCACCATTCTTATACACTGTTCTGTGTTTTTATCAGAGCTCTAGAAGCATCTCAAGATCAGGGACCACATTCCACATGTCTTTACGTCTATACCCTTAGAAGCACATCGGCTGGTATATTATAAGTACTCAAGAATTTGTGGAGTGGATAATTTTAACTCACTTCTGATATACTTTGAAGTTATTACAAAAGTTTTTTTTTTTTTTTTAAGTTGGGACCAAGTGATCTTTTTTAGCACAGAAATTACTCTGTGTGGTATTGGGGAAGGGAGAGAGGTAAGAAAGATTAAAAAAATTTTTTGAGTTATGTTACTGTTCAGAGAAAAAATGTAAGAATCAAGCCTCTCTGAGTACAGTAAGATACACGATGTAAGAGGAGGACAAGTGTCACTTAGAAGAAAAATCATGAAACTCTTCTGCGATGCTCTGTATATTGAGCATCAGGAAATTTGCTGAAATAGAGAAAAGAGCATTATCTCCAAGTCGTCTTCACCCTAGCTCTGTCTAAAAAAACTGAGGTGCTGGCAATAATACTTAAGGGCGGGCAATTATGAGTATGATGTTTTGACCACATCATACTTATGTTAAATGGATGCCTAGATGTGTTTTTATCTCCTTTAAGAGAGAACATTCTTTAAATGGAAATAAGAAAGAGAAATATGACAAGGTAAAGCTTTCAAAAGAGATATGACCATCACTTAAAAATGAGTTTAATGTCCAAATTCAGAGAAATTTCATGCCAAGATCCAAAGAGGACTTGCAGGTGAAGTGACAGAAATACTGTTGGTAAACTTTAACAAACTACCCGAAACAGGATAGATGCCAAAAGATGGAAGACTGGAAAATGTTTTTTCAGTTACCTCAGAAGAGAAAATAGATTCTGGAAACAAACTGGTAAGCTTGATTGCTAGAAAAATTCTGGAACAGCTTATTTAAACAGTTTCTGAATTTTTGGATAAGAAAGAGGTTATGCTTATGAGTTAATATCAGTTCTTTAACATCTAGTTTCATGAAATCAAATTTAATTTTTTTTTTGTTTAGTTAAACAGACATCTATTGGACATCCTCTATGTGTTCTAAATGTGCTAGTTACTGGGGATGTAAAGAGATGTGCGTTCTCGTGGTTGAGGTTATTTCTGGTGTAATAGGGCAGCCACACCGATGCCAATCAGCTAAACCCTGAGTGCTTTGACAAAGGAAGGAACCAACCTCAAGGCTCAGAGGGAGGAGTCTTGGGAGAAGTAATGCTGTACTAGACTCAAAGAATGAATGACAACTGATCCATGAGAAAGGGGGGAATAATGTTCCCAACGGAGTGGCTAATATGAAAAAAGGCACAGGGGCATGACACAGCCTAGCGTTTGGGGAGGAATACAAGAGTGTGTTTCTTAGAAACGTGTAAGGTGAGAAGAGATGAATGAGGGAATGAATTTAGAGAGGAAGGTAGAAGCCAGATCCTGCAGAGACTTGGATCCATTCGAAATAGATGGGACTTCACTTTCTAGACTCTCCGCAGAATGTGGGGACCAATTTTAAGCAGTGGAAACGTGGTTCGTTTTTTGTTTTCTGTACATCTGTCCAACTTCGGTGTGGGCCACAGATTGAAGGAGGAGTTAGGGCTACTGATCAGGAAGCTCTTGCAATTATCCATGTGAGACAGAGGATGGTTTGCACTATGCACTGGTACTAGGGATGGAGTGGAAGAGATGGATGTAATAAGTGTCCTGAGCAGCATCCAGTGATTGGATGCAGGTGGCTTCTAGGATGCCCTGCACTCGCAGCTTCAGGAGAGTGGGGCGGGGTTAGTATGATCACGTCTATAGCACAACCAACCGTTTCAGCTCAAGTTCGCTCAGCATAGAACCGAGGAAAGATAAAGCAGCCAAAAGAATTTCAAAAATGGGCTGCCTGTTTTCAGCCATGTTAAGAGAAAGAATATTTTCACTATGGACCTTGAGGGTCTAGGACCCTCAGCAATTATTTTTGGCCAAGCTAGTGATGGTTCTATTGGCTTGATGGCATTGCTAGGATCCCATTCCCATGCTCATCAGCCCTTTAAGGAGAGGGTATCAAACAGAAGATGCTGGTTTTTCCTAAGCTTAGCAAAGTGCTCGATCCTCAATAATGTTACAGAATCTGAATGCAAGCTCCCTGGATCCAGTAACTATTAACAGTGACTTTCTCAGAACAGTATGCAGCAACTAAGTTTGTTTACACTGAACAAAGACTCTTCCATCACTATTTCTGTATGTGAGTTTTTTTCTCCCATTGAAAAGCCTTCACGAGTTTGAGAATAATTAGGGATCAAGTCAGATGTAACAGAAGGCAGGGAGTAGAGCTTATTTGACTTTGGGGTCCTATACTAAGCACACGGTAGGACACCATGAATGTTTCTTGAGTTGCTTGTTACAAATCTACTAAAACCATTTCAAACAATATTGGAAGTAAACAATTGGGTCGTACATTGAATTCTGTGTTAATTTTCTTCCTTTATTTGCTGTATTCTTTTCTTTCTTTTTCTATTTGGCATTGGAAATGTCTGCAACTTCTGAACGTAGGAAGATTTAAAACAACTAAGGTTTTAAAGTAAAAAGTAAGTGGCGGTATGGCAGGGCTCAAGGAGGAAATATGTCATCAAGAAATAGATCTTAAGACATATATATATTTTTTATTTTATTTATTTATTTTTTTGCGGTACGTGGGCCTCTCACTGCTGCAGCCTCTCCCACTGCGGAGCACAGGCTCCGGACGCGCAGGCTCAGCGGCCATGGCTCACGGGCCCAGCCGCTCCGTGGCATGTGGGATCCTCCCGGACTGGGGCGTGAACCTGTGTCCCCTGCATCAGCAGGAGGACTCTCAACCACTGCGCCACCAGGGAAGCCCAAGACATATTTATTTTTGTACATTCCTGCATTTAGCTCTTCCTACAGGTTAGTCCGATTTAGCTCATCTTACTTATTTTGTTGTTCACATAATGACTTTGTAGTTCATATAACACTGTGGCACTAACAATTCATTTCAGGTGTTTCTGGCTTTAGGTTTTTTTTTTTTTTTTAATTTATTCTATCCAAGTATAGTTGATTTACAATGTGTTAATTTCTGCTGTTCAGCAAAGTCATACACATATATACTTTTTCATATTCTTTTCCATTATGGTTTATCACAGGATATTGCATATAGTTCCCCATGCTCTACAGTAGGACCTTGTTGTTTATCCATCCTATATATAATAGTTTGCATCTGCTAGTCCCAAACTCCCAACCCATCCTTCCACCACCACTGCCCGCCCCCCCATCCCCTCCACTGCTTGGCAACCACAAGTCTGTTCTTTTTTAAAATTAATTTTTATTGGAGTATAGTTGATTTACAATCTTGTGTTAGCCTCGTTTTTTAAAAATTTCATTTATTTATTTATTCATTTATTTTTGGCTGTGCTGGGTCTTCTTTTCTGTGCGAGGGCTTTCTCTAGTTGCGGCGAGTGGGGGCCACTCTTCATCGTAGTGCGCGGGCCTCTCACTGTCGCGGCCTCTCTTGCCGCGGAGCACAAGCTCCAGACGCGCAGGCTCAGCAGTCGTGGCTCACAGGCCCAGTCGCTCAGCGGCATGTGGGATCCTCCCAAACCAGGGCTCGAACCCGTGTCCCCTGCATTGGCAGGCAGACTCTCAACCACTGCGCCACCAGGGAAGCCCATAGCCTCGTTTTATGGATTGGGAAACTGAGCCCCAATAGCTCCACTTGCCCGAGGTTACATGGGAAGGTAGTGGTATCCCAGCCTCAGAGGCCAAGTCTTCAAGCCCCCAGTCCTGGCTTTTCTCACTCTATCATTTCACTTCCCCATTCTCTTCTTTTTTTCTTCTCCCATTTCTTTCCTTGTGCACCTTGACCAGTAATTAGGTCCAGCAGAGAATGAGCACAGATATTGTGCTGGCATCACTCTTCGGCTACAGGAAAATGTATGACAGTGAAGATAAAAGAAAGTTAAAGCTATAGATATACCGATTTCAACTTTTTCATGTTAATTCCTCATCACCCTAGAAAACTGAAAACTGGTTATAAAAGGAAAGAGCTACTATGAAGCAGAGTATGTAGAACAATGTAAAAGAAGCCCCTACATCCATAACTTTGCTTCTTTCTTTCTCATTTTGTCCGGCAAACAACTTCTGGGTCTCGAGAACTTGGTTCAGGCAAACCTGTCCCAACCTCTCAGTAAGAGATAGGTGCTCTAGCTATAATGCTAATCAGAACCCTGATTTTTATTTTATTTTATTTTATTTTATTTTTTTGTGGTACACGGGCCTCTCACTGTTGTGGCCTCTCCCGTTGCGGCGCACCGGCTCCGGACGCGCAGGCTCAGTGGCCATGGCTCACGGGCCCAGCAGCTCCGCGGCACGTGGGATCTTCCCGGACCGGGGCACGAACCTGTGTCCCCTGCATCGGCAGGCGGACTCTCAACCACTGCGCCACCAGGGAAGCCCTCCAGCATTTATTAGTTGTAGACTTTTTGAAGATAGTCATTGTGACCGGAGTGAGACGATACCTCATTGCAGTTTTGATTTGCATTTCTCTAATAATTAGTGATGTTGAGCATTTTTTCATATGCCTGTTGGCCATCTGTATGTCTTCTTTGGAGAAGTGTTTTTTTAGATCTTCTACCTGTTTTTTGATTGGGTTGTTTGTTTGTTGGATATTGAGCTGTCATACACATTATTTTAAGAAAGAAATAGTTATCTTAATTCTAAGGGGTCAATTTTTGAAAAGAAATTACACAATGCAAAGTGCATAGACTTCAGAGTCTATACTTATTCTTAGCCCTTGAGACATGTGAAAATATATTTAGGAACTGAACTTAGTCCTTGGCAATTTCTTTTTTTTTTTTCCCAAGGCTTTGATGGCTAGCCTCTTTTCCCCCCTTTATTTATTTATTTGGCTGCGCTGGGTCTTAGTTGCGGCACATGGGATCTTCATTTGAGGCATGGGGGATCGTTTTGTTGTTGTTAATGCAGTGCACGGGCTTCTCTCTAGTTGCTGCATTCAGGTTTTCTCTCTCTAGTTGAGGCGCATGCGCACTCAGTAGTTGTGGCACATGTGCTTAGTTGCCCTGCGGCATGTGGGATCTTAGTTCCCTGACCAGGGATCGAAACTGGGTCCCCTGAACTGGAAGGCAGATTCTTTACCACTGGACCACGAGGGAAGTCCCAGCAATTTCCTTTTCTTAGTGGAGCAAAACTGGCCTATCGTACCATTCTGAGATCTTGTCCACAGGGTAGGATATCAACAAACAAACCCATTTAGGAGACCAAACTAACAAAAACCAAACCAACTTTTTTTTTTTTTTTGGCAGTATGCGGGCCTCTCACCGCTGCGGCCTCTACCGCCGTGGAGCACAGGCTCCGGACGCGCAGGCCCAGCGGCCATGGCCCACGGGCCCAGCCGCTCCGCGGCATGTGGGACCCTCCCGGACCGGGGCACGAACCCGCGCTCCCTGCATCGGCAGGCGGACTCTCAACCACTGCGCCACCAGGGAAGCCCAAACCAAACCAACTTTTAATCTCATTCATATTTTCCTTTGTTCTAGAACAATATAATACATGATAAATTTGCCATCCCCAACTAAAGAGCATATACACTCTTCAACCTCTGCTCCATCTGGTTTATCGCTTGACATAGCTCAGTTTCATGGAAGCTCTGTGCTGTATCTATAAATTCACACCAATTTGGGGTCTGTAACAGCAGCCCAGTCTAATCCTGTCTAGATCTGAACACAGCAACCCATAGCCACTCAAATCCTGACAGAGGCGTGTTTGAGAGATGAAGTCGTCAAACTAATTTGAGACTTGCAATAAAATAGTCTGATCCCGTCCCTGTCTTTATCAACGTTTTCTCTTGAAAGTGCCTCTTGTGGAAAGGAAAACTGAGGCCTAAAAAAGTAATACTGGGCTTGATGCTTATCGAGTCTGGGGGTGGGTGGGGTTGGTTTTGAGAGGTGAGGAGTCCCCTATTCTTTTCTGGCTCTGAGTTTCAGCTGGGAGTAGAGCCAAACTCCCCGCCAGGTGGGGCTAGGAAGAGAGATCTGGATGCTTACACGTGGGAGCCCCATGGTACCCTGGTCCCATCTGTAGACTCATGTACTTTTTGTGAGGGAGGCCTTTGTTGGGCTGCTAAGATGAGTGTCCTTGTGGGGCGGTCCTGGTTGGGTGATCAGACACTAACCTAGGTCCTCTTCTCAGCTTCCTTATAAGTCTTAGGTCACTTCCTTGGGACGTGCTTTTTAAAAAGTTTTAATAAACACATACACAAATAGTTAATCTTCCTGCATTGCTGTGTTGTCCTTGGTGTTGGTGATACCTATGTATTTGAAAAGCCAATCAGAGCCTTTGGAGAAGGAGAAACATCAACAATTCCTTGAACAGACCTTTTAAGTTCGATTTGTCTTTCAACTGTTGAGGGAAAGTACAAGAAGGCGGCAGCTATTGCCAAGAGTGGAAAGCAGGAAATGGACTTACCATCATCAGTGTCAGCCAGGATAATAACCTTGGTGGTGGGGAATTTGGCCCGCAGTTGTCCTCCCACTGGCAGGCTCAGTGAAATGCTGAAGGATCCCTCCTCTTCATAAAGAGAGTCATTGATGATCAGGATCCGGCAGGTGTTCTCAGCCTCATCCTTGTCAAAGCGGAGGACGCTGGTGTGATCTTTTGGACGGGAGATGTAGTCAGAGAAAGATAATGCTGTGGAAGAAACGGTGCCTGTGGCAGAACCTGAGGAAGTAGGAGATGGAACAGAGAAGGCGAGAAGAAATGGAATTCTAAACAGGATAACTGTTCCCCACCTGGGTCTTCTTCAAACTCTTTTTAGACAATAGCTATCAGAATTATAAGGCACACATCTCTTACAGTCACAAATATTAGTATCGTTATTAGAAGGCTTTTAGAACAGACCCCGGTATTTTGACATGGTTCATAGTTAGTGATCTTTAAATAGGGTATATATTGAATAAGGTTTGTTTAGATTAGGGGCTAACTAAACTGATGGATCATAGGGTGGTGGGTCTGGTTTACCTTAATTTGTTCATGTTATCGATTGGAAAACTGAGGTACAGATAAATTATGACCAGAGAATCTATACCATGATTATGATATAGATTTGCCCCTGCCCCTTGCCCGTCCCATAGTGGCAGAGCTGTAAGTAGCATCTTGGTAATCTAACCCTCATGCCCTGACTACAGTTCTTTGCAACGACACCAAAATACAGCCATGAAATTACTTGTTATTTTACAAGGAGTACAGGATTGATTGGAGGATTTCAGTTTAGAGGCAGTGCCTTTAAAATTTTATTATAATAATTTACATACATTAAGATTCCCTGGGGGCTTCCCTGGTGGCGCAGGGGTTAAGAATCCACCTGCCAATGCAGGGGACATGGGTTTGATCCCTGGTCCGGGAAGATTCCACATGCCGCAGAGCAACCAAGCCCGTGTGCCACAACTACTGAGCCTGCGCTCTAGAGCCCGCGAGCCACAACTACTGAGCCCACATGCCACAACTACTGAAGCCCACGTGCCTAGAGCCTGTGCTCTGCAACAAGAGAAGCCACGACAATGGGAAGCCCGTGCACCGCAACATAGAGTCGCCCCCGCTCGCTGCAACTAGAGAAAGCCTATGCACAGCAAAGAAGACCGAACACAGCCAAAAATAAAAACAAATAAATAAATAAATTTATAAAAAAAATTCCCCAATTTAAATGCACTATTTGATGAGTTTTGACAAATACATATAATCATATAACCGTTACCATAAGCATAATATAGAACATTTTCATCCACCCACGTGTGTACCCCTTGTAACCCATCTCCTTCCCTGTCTCCCAGCCCTGGAAACCACTCATCCATTTTCTGTCACTATAGATTTATTTGCTTTAATGAGAATTTCATGTAAATGAAATCATGCAGTTTTTAGTCTTTTGTGTCTGATTTGTTTCATTTAGCACAATGCGTTTAAGATTCATCGACATATCAGGATTTTATTCCTTTTTATTCCTGAATAGTGTTCCCCATTGTGTGGCTACACCACGATTTGTTTTTCTGTTTACCAGTTGATAGTTTAGGTTGTTTCCAGTTTTTAGCTATGCTGAATAATGCTGCCATGCATATTCAAGTTCAGGTCTTTGAGTCGACATGTAATTTTATTTCTCTTGAGTAAATACTTAGAAGTGAGGTTTCTGGGATCTAGTGCATTGTTTTTAGTATGGTAAAATAAACATAACCTAAAATTTACCATTTTAACTATTTTTGAATGTACAGTTCAGTAGGGTTGTCTATTCACATTATGAAGCAGATCTTCAGGACTTTTCCATCTTGCAAAACTGAAACTCTGTACCCATTAAACAACTCCCCATTTCTTCCTCCCCCCAGTCTCTGGCAACCACCATTTTATTTTCTGTCTCTATGAATTCGTCTATTCTGGGTACTTCAGGTAAGTGGAATCATACAGTATTCATCTTTTTGTGACTGGCTTATTTCACTTAGCGTAATGTCCTCAAGTTTCATCTATGTTGTAGCATGTGTCAGAATTCCTTCTTTCTTAAGGCTGAATAATACTTCATTGTATGAACATACCACATTTTTTTTTTTTTTTGGTCACGCCACACGGTATGTGGGATCTTAGTTCTCCAACCAGGGATAGAACCCATGCCCTCTGCAGTGGAAGCATGGAGTCTCAACCACTGGACCACCAGGGAAGTCCCTGCACAAACCACATTTTGTTTATCCATTCAACCAGCCATGGATACTTGTATTGTTTCCACTCTTGGCTATAATGGAATAATGTTGCTATGAACATGGGTGTACAAATATCTCTTTGGGACCTTGCTTTCAATTCTTTTGGATATATACCCAGATGTGGGATTGCTGAACCATATGGTAGTTCTATTTTTAATTTTTTGAGGACCCTCTATACTGTTTTCCACAGCGGTTGTACCATCTTATAATCTCACCAACAGTGCAATTCAGTGTATTTTCTTTTGCAGTGTTGAAAACACAGCAACACATAGGTTTAGACCTAAAAGAGTAAAGAGTAGTCATGGTAATTGAAATGATTTAGACAGACCAGGTTTAGGAGACAAAGACTATAAAGAATAACTCAATACACCAAATAAGTAATTTTTGTAAGGCATGAATATTTCCTACCATTCTTCTCCTTAGTAAGAAGCAATGTGAGGGAGTTCCCTGGTGACCTAGTGGATTCCAGACTTTCACTGCTGTGGCCCAGGTTTAATTCCTGGTTGGGCGGCCAAAAAAAAACAAGCAATGGGATATGACAGTGAGCTTTTGGACGGGACACTCTAGTTTCTGCAAGGGTCTCTCTTGCTCATAGCTAAGGTATATGCATATTTGCATGCTGACACCAATATCCACCTTCTTCTTGCTAATATGAATCAACACAAATACAAGTTGACGTCTATTAGTGTGTGCTGTATGCATTAAATATAGCTTGTTAAAAAATGAGCATTGTTTCCAAATTGACTTCAGAGGATTTGCTCTGAAGTTCAGTGACTCACAAAATGTTTCAGGATGATTTTTTGATAGAACAAGTTTTAGAATTATTAGGAAACAACAAATTGACTGTTTTGTAATTCCGGGAACCTAAAAAAGGTTTGAGCTGGAGAAACTGATGAGCACAAAACATGTTGACTAGGGCCGATAGAGAAACTGCTAGAAATGGATGGCTTACAGGGGGATTTTCACTTGGTGGTGAAGCCAGCCAAGTTCTAGTGCCAGGCTGTGCTTTGAAATTTTATTCCTCCATGACTTTCCCTCCCTGTTCAGTCCTGGGAAATCTATGCATGAAAGACCTCTCTGAGCTCAAATCAGGAAGGAGAGGCAAGCGACAGGCAGTCCCTGTCGTAACGTAACGTAACGTAATGTCGTAAATGAGGAGGTAAGTGGCAAGCAATCTAGAAAGCCCGCAGGAAGAGATGAGAAACTCTGTCAAAGAGATTTTTTATGCTCCAAGATACACAACACAAAAAGGAAAAAAGGTCGTAAATTCTTACAATAGTCTGATTAAGTAATAAGCAACTGTTGGAAATTTTTTTTTAAGAGCCTGAGGTTTAAAAAGCATTACACATTGGAGAGTACACTTTTTAAAATTTCCCCCTAGTCATCTAGAATGCAGAAAGTTGGCATGACAGGCGGTGTTAAAAAAAAAAACAACCCTTGTCAGAAACTACACATTTAACTCCTCTGAATAAATGGCAAGAGCAGATAAACACTAGACTTGCATAGTAAGTAAGTACCTAATACTATCTTTATAAATCTTTATTAAATATCTTTCTCAATATATTTCACCTAATGAATAGTCAAATACTGATTTATCACAGTTCATGAAGCAAAAGTGATTGGTATTTCCCCCTTTTCTGTTGATTTTTTTTCAGCTGACTGCGCCACTGATTGAAACAGACATACCTTTAAGTAGGTAGATTTCTGGGTTAAATAAAAGACTGAAACATAACTCTTATTGAAAATCCTTTGGCTGTGGAACTAAAACAGAAAGCAAAACAATACATTTTAGCAAGCTTTTATTAACGAGAGTCGATGGGGAAAACAAAGATGGTTTAATTCCGTCTCACATAATCAAAAAATTCAGATTACCTAAATGGCCCATTTCTCCTAGGAGTCTGGAAATTTTACTTTGGGAAACCACTTGATTAAGAACATGGAATACTGGTATTTATTTTAGTTTAAAAAGCTCTATTTTATTGAAAGCAAGTTAAGAATCCCCAAGAGTTAGAAACTTCTGTTCCAAAAACATCAAAAAGAACTTGAGATATAAGCTGAGGTCTCTGGTGATGGTCTGGACAAATCCCTTATTTAATAGTGAAGAGTCTCCAAGGAGTACTGATCTGTGATTTCCAGGTTGCTTTCATAAAGATGCTTTAGCAGTTGGGCCTTAAGCCTTATTAGGGCAATTTACCCAGTAGTTGTGCTATAACATCTTTATGAGGAACATCAGAGGTAGATTATGGGGCAGAATGGAATGTCTTACTGAATATGGGTTTAATTCTCCAAAATTAAAGCCAGAACCAAAGGATTCATCTCAGACTAACTGAGCATGATGTTGTATTGGTAAAGGTTTAACAAACAAAACAAAACACGCAAAAGTACCACAGCCAGTTTCACTATCAATGTGAAGTCACTGAATCCAGTGTTGGAAAGAGATGCACCCAATTGTTTCTCAGGAGCAGTTATTGGCTGGATCCAGCAAGCCACTCCATCCATGCTGACAGTGGCATAGATTTTCCCTCACCCATGCCCATCTCAGACATCACTGGGAGTCTGAAAATCTCTGAAACTATTTTAAAAATTAATTGTTTCTTTACAGAGGGTATATATGGCTCAGTCTTTGCAGCTTCAGAGTACATTTGCTTTGTAAAAATCATAAATGATGCTTGAAGTCAGAGAGAAAGTTCTATCAAGAAGCTACATTAGGGCTTCCCTGGTGGCGCAGTGGTTGAGAATCTGCCTGCCAATGCAGACAACACAGGTTCGAGCCCTGGTCTGGGAAAATCCCACATGCCATGGAGCAACTGGGCCCGTGAGCCACAATTACTGAGCCTGCGCGTCTGGAGCCTGTGCTCCGCAACAACAGAGGCCGCGATAGTGAGAGGCCTGCGCACCGCGATGAAGAGTGACCCCCACTTGCCACAACTAGAGAAAGCCCATGCACAGAAATGAAGACCCAACACAGCCATAAATAAATAAATAAATACATTGTGTATTATTAAAAAAAAAAAAAAAAAAAAAAGAAGCTACATTAAAGGGTAATTGAATCACTATATTATGGCATTTGGTAACTTTATGAGCTGGCTAGGGTACTTTATCGATGTGGAAATCGAGGCAGGGAACACCCCAGTGTCTTGTCCAGGAGTCAAATTCCCATTTCCTGATAGAGCATTTTTTAAAAAAATTTATTTATTTAATTTATTTATTTTTGGCTGTTTTGGATCTTCGCTGCTGCACGTGGGCTTTCTCTAGTTGCGGCGAGTGGGGGCTACACTTCGCTGTGGTGTGCGGGCTACTCATTGCAGTGGTTTCCCTTGTTGCAGAGCACGGGCTCTAGGCACGTGGGCCTCAGTAGTTGTGGCATGTGGGCTCAGTAGTTGTGGCTCGTGGGCTCTAGAGCACAGTAGTTGTGGCGCACAGGCTTAGTTGCTCTGCGGCATGTGGGATCTTCCCAGACCAGGGCTCGTACCCGTGCCCCCTGTATTGGCAGGCAGATTCTTAACCACTGAGCCACCAGGGAAGCCCAGATAGAGCACTTTTAACCTCCTCACTTTGCCTTTAGCTATTATATTACATGATTATACATTCTTTTAAGCATACAAATTTCCTTTCATATATAATTTTAATAGGGCAGCAAGACAAGAAATTGCTTTCTTTAAAAGCACAGCATCTAATTCCTGACTGAAGCAGACAGAGTCAGAAGCCCCAGGCCCAGTTCATTTCATGCCCAGGAGGGTCCATGACCGGGGGGAGATGGGGTAGTGAGTGGAGAGAAGGGGAGGAGGGGACAGGGCTGGAGCAGCATGGGAGCTTCTGTCTAGAGGAGTCTTTGGGACTTCTGTTCCCAGCAACTTGGCTGGCTAGGTATTCTGGGATACTCTCCCACTACAAAATATCTAGAAGAAATAATAATTGTGCCTTTTCTGTGCTCACAGGAAGTAAGGGAAATCATCAAGGGGCAAAACAAAACAAAAACAATACCCTAAAACCCCCAAACCCCAACCCCCCTACAGCTAGAGAAGATACTTCCACTCAAGCTGGGATTCAGAGTCAGCACTTCAGGGGAGACTGGGCCATGGGCCTGTGGCACCATCAGGGAGCCGAGTCTGAAACTCTGGGATGTGGCCTGGGACGCAGGGGATCAGGAGTGTTTCTGGGTCAGCATCGCTCTCGATCCCAGAAGAAGCAGTGCAAATCCTCCTCAGAGGAAAACTTCAAGTAAAGCCCCCAGACCTTTCACAGATTCAGATCAAATAAATGTGAGAATATCTTAAATGCACAGAAAAGATAAATCATTAGAAAGACAACTTTTAGACTAAAGGCAGACTTCTTAACAAGACAATGGAAGCTGGAAGACAATGGAATGATAACTTCAAAATGCTGGGAGATAGTAACTGTCAATCTAGAGTTTCAAGACTGAGGGTGGTATAAAGACATGTTCTGGTATACAAGAGCATGTACCCCCAGCAGACCTACAGTCAAGGAGCTTCTAAATCATCCAAAGAACCCCTCTGAGATGCAAGATATAACTTCTATAACTTACATATACTCGTACAACCAAATAAATAAGCAGATTTTTTTTCTAAAGGAAAGAAAGGAGAAAGTCTTTTGCTGGATGTGCTTGGAAACTGCTTTTCAACCTCCTCCTTAACTTGACCCAGAGAAACAGCCAATCAGAGAAGTGGGGTGGCCCATGGCTGTGGTTTACCACACAATCCCTTTTAACTGGATAAAGCTGATTATTTAAAAAACCTCAGCATACTTGACTTGGGGTTGACCAAAACCACAGGATGACTCAATACTGTTCCTGTTCTCTTGGTTTTAGGTTCTGTGGTTTGCTCTTCATTGGCTCTTTTTTCCAATAGGAGCAATTTCCTAACAACAAAAAAAGTGACTAATAAGAAGAAAAACACAGATGACATTTATTTTGAGAACAAGACAGGGTTAAGAAGTATCTAATTTGCACATCCTTTCTCAGCATATTCCTGAGCTTAAATATTTTACTATAGAGCAAGTTCTCAGCCAGTGAAGGAAAGTTTATTCCTCAGCTCCTCTTCCTCCCCCAGAAAATGCTCTTTTTTTTTTTTTTTTTTTTTTTTTT
>NW_006790911.1:652983-668146 GCF_000442215.2 Lipotes vexillifer | reverse complement strand
CCCGTGTCCCCTGCATCGGCAGGCGGACTCTCAACCACTGCGCCACCAGGGAAGCCCCAGACAATGCTTTTTTAATACAACACCTCCATGTTATTGTCTGAGAATACTGACGACAGACATTTTGGGACCTTGAGGTCACCAGGAAAGCACAACATAAAACGAGTCACTTCTTTCACCTGCTTATAAGTGTAATACATGTTTATCATTTGTGAATTATTATTAATGTACAGAGCGTGAGTCTCCTCTCCATTCAACTATTTATACATCAGCGTATGCTTATTTTATTCATGAAAATAAGTAATTGGTAAACATTTGTTTTAACAAGACTTCCAGAAAGGTTTAAATAACCAAATTGAACTTTTATCCACTGAGATATTTAGGTATCTGTGGGGAGTGGTGACGACAAATACCACGACACTTGAATATGCATAAAAATTGTATAAGTTCTCGCTGTCTTGTAATTCCACAGAGGTATGCAAGAATCGGATGTGGCTGTGTGTGTCCTGGCTTCATGCTCCAGGGAAGGACCCTCACCCTGTGTACTCTCTCTCTTTTATTTTTACTGCAAGCCTGAGAACTGTCTTTTGTGTGAGGAATCAAAGGTTAAAGCCCAGGTGTCAAGCACTCTGAGCTGTGTGTCAGCTACGCAGGAAGTTTTCTGGGAACACCAGCTCTCTTGAACCTGAAGACCTTATGGGGAGGCCAATTTGGGTGTAGCTTCTCCCACTTGAGGTGGAGGCATCCCCATATCCCAGCTGGCTCACAGCCAGACACGCAGCATGTGGGATCTTCCTGGACCGGGGCACGAACCTGTGTCCCCTGCATCGGCAGGCGGACTCTCAACCACTGCGCCACCAGGGAAGCCCTCACATGAAGATCTTAAAGATGTTCTACAAGGCCTGTCCTTGTAGTTGGTTTTGAGTAACTCAAAGTAAATTGTTGGCTTACTGCCAAATCCCTAGTCGTCTGGGGCAGAGGAGAATTTATTCTTATTCCTCTTCTCAGTCTTGGCACTACTGATATTTTGGATAGATAATTCTTTATTGTGGAGGTTACACTGTGCATTGTCAATGTTTAGCAAGTGTGAGCACAGATTTTGAAAGATGGGATATATGCAAGGAGAGTGGTCAGATCATGTGTAAAAATAGAACTCTGACCCACAATCTGCAGTAACTCATGTAGGAAGTCAAACCACAACCTCTGTTAATAATCCACCCCAAATGGTCAGAACTTAATAACTCCCCGCTTCTCTGATTTTTGCCCTCACTTCCAATTTAGGAGCAACCAAAGAAAGCCAAATATGCTCCCCTAATCAATTACAAAGGTGCCTCCAGCTTCCCGAAGCCAACAGCCCCCAGTCAGAGCATATCTTGAAGCCTTCTCTCTCGCTCTCTCTTTTTTTTTAACATCTTTATTGGAGTATAATTGCTTTACAACGGTGTGTTAGTTTCTGCTTTATAACAAAGTGAATCAGTTATACATATACATATGTCCCCATATCTCTTCCCTCTTGCATCTCCCTCCCTCCCCCCCCCCCTATCCCACCCCTCTAGGTGGTCACAAAGCACTGAGCTGATCTCCCTGTGCTATGCGGCTGCTTCCCACTAGCTATGGGTTTTACATTTGGTAGTGTATATACGTCCATGCCTTCTCTCTTTTTCACTGTAAAGCTTTCCACTCCTCTGCTTGACTTTGAGCCTCTGCCAGATGCAAGTGATGGTGGCTGATCCTCTTGCTATAGTGAGCTCCCAGTAAATTAGCCTGTGACATAATATACTTTTGGTCTTTGTCCCTCTTTCCTGTCACCTAGCTCCTAAATCCCTTGGAGTCTTTGAAGCGATGTGTTTTTTTGTGTGTGCTAATGAGATGACTGGTGTCTGGGGCTCCCAGAGGCTCTGGATGGGGACTTGTTATCAGGGAAACCAACCAGGTGATCAGAAGTTTGGAAATTTTGGTCCCACTCCCTAACCTCCGGGGAAGGGAGAGGGGTTAGAGGTTGAGTTACTCACCAATGGCCAATTATTTCATCAATCATGCCTACGTAATGAAGCCTCCATAAAATAATCCTAGCCAAAGGAGTTCAGAGAGCTTCCAGGCTGCTGGGAGGGTGACTCGCCCAGAGAGAGCATGGAAGTTCTGTGTGCTTTCCCACATACTTTAGCCTATGCATTTCTTCCATCTGGCTCTTCCTGATTTGTATCCTTTCTAGTAATCTGTAACCTAGTAAGTAACCTGTTTTCCCGAGTTATGTTAGATGTTCTAGAAAAGTATCAAACCCAAAGAGGGGGTGGTGGGAACCTCTGATTTATAACCTGTCGGTCAGAAGCACAGGTGACCACCTGGACTTGTGATTGGCATCTGACGTGGAGGCCGTCTTGTGGGACTGAGCCCTTCCCTGCCCTTCCCAAACGCTTGGCTCACCACCTGGCCGCTCCCAGCATCACCACAGTCCTCTACTAAGGACCTTATTCCTGGATATCAGCACGCACAAAGTCTCATACCTTGATGTGTAGAGCAAATGACCGTTGAGTTCCTGGCTTGTATCTCCAGACCGTCTTACAGCGATCAAAAGCTCCCCAATGTCCTCCTCTGTTTTGTATTCTGCCTCTGGAATATAAACTGCTGATTCTAGAAAAGATGATAGAAGACATTTTAGCAAGACTTAAGTTTGATTGGTGATATTTTAACCTGAGTGGAAATATACATAATCTTTGACCCTTATATGTTCCAACATGATTAACTGCATGAAATACAGTTAAGAATAGGAAATATATAGCTGGAGGGTCAGTGAAATTGAGCTTAGCAGACCCCTTCTGAAAGCTTAAAAAGGTTATCTAGCACTAAAATGGAAAGAATTGTCACAGCACTTGTGTCTTTTTTTTTTTTTGAGGTCACATTTTAGGTCTTCTCAATAAAGATCTCAGATTTCTGCCCTTGTTTTACTTTTAGTGTGTTTTTTTAAAAATGCTTTTAACAATCAGGTAATATAATTCATTAATGCATAAAATCTTTTCCAGCTTCATTCAACAAACATTTGATTCATTTATTGAGCAGATATCATGTGTAAGACACAAGGCTGGACACTTAATATGTTGAGAAAAAGAAGCTACTCGTCCTGCCCTTAACTCTTAAAATAATATTTCCACTGAAATTTCCTGAGCTGGGTATGTGGGTATGTGTGTATGCACTTCTCTGTTATATTATTGTTATCTGTCATGCAGTTTGGGACATAAAAATATACACATACGCATCATCAGAACAGTCACTGAAATATGAGTATGAATACTGGTCATTTCTTGTTGATGGAATTATGTGTACTATTTTTTGGGGGGCGGGGCTTTTCATTAGGCATGCATTGTGTAGTTAAAATATATGTGTTTGTTTAAAAATATAAAATTTTGAAGTGGGTTGGTCCTACTCACAGAGTCAAGTGGAGAACTGAAGTAATTCTCTGGATTAAACCACATTTAATAGACTCAGATCTCTCCTCTGTATCATATATATATATACATGCATAAAATTTCTTCCTCTCAGTAATGGAAGCAAGAAGGAAAAATATTGTAGTAGACCAGCCTTTCTTCTTCTGGAACTATTACTAAGAGTTTACCCAGAATTCAATGTTGAATTATCTAGCTGATCATTCGTTAATTTTTTTCTTCTTTATTTTCCTGCCTAAATTGATCTCAGCAGATACTGGTATCAGCCTTTGGAAAACACTGGTCCCGAGTTACAGAGGAGAAATACCAGTGATAATTTTCATTCTGCCATTTTACCCGCCTCTGGTAGTCTACTGTCTGGACATCAATTGATTCAAAAGGTTGTCATCATGGAGGAAGTTAAAAGTGAATTACAGTTATTAATGTCACGTGAAAAACCTGATACATTAGGACTGAGTTATTCAGTAACGTTCTCTATTTTCCCATTCTGGGTAGACTGTTCATATCCATCTAGGAATCCAAATCCCATTTTATTCTTCAAGAGTCAGCTCAAATCCTGCCTCCTCCAACAAAGCTTAATTGTTTGGAATGACGGTGATCTTTCCACTTTCTTAGCTCAGAACTCTGTTTTGGCCATGTACCCTCACATTTGGCTTTCCTAATTGATTCATGTGTTTAAGTGTTGCTATCAACAAAACGGATCAGATACCTCATTCATTGGGTGGTGAGGGCAGTGTTTTCTATTTTTGTCTGCCGGAGTGCAAAGCATGTACAACAGTATTTCTCAAATTGTGTTTCAAGAAAACTAGAACTCAAAGATTTTAAAGGATATTCTTTGGGCACAACAACAAAAAAAATTACAAAAAAAGGTCTATGGTCTAATTTGAGAAAACCGGATAAATTAAGTTAAACAGGTTTTTTTTCTTTTCTTTTTTTATTGAAATACAGTTGACTTACAATACTGTGTTAGTTTAAACAGGTTTCTTTATAGGAGAACTTCTCAGGAGCCTTAATAAGCTAATGTGAATTATGATGCTTCAAAGGAAGGGAGATATTTGAAGTTTCCTAGACTTACTTGGTCCATGGAAAGCTTACTGACCCTGTTGTAGAAATTCTATTTTATTTTCTGTTATGCAGTTTGGGACCTGCTGATACAGGAGATTCTTCATAGATTCTTGTGGCATTTAACTAAGACTTCCTTCCTGATAGTTAAGTCATGCACTTCTAGGGGATCCCTGAAGTATTTCAACTCTCGTGATAGTCGATGTGTCTAATTAACATTCAAATATGAATACTAACATCTTCTTTTAGGGACTATTCTTCTACTTTCACAAAAAGGGGCAACAAATAGCACGATCACTGGCTAATATTTTTCCTTTTTAATTTCTCTGGGGAGATATTTGCTGAATGAATGAACCAATATATGAGCAGAATGAACCGATGAATTCAAGTCTGTGACGCACAGGTATAACAGAACTTTGTGGAACACATGCTAAAAACGAATCAGTCGGCTGGTTCCCAGTGGCCACATCTAGGGCGAGGGATATATGAGTTCTCCACCTGAACTGGTGGGGAGCTCCCAGAAAACTGTGAGAAGATGTGGCCTGGAATGAGTCCTGAGGATTAGCCATTTGGGGGCAAAGCTGCGCCATATTTAGTGTGCAGAGAACTAAGAGTGAGGACTTGGGCATTTGTTAAAGGAAGGTTGGCAAACCTATATCCCTTTTCAAAAATCCTAAGAACAAAGGAAAAATTACTGCCTTGGACTGATTTACTTAACTTTAAACCCTAAATGGGATTGAACGTGTCCAGTGGCTTATGGAGCTTGAGGGAGGTATAAACGCCTGAAATGGACCCAGGAACCCATATTAGTTAATAGATCATACTAATAGGAACCACATACCATCTTCAGGGTTCACAATTTCAACAGTTGCCATTTCTGGAAACTCCAGTGCAGCCCTGCCAGGGTTTGTCAGAACGATCTGGAAGGTCTCTGAAGCCTCATATTCATTTTCTGATAGAATTCTCACTCTCCACATGGCTGTAGTCTGTCTGGGATTGAATCTGACCTGTTTCTGGGCCTTTCCTTTAAAATCTTTATTTTCAGTTTCATCTTTGGTTACAATGCCTAAACAAAAATCAGGAAACTATAAATATATAAACAAGTGACTGATGGGATATTCTTTCACATCTATTGTTTTTCTATGGTTGATGAAAAGCAAATAACACAGAAATTGCTTCTTTTAATGTTCCTAGAAGACACTTATAAACTATACTTTTGTGTTTTTTTAAATTGAAGTATAGCTGATTTACAATATTGTGTTAGTTTCACATGTATAACAAAGTGATTCAGTTATACACATATCTATATATATTTCCGATTATTTTCCATTATAGTCTATTACAAATACTGAATATAGCTCCCTGTGATATACAGTAAACCCTTGTTGCTTATCTATTTTATGTATAGTAGTTTGTATCTGTTAATCCCTCCCCACTCCCTTTCCCTTTTGGTAACCATAAATTTGTTTTCTGTGTCTGTGAGTCTGTTTCTATTTTGTATATAGTTTCATTTGTATTGTATTTTAGATTCCATATATAAGTGATATCATATAATATTTGTCTTTGTCTGACTTACTTAACCAAGTATAATATTCTCTAGGTTCATCCATATTGCTGCAAATGGCATTATTTCATTCTTTTTTATGGCTAATATTCCATTGTATATATATACACAAACACACATACATACACACATGCACACACACACATATATATGATGTGGTATATATATAGCACATCTTCTTAACCCAGGTGTCTGTTGATAGGCACTTGGGTCGTTTCCATGCCTTGGCTATTGGAAATGGTGCTGCTAGGAACATTGGGGTGCATGTATCTTTTTGAATTAGAGTTATAAACTATACTTTCGGCTAAGAGAGTATGTCTAAGCCGAGGGGCATGAAAGTGAGAGAAAAGCAGGGAAGGAGGAGTGACAGAAAAGAGAGAACAGAGAACAGGCATTCACTTCTTTATTTTAGGAGATGTCTCCTGAGGGCATCTGATGTGCCAAACTCTGCCAGGTGCTTGGGATTCGGAGATGAGTAAGAAACTGTCCCAGCCCCAGAAAGCTCAGAGTCTAAAAAAGAAGACTCTAGAATGTGAATCCCATGGAGGTAGAGACCTTTGGCTGTTTGGCTCACTGATGAACTTCTGGTGACTACAACAGTGCCAGGCATGGAGTAGGCAGGCAATAAATATTTTTGAGTATTTTGTAGCTGATCATTTCAATTTCTGCAGTCTCTGGGAGAATAACTATAGGTTATTTTCTCAGGCAGATACTTCATCATAGTGGCTTGAGTTTTTAATGTATTTACTGTTTTTTTTTTTTTTGTCTTCATCTACTGATATGTTTCTTTCTTTTTTTGGTGATTTTTTTTTTTTTTTTTTCTCTCCTGTTGCGGAACACAGGCTCCGGATGCGCAGGCTCAGCGGCCATGGCTCACGGGCCCAGCCGCTCCGCGGCATGTGGGATCTTCCCGGACCGGGGCACAAACCCGTGTCCCCTGCATTGGCAGGTGGACTCTCAACCACTGTGCCACCAGGGAAGCCCCTATTTTTATTTTTTAAAAAATTTATTTTAGTTACTTATTTTTTGGCTGTGTTGGGTCTTCGTTGCTGCACGCGGGCTTCCTCTAGTTGCAGTGAGCAGGGGTTATTCTTTGTTGTGGTGCATGGGCTTCTCATTGCGGTGGCTTCTCTTGTTGTGGAGCACGGGCTCTAGGTGCGCAGGCTTCAGTAGTTGTGGCACGTGGGCTCAGTAGTTGGAACTCGCGGGCTCTTGAGTGCAGGCTCAGTAGTTGTGGTGCATAGGCTTAGTTGCTCTGCGGCACGTGGGATCTTCCCAGACCAGGCATCGAACCTGTGTCCCCTGCACTGGCAGGCGGATTCTTAACCACTGAGCACCAGGGAAGCCCTAATGTGTTTTAAAACGAAGTGTTCGGTATATTCTTTTGGGAGATGTCTCCAAACTGTCTTGATGATATAGTTGGCTCTCCATTTTGAAGGCTATGAACCCAACATGTTACTGCTATGGATAACAATACAAGTTTTCTGTGTCCTTTCCCTCCTTCTTAGAGTTTTTCAATATAAACTCAGTGGAAGCGGTGTGAAAAAATACAGACCACAAGCTTTTATTAGATTCTTCTGTAAGCCTCAGTAGGGGCACCATTGGCTGCTTTTGACACACAAAAAAATTACCCAAGAAACTCTTAAAGCAAGACTTTAGAGAACAATAATAATAATTTTAAAAAGATTCTATATGTTGATTACTTGATTATACAAATCTATACATGTGATAAAATGACACAGAACTATGCAAACCCAGTATACCAGTGTCAATTTCCTAGTTTCCAACTAGCAGGAAAGTAGAAATACACTTAGTGGACATTTGCGAATGGCCATTTCTGTTTGGGAGTTAGGGCTCCATATGGGTTAACTGGAAGGGAGAAAACATTATGTCTTCTTCCTTCTCTAGAGTGTATAGGATTCAAGGAAGGTGTGAAACATATTCTTCCTTCCAGAGAACGTAATGTAATGTAATGTAATATAGCAACTTCCTATTTGGAAATCAGAATAATCATTCTCATTTTTGGATACAATCTAGATAGATCCAGACAAAGTGATGGGGTAATTTCATGTATTTAACGAAAGAATCTTTTTATCTAATTTTAAAAAATCTCACTCTATTTTCTTTGCCCTCCCCATTGGAGGTGGAGACTATACTTGATTACTATGCTTTGGGGCCAGGGATGCTAGGGGTCTCTGTTCCCTAAGCAATCTAGCAATTTAAATAAATTGCCCATGACAGAGTCTTGATTTTTCATTAGGGAGAAGACCAGAAGCAGTGAATTCCAGCTCCACACACCAGACTAATGGGAGTGTTGAGGCAGCAAGAGGGGTCGTGGCCCTCAGTATCCCGGAGAGCCAGTCAGTGCCTGACTCGGTAAGTACCACATCCAGGTTCATCCTCTGTGCTTAGTATCACTTATTTCATATTCATGCTTCTGATTACTGACCCTGTGAAACAACTTACACTCACTTCCACAATATTTATTTGGTGATATCTTAATATAACTTTTCTTTCAGAGATTCTTCCCTCTGTGTTGAGATTGTAATAAGGATCAAATGTGATAAGGGATGTGGAAGTTTTGGAAAAGTCTGAATTTCCCTAAAGCCAAGTTTGCAGGGATCTGAGTGGGAAGAGAGACTTCTGCACCAGCAGAGGTCATGGAGGCAGTGGGATCTGGGCAGCAAGCTGGCCAGCTGAGCAAGTCCTTCTATAGATCAAACCCCACAGGAAATGACTGTTTTCTTCAGATCAAAAATGCCAGCAATTTTGTGTAGTTCAACTTGGTACGTAGAGATGAGGCAGGATGCAGTGGGAAGAGAACCGGACTCAGGGTGAGGAGACCTGGGCTACGGTCTTAGGGGCACCACTAACTAGAGGTGTAGCCCTTAAGGAAATACTTCCTTCTCAGGACCTCATTTCTTCTTCTCTCAAATGAGGGAGCGGAATTAGAACCTTTCTGAGTTCCTTTGCAGGTTGAACATTTCATGATTCACACCCACAGAGAAAACATATTAACTTATTATGTCCCAGTTTGGATAAACGATAATATTACTTCGTCTAAGTTGGTGTAACTTGACAAATTAAATGTGAGTGGTAAGGGCTGATTGCTTGTGGCTTTTCATCATGGAGTCCCTAGCACGTAGCACAGTTCCCAGAGATTAATTAGGACTCATTAAATACCTGTTGAATATGACTAAATCCCCCCTGGATAAAAACTGACCTAAATATAGATTTAAAGAATAGACCGAGCACTGCTAATAATTTAACCTATTTACAAGCTGTAAATGTATTATTTCTGTTACCTCCCTTCATAAGAATATAGATGATGGTTTAAACAATCTAGTAATATCATAATATAAAGCTGTAGTTATAGTCTAGTTAGAGCCAGGACCCGCATGCCAGGCTTTTAGATTCTTAGCTTAGAGCTTGCTCTTCTACAAAATACTATGCGTACAGAGTGTGAAACAATCTTTAAGTTTGAGGGTCTTCTTCTAGAGAAAACTTTTTAAAAATGATAAAAACAATGCTTTGCATTTCCAGAGTACCTATTATTTAACCTTTTCCCCATGGTCCAGCATTCTTCTCATGTTCTAGAAATTGATACCGTAACACCTGTCATATAAGTTCGTGCTTGATTGGCGTTAGAAATGAGATCGTATAAGGAAGGGAGGAAGGAAGGGAGCAAAGAAAGAAAGGAAAAGGCCCATTTCCTGAAAAGCCCTAATGCACTGTATGTCTTAGGAAGACATGATCCCTTACCATACCAAGCCCCTGCAGTTCCATACAGATATCCAAGAACAGGACAGAGTCCCCAATGTGGCTATGCTAATGTCAGTGACAAGTGACTCTGAAATAGTGGGCATAATACCCAGATCACCTATTCTCCTAAGGAGAAAGAGATCAATGTCACATCCCATCCCAGCTCATGTACGTAGTACAAAGGATATATAAGACAGTTCCAAGAGCAATTTGATTCATAAACATTAGGAAAGGAGGAGCCACGTGAAGGTCCACATGAAGGAAAAGGGGATCAAAAGGAAGCCTTGTGGAGGCATAGAAATAAAGTTCTACTGATGACAGGCCAGATTTTAGAGCCAAGTGTATCGACATGCTATGTTAAGTGGGTTTGGCCAAACCTTGGAACCATCCAACAAACCTCTAAACAAACGGAAGATGACCTCTGGTTGAGAGCTCTTCCTGAGGTTTGACAAAACAGTAATTAGGGAGGAAAGGTTGGGAGTTAAAGTAAACCACAGCCCAGCTCTGTAGTAATCATCTCCATTGTTAGTCAGCACTTTACAAAAACGGTCAAGCCAGGGAGCCCAACAGATGTCATTAGCCTGGTGCTTGGCAAGCACTTATCAGTCGAAGAATATAAGCTGAGCTTTTCTTTCCAAGGGAAGCATTCCATGTGTCAGCAATTCCTTTCTGCCAGACCACAAATCAACAGTTGCTAGATAAATGAAAAGCTTCCACTCAACTTACAAACTCTTGGGTAGAATATTCATTTTCTAGAAAGTAAAATGCCTTTTTTTAATAGCACAAGCTATAAACGGTCCCAGGGGGTTCCACTAAAGCGATCAAATGTCAAATTCATAAATCTTATGGACCTTTAAGGAAAATGGAAATTGAATTATGCTATAGATTGGCAAGAATTAAAAAATGGCAGAATAGGTTTTAGCTCATAGGTCCCTGAGTCTGGACTGAACCCCAGATACTGCCTGTATTAATAGTAAAGAAAAATTCAGTCTGAAAATCACTTAGGATATATTTTATTAAAATGAAAATCATTTTGATGACTGTGGATTATATGTATTATTTTGTGAATTACGTTGCTGCATACTTTGACATGGGATACTATTATATAATGATCAGTGGACATTTAAAGTGGAAAGAAATGTTGTAACTGGGGCCAAACACACAGAGAATAGCCTATGCTTCCTGACTTTCTGCATCTTTCCTTCTCTCTTATTCCATTCCTGGTGTGTGTGCGTGTGCGTGTGTGTGTGTGTGTGTGTGGTGTGTGTGTGTGTGGTGTGTCTCCTTTGCCAAAGTCCCTTGTCCTCTGTTTCTTTTATCTTTCCCCCCTTCCAAGTATCTGCCTCTCCTTCTGTATTTTTATTTCTTTGTATTTGTGTAAACAAGAGCTCTTTCCAGCTTCTAGAAGACTGGTTAGTATTTTTGTATACACTGTCTTTTTAAAGTTTAAATACGCAAGAAATGATTACTTAATAAGCAGCATCTACAAAGAGGTTTGTTAATTTATTCTTTGCCTTTAGCCTTCCGTTGGAATTAAACCTAGTAGTTCCCTTGAAGTCTGTGATAAAATCTCAAGGTAAATCTCCTACATCTTTCATTGAACAAAGGAACAAAAATGGGTATGATCTCCGAAGTCATTTCTAGTCTGTGATTCTGAGTATTATCATAATAACAACAAGAATAGTTTCTATAATTTTGCTCTTTTTTAAATAAAAAAATGAAAGCTCAATCTGAAAAGCATGTAATTTCTTTTAAAAAGTGTTTCTTGGTGTCTGTAAGGAAAAGAAACATTTCCCCACTAAAAGCATATGAACTGTACGGTCCAAGATACAGAACAAAAATATGACTGCCCCTTAAGCCAAGGTCCTGTGTTTGCCCAGCATGGAGTTTCCACAGTTATGGTAGAGTAGTTCTATAGAGTAGGTGGCTTTGGGGTTTCTCCAGGCAGGCACAGGCAGAAGACATGAATCAAGAATTAAAATATGCCATTTCTGTCATGACTACCCTTTCTACAATTATTATTTTCATAATATCCCAGAGACTAGCCCTCACTCTACATATCAATAACGGGTGACATGACAAACTGGGAATAAGTATCACTGGGGAAAGAGGAGAAGTCCTTCTTGAGACATATGATGCTGTTTTCTCAAGCACCCTGTGTGCGTGAGATTCTGGAAGGGCCTGACGGTGGATCTGCAGTCTGCCTCAAGAGGAGGGAAACTCAGCGCTTTGGGAGGATGGTGAGATGACCCGTGAAAACACTGGGCTTTTGCTGGGGTGAGTGAAGAGCTCAGTGGTCTCTGGAACCGTTCATCAGCTCTTCTAAATGCCCCTACTAGTGAAACCTGAGAAAAAGAGACACTCAAGCTAGCTATATGTTAGGTGTTGTTAATTTCTCTAATCAGGGATTCACATCCGAGGGATTGTCACGTGTCCTTTAATCAGAACAGCTCCATTTTAGAAGCAGATCCATCTGAGATACATGTGTACTTCTATTTCATTTGTCGTTATTTCTGGTCATATATTGCACAATTCAATTTTTGATACAGGGATTCACTGCTGAAATTAGTGGCTTGTCAATTAGCATAATGAATGACAGGAATAAAATCTCATTGGTGAAATCAATGAAAATAAAGATAAGAAAATTTGCTATAACATTATAGATACACTCTCCACATTAACTGAACAGGTTATGCATCTAGCAGGTCCTATAGCCTGTGCAGTTGAGAAGCGTGCTTAGGACTTTATTCCTAAAGAATTCTTTGTCCATTTGTTGGCAGGATATTCACTGGTTGAGGATGATTATAAGCTATCTCTAAGGTATAAGATTCCACATTTAGAATATTATTGTACCTGCCTCGAGTAAACTACTCATGCAAGATCAGGTCAGTGCCTGAAAAAAAAAAGAGATGGGACGTTATCAAACTGATAGAACGGGTTATGTAAACTATTTTCTTTCTTTATCTAAAGAATTCAATAAATGTTGATATGTGGTAAAAAAAAAAAAAAAGACACTGATTTACCCTGATGTCTTTTCATCAAGTGAGGGTACTTCTATTTGCTTCAGGAATGGCTAAAACTTTTTGACAGAAACGTCACTGTGACAGTTAATTTTGTGTAAACTTGGCAAGGCTATGATGCCCAGTTGTTTTGTCAAACACTTGTCTAGATGTTGTTGTGGTTCTGTAGATGTGATGAAGACATCAGTAGACTTTTTTTTTTTTTCAGTTTCATTTATTTAGGGACCTCCCTGGCAGTCCAGTGGTTAAAACTCCACTCTTCCACTGCCGGGGGCATGGGTTTGATCCCCAGTCAGGGAACTAAGATCCTGTATGCCACATGGCCAAAAAAAAAAAAAATTATTTATTTACTTATTGAAGTATATTTGATTTATAATGTTTCAGGTGTACAGCATATATACACACACACACACACACATATATACTTTTCGGATTCTTTTCCATTATAGGTTATTACAAGATATTGAATATAGTTCCCTCTGCTATACAGTAGGTCCTTGTTGTATATCTATTTTATATATAGTAGTGTGTAACTGTTAATCCCCAATTCCTAATTTATCCCTCCCCCCTTCCCCTTTGGTAACCATAAGTTTGTTCTCTATGTCTGTGACTTTGTTTCTGTTCTGTAAATAAGTTTATTTGTATCATTTTTAAAGATTCTACATATAAGTGATATCATATGGTGTTTCTCTCTCTAAGTCTACTTACTTCACTTACTATGATAATCTCTAGGTCTGTCCATGTTGCTGCAAATGGCATTATTTCATTCTCTTTTATGGCTGGGTAATATTCTATTGTATATATGTACCACATCTGCTTTATCCATTCATCTGTCGATGGACAGTTAGGTTGCTTCCATGTCTTGGCCATTGAAAATAGTGCTGCTATTCAGTTGACTTTAGGTAAAGCATAATGGATTTCATCTAATCAGTTGAAGGCCAAAAGAGCACAGACTGAGGTTTCCCCAGGAAGAAGCAATTCTACCTCAAGGCTTAACACAGAAACTCTGCCTGAGTTTCCTGCCTGCTGGCCTGCCCTATAAATTTCAGATTCACCAGTCCCACAACTGTGTGAGTCAAAAAATTTCTGTCTCTCTCTGTCTCCCTCTGTCTCTCTCTCTCTCTCTCTCTCTCTCTCTCTCACACACACACACACACACACACACGCACGCACACCCCTCCTACTGTTCTGTTTCTCTGGAGACACTTGACTAATACAGTCACCACAATGCTCCCCTCCACCTCTTTTTTCTCTGATATGTTAAACTTTTCTGTAACTTTTCTAGATGCAGGCACCTCCCAACATGTCCTGCCCTAGTTACCTTTCATCATATTTACATGTTCAGAACCTGTCTTCCTGTTTCATTTGCTTGTTTTAATCCAGTCAGAAGTATTTAGCACATAGACTTTGCAGAGAAACTGTCTGTAGGGAGAAGTCTTCTCCTTCCCCAGTGAGAGAGATAAAACACTTTAATGCTACTGAATTTGCCAGAGAACTACCAGGATGCTTTAGCCCAGATTAATCATAAAAGAAAACATAATGGATGGAAAAGAAAGATAAATCTGTGTTTTCTAAAACCTACGGAACATTTAGAATTGCTTGAAAATGCTAGGAAAGATTAGAAATATAATACAAAGGCTTAAGAGTGTTTTTATATAAAATATACCTAATATTCATTCAAAGATCCTACAGATCCTCCGCTCCGTGAACCTCGCTGAATTTCTTCACTAGTGTTTATTTCCTTTCCTGGCAAGTCTATTGACTCAGTGCTCTCTCTTTTTTTTTTTTAATCACTGCAGTGGTCTAAGCATTTCTTTTAATAATATTTGTATGTTTCTATATTACTCACTATTTAAACAGGAGCTGGTTTTTGCCAGAGCACAGATAAGTAAGTCCACACTGTTAAACCAGGACTTAAGAAACAAGAGATTCCTTGAGCGGTTTTAAAAACATATCCCATTTTCCTGTTTTAAACTGTTGCTAGTTTTACTCTAATTGTCATAGACTCTACAAGCAAACAGCTAATGTTCATCTATTAGATGGTTTCTGTAATTATTGTTTTGCTAACTCTCTTCAAGCATCTGGCTTGCTGTACATGAATCGAGCAAGGTACAGACTTTCGGTTTCCTATGAATTCAATAAAAGCTCAGAGGATGGGTGGAAATACATGACAAAAGACCAACATCCTAATTCTCAAATACTCAGTGACTTCAGATAAGATAGTCCAGAGTTTCACCAGTAAGCAACCCCAATGTCCTTGATGGAGACATGGAAACGCAGAGGCACAGAATGGGATGCTGCGGCGGCGGGGGGTGGGG